>NW_023270459.1:7737976-7832976 GCF_011800145.1 Mirounga leonina | reverse complement strand
GTTGTTGTTGTTTGCTTTTTTTTTTTTTTACCCGTCCATAAAATCCAACCTGCTTTCCTTTTCTTAGCTTCCCGGCCACCTCTCTGGGCGTTCGCCCACCCCAGCCTGAGCCCGAGTCCCCAGGTCGGCCAACCGCCCAGAAGGGGGCCTAAAGCACACATACTTGTGGTCCAAAGGCAAGGCGACTATTCCAGCCCAACCACACTAGAGCCAGGGTGTGACCCGCCCCAGCCACCACCAATGACAGGACCCTTAGCGAGGGACGCTGTGGATGGACACAAAGCGTGAGGGGACACCGACTTCACCCTGGTCCCCCAGGCCCTGCCAGGGATTCAGACCTGCCCGCAATGTCTCCTGAGCCTCTCACATCCTTTCCCCCAAATTTCCTGCCACACTGACCCTACCGGCCAAGCATGGCACGGATCACAGCAGGCCTGGGGAACTCCCAGCTAAAATTAAAGACAAAGGAAGTAAACAGGATGCTTAATTAAGACGCCTAAGCCAGGTGTGGGGAGAACAGCAGGATACAAAGTGCAGGGCACAGCCTCCCAGCAGCGGTGGCCTCTCCTCTGCCCGCCCAGGGACAGCAGCTGAGGAGCGGGCCTCGCTGCAGTCCCCGCCCCACGCCTGCCCCGGGACTTCTGACAAGGGTGACTGGCCATCCTTGGCGTTTTCTTTCCTTTTTTTTTTTTTAACTTTCCTCCCGGAAACCAGACCTGAACATCCGGGGTGGGAAGACCACAAAATTCAACTTAATTTATACACTTTTCCCTCCGCGTCTCATTCGGGACCGGGTCCCAGGTGGTGGCGTGGGGCTCCCCCAGCTGCCCACCCCCAGCAAGGCGGCCCAGCCATATTGACTCGTTTGTGTGGGAACATTCACCCGCAGGACCGTAAAAGCTCCCTTTACCAAAATCAATTCAAAGATTCAAAACAATCTATTGAAGAGTTTTGCAGCTAGCTTTTAAACCACTTATAAAAGACAACACACAGGAAAAATTAACCCCTGTGGCTCTATTAGGAACAGTATAATAAATGTACATTTAAAAGATCTATAAACACATATTTATCTGCAAAATGTTCTTGCATAAAACTGTTATTGAAAAGGCTTTCATTTTATCTTTGTGTTATTGTAATTTTATTGAATTGCTTATTCATTCTTTGATATTGTATTTTAATGGTATTATAAATCTGTTTTATGTCTGATAGGAGCCTCATTGTAAACTGATATAACAGATAATATGGCAATTCACCATAAAAATTCTAAACCAAAAATGCAGATCAGAACGCAAAGAAGCACTTTAATTCATTCTCGGTTTCTTTTCATTTTATTTTTTAATTATTTTTCATGTGCCGGTTGCCATCTGTTGATAAAGGATGGTTGTGTGAAACTCACTGTACAACACAATAGGAACTTTTTGTATAATTCTATTCATAAAAAATGATAACAGTATAAAAGCATTACACTCCTCGAGACTGAGGATCATTAGCAAGTTCATTGTATAAACTGATTTAAATTAGTCACTTTTGGAACAAAACCCTTTTTTGTAAAATATCTTATTTTGGGTAATTTTTAGTATCATGAATAATAGAACCAAAAAACCCCACTTTCTAAAATGTCTCCTATTATTTTTATCCCTTTATTAAAAACAATGAAAAACAATTATGATAAAAGATGGTATCAACATGTAGAGCAATTATGTCATAAACCCAGCTACGGCTCAGAAACTTAGCAGGAAGTTCATTCAATAAAAGTATCTTAACTTGCCATCCCTAAAGATAAAATTTCCATCATCACAAGGAAGTGATCTGGTCACCAGGACTGTAGCAAACACCCAGTCCCAAGGGTACGGCTTAGCTTTCGCGTGGGTCCCTCCCGCGGCCGTGGACATTCCTACCAGCCCGGTGCCATGGCTAAATGCATCTAATTAACTCCAGCTCAGTCCCTTCCGTGGTCTCCCGAAGTCTGATCCCAGCAATGTGAGCAGATGCTTTCCCTGGGTGAGTCGATCTGGACATAAAAGCATGCATCAATCCCGTCCCGTTAAAAGTCACCCAGTGCGTTCCCCTAAAGGAAAAGAAGAGCAAGACTCAGGGAGAGACTTGGGGAAAGTGTGGATCACCACCTAACAACTTAGCAACGCTACAGAAACAAGCAAGCTATGAATAAAGTCTGCCACGGGCGCCCGGCTCCGCTGGAGATAAAAAGCAGCATGCTATAAACACAAAAGGCTTCTATCCAAAAATACAGAAAATTATTTTTTTATTCCTTCAGAATGTTGCACATAAGCCATTGTTGCCAATAAATATTTTAAAGGTTTTGTTGGCAATTAAATATATACACACACACGCACGCACACACACACAGAGATATCTATATGTATATGTATACGTGAAAATCGTTCAACAAGACACAATTAAACCCCATTAAAGACGTGAAAATGTCTGAACCCCAACACGAGGGCACAGGTGGACAGAGCCGCCCCGGGCCCCTTCGCCTGAGCTCCTCACGCAATCTCCACAGGAGGCTGCTGTCCCCACGAGGGTGAGGCAGCCAGGCCCCAGGAAACCACGGCCTGGGCCCCAAGTGCTCAAGGCCCCTCGAAAGCACCACCAGGCAGAGAGAAAGTTTCAACCCAGAGAACTTCAAAGAGGAGAAAATAACCACAAGGAAAAAAACAACCACAGAATGCTTTTCCTCACCCTCAAGAGCCCAGCCATCACTGGGACGAGGGGCTAAGAAGTAAGCGGAGTGGGGGCGGGGAGGCCAGCTTCATCTCCTGCAGGGCAGGTGGACCCCGAAGATGCAGTCCCCAGGGAGAGAAGGGATGGGCCCTTTGGTGCCGAATTCTTTCCAAAATAAACGGCTGGTAGAAGTGACAGAGAGTTTCTTACCAAATCTCCCTGAACTAAAACATCATTGGGACAGTGTGGCTCAATGATCTTAGATCTGGGAATGATCTTAAGAATCAGCAAGACCACATGCAGAAACACGTTCTCATGTAGGGTTTGATCCATACAGAACTTCACATCATATAGGTGTAGGTTCTTAAAAACGAAGACCTGAGAACTGGGAACCGACCTGAGAGTCATACCTCTCCCACCCGGCCCCTCCCACCAGGCAGGTAGCCCAGATACAAAGGCACCCAAACCACCCCAGGTAAGTGTTCACGTCTGAGCTTTGGCAACACGGCTGCCAGCCTATGTGAGCTCTTCTCTGATTTGCTTCATCCACTCCTAATATGTTATGATCCGTCCCTGCTGTTGCATGTGGTTTCGGGTCCTTCATTGTGGCTGTTCTGGAATAGTCCGTGGTATGAATATTATGTAACCTTAAAAAAAAAAAAAGAAGAAGAAGAAGAGGAAGAAGATGGTCCAGGCAAAAGATGTCTTTCTGAGAGCCTACACCTGGTGTGACAAATCCGCTCTGTGCTCTGCCCCGCCCCCTCCCCCGGCCGTGAGGGGTGGTATCTGCAGTTTTTCTTGTGTTGGAGGTTGCATGCTTCCCCAGCCCCTTCTGGGGAGAGGGTCCCTGCTCAGAAGAACCTGAAAAACTGACTTTTCCCCCCCGCCCTAAGCCTTTACAGGTGGTTGTCATTAAGACGTGGCTAGGTGCAGTCCAAGAGAGAATGCTCATGACCACTTGGCCGCAGGGAGGCAGACCTAGCACGCACCTGGCTAAGGGGAGGTGGGGGCCAGGAGGCTGTGGTCTCCCTGACTTGGCCCACTGGACTAGCAAAGAACTTGCTGAGCTACAGGCCTGGGCACTCATGGGTGCTTTGGGGAATGTTTTAATCTCTAGTTGCAGGAACATTTTAATCCCAGGTCCTGAGCAATGCTCAACTCCAGGACGAGTGATGGAGAAGGCAGAGTGCCCTTTCCCAAAAGGTTGTGTGGAGATGGTGAGCAGGTGTATAGCCCGGGCCATCCAGCCAGGCGGCCTTAGGATACATCCCCCCAAGACACGAGTTTCTGCCTCCAGGCTTTAAAATCGTAGCCTGGCAAGTGTCAATGTATTGTCTTACACTTTTCACGATGTAAAGAATGTAAAATGGAGTCACTGTCGTAGGATGACAGGAATCATGCACAAGTAAGATATTGTATTTTATCATTTTCTTTTAAAGTTCCTCCCTGCTCACCCCCCAGCTCCTTATATTCCAAGGTAATCCTCTGAACCCCATTCATCATTCCAGCATCGAGCTAGATGATGATGGCGCAGAAAGGCAGAGGCCCCTGCTCTGGAAGTGCTGGGTACGCAGGCGGGGATGGGCACTGCTCCGTGGCACCTCGTTCCAGCCCCACCACCTGCCCTCACGGCACCCTCAGACATGTCCCTCAAATGCCCCAAAGATGCCTTTCTGAGGTGTTTTTGTTGTGTTTTTTAGCTCCTCAATTCGTGAGTGTACTTCTGGTTACTTTTACTACTAAGCTTCATTGGAGCCTCAGGCTCTGCTTGGGCTGCACTGAAAACCAACTAATGCTGGCGGGGGGGTGTGTAAAAACAGACTCAGGTCTGGGAAACTCAAGGCTCCCCACCAGAGTCAGGTGGCCAGGTCAAGAGCATCCAGTGTAGGCTATGCAGGCGATTCATCCTCTCGACTCCCTGACATCTGCAACAGCAGGCCCAGTGTGGGAATCGCAGCTTTCCCTCTAGGCTGTGTGTGTGTGTGTGCGCGTGTGTGTGTTAGGGTTTGTATTGTATATGGCAACCTGCTTTTTTTCACGCAACACTGAGTGGAGAGCATCTCTCCCATGGAAATTGTTTTAAACAAGCCTGCATTAGTGAATGCTGAGACAGCCCCACAGAGGAGACTGACCACAGCCCCAGGTGCCAGAGGCCACGTACCCCTGTCCCAGCAGGGGGTAGCCGCCCAGTGCAGCCCAGCATCACAGCGACGCCGTCCGGCCCACAGGCTCCAGAGCAGAGCATCCCGTGAGTCTCCAGGACAGGCATCTGGCAATCTTTACTATTCAGTGATCCAAAGTGTTTTAAAAATCAGAAAAAAAAAAAAAAAAGAAAGAAAAAAGAATACTAGGATTCAACGATGAGCTCCTGTAGATAGGTTTCATAATAATTTATTTCAGACATCAAGACACATGAGCCTTGCCATTTAAGTAAAAAGACAAAGCATAATTCCGTCAATGCACATTTTTTCTTGTTTTTTTTTTCCCCTTGATTTTTGTTGTGGTTTTTGTTTCTCACCTCTACAAGGATTCAGTGTCGAAGAACTCTACAAAGTGGGAGCCCGTGATGTATCCCTGCTCTCAGCGAGGCACCGCCAGCTTATGAATACCCAGAGGACTCCCCATTCGTAGACCCACAAGGAGCCCTAAAAAACGTCCATACAGAGACCACCGGAAGGGCCTGGCTTTCTGCCCAACAGACACGTCGGGACAGGCCCACCACGGCCCCTGCCCCAGCATGGGAAACTCAGTCCGCGACCACCTTCCCACACTGTCACACACCTTGGAAAGGTGTTTCTCCCAGGGGGTGAAGGCAGCAGCCCTGCACACACACAGGGGCACCTGGAAATGCTGCAGGGTCTTCCCTGGGTGACCTCTCCACGCCCCGCAGGAACCACTGTGGGCAGCGGGCTGCACGGGGGCCACCCTCACGGTGGGGATCGAGGAGGGCCCAAGGTTCCGAAGTGAGGAGAGCCATCGCCACCGCACGCAGGAGGACAGCACGCCTAAAGCAAGCCACGGGAGGCTGGCTCTCGGGCGTGACATCACCTTGCACGGGGAAGGCCCCCAAGTCCGTGCACAAGCACACAGTGCTGGCCTACAGTACGAGCAAGGCGCGCGGGATCCAAGCCCTAGGAAGACAGCCAACGGAGCTTTTAAGGCATTACTATTATCTTTTGGGTTAGCAGACCTGTGAGTTTTCCATAATTAGAAAGCAACTGTTGGAATTTTCACTTCTAATGTTTACGATTTGACTCTTCAGAATGAAATCTCGAGTAGCGAGATTTGGCCCCCAAATTAATTCTTACAGCTGACTTAAATCCCCTTCCCCATGCACCCAACAGTGCCAAGACCAGGACAACTGATATCATTTATGTGGATGCCCAGATTTCTCAGATGCCGGTATAAAATTATAAGGGCTCCGAGTGCAGACACAACTTCTGGAAGCTGAAGCCAAGAGCACTTTCCTTCAAGCCCCTCCCAGACCCAAAGCGGGGAGCAGAGGCATGAGGTCAGACCTGGACGTGGCTGCAGCGGGGGGTCCCAGGTTGGAGACTCGGGGCCCCCTTTGGCCCATCGTCTGCTGACCTATCAGTATATGGGACTTCCCTGAAATCTGCCCAGGCAGCATTTCCGACCAACTTCCTGACACAGTAGGCCCAAAACAAGGGACAACAACCCAACTTAGAAAGGCGAGGTACCCTTGTGCAATGTAGGCCAAGTCCGGAGGGGAAGACACTTTAAAATTAGAGAGTCTCTGGGCACAGTCATTCCATGCAAGCACAATGGTATTTTTTCCCCCTCAATTCCATGAGTGGAAAGTGAAGAAACCATTTTCATATGAGCATATTTTTCTCCAAGGAACAGTTAGGAAAATGCTGATGTGGTGTCTCAATACATTTTACTACAATGCCATCAATTACATAAAAACACAATTAAGTCACTGTTTCAAAATCCTTAAATATTATTCAGCCAAAACCCAAAAGGACATTTTCAAGTGTTCTATGGTCATTATCTAGGAAGCTGCACGCGGTCGCCAGCCACCTCGACCGTACTCTGCAGGAGCTAAACTTAGCTAACACACGGTCATAGCGCCTCTCCATCCCGGCCGCCCAGCTCCGCGAGCATCCTCAGGTGACAGGGATGCCAGTGGAGCAGACTTCCGCAGTCCAAGCACAGAGCCAGGCTTTAAATCACTCCACGCCTTCGACAGTTGGGTTCAGCCAGGAAATGACCATGAGAACCTGGGCTGATCTCTTTCCAATTCTGGACTTTGGCTTTTGTGTCCATCAAATGAGCTTGTCAGGCCAGCTGACTCTAAAGGTCTCTGATCCTGGGAACTTAATACCTATTTTCTGTCATCCAGAGATATGAATAAAAAGGGGCCAAAGTCTGAGATTCACACTGGGGATTCGTATACTTTCACATTCGTATCCTTTTTTAGACGCCTGGAGACATGCTTAGCCCCTGCGAGGCAGGAGGAGGGGTTGCCGGCCGTGATTCTGGATTACCTAAGCTCTGACAGCCAGCTAACGTCACGAGCACACTCCCACATTGCCGTGGGAAGGGAAATGCGTGCCACCTTTTTGGAGAACAATTTGGATATTTATCATTTTGTTCAGTGAACATACCCTTTCTGCTAACAATCCCACCTTAAGGACTGGATCCCACAGAGATGTCAATGGCAGGATATTCCCGCACGAGGAGGATGCAGGATGCTCCGTGTGTCAGTGCTGGCCAAAGGAAAGACTGGGAGCAACCCGAACGTCCACCCGGAGGGAAATTCATTCGCTGGAGTAAATATCACTCTCAGAAAGCATGAGGCGGCCCTGTGTCACATCATCCCATATAAAACAAGGACCACAACATAACATGATAGAATGTGGTCACTGAGATACGGATTTTGCCACCATTTTCTTGTGGAACTGTAACGCAGTTGAAAGAATTTTACCCGCATCCCCACCCACCACCTAGATTCTAACTTTAACTTTTTACTTTACTTGCTTTATCACATATGTGTCTATCCATCCATTTGTGTGTCTTCATTTTTGGATGCATGTCAAAGTAAATCACAGAATATCTGAGATACATTTTTAGTTGCAGAGAGAAAGGTACAATGTAGAGTGTGTGTATTTATGATTTTAAATATCTAGGAAGATATACCACAAATTGGGAACACTGCTTACCCTTTGGGAGGGGAACTCTCGTTTAATCATTTGCCCTTTGGTTCTCTTGGATTTTGTATTATGTGCATTATTGCTTTTTTAATAAAAAAATTAAAATGCATTTAGTTCCATGAGGGGAAGCTACCGTCAAACCTTTCAGGGCTCTGTATCTATAGTTTCTGCAGAGTAACCCTGCACACACACACAAGCCTGGGCGTCTGTGCGTGTGCGTGTGTGTGCGTGCGTGTGCCCACCCACGCCCGGATGCTCTGAGCCTTCAGAGTGAGAGTGGTGCTTGCCTCTCATGAGATCCCACTCTATGTCACTTTCTCATGGAGCTGAGATGTCAGGGTGTGGGGCAAGTATCTTGTGGAGACTCATTATTTAATTTCCAAGTAGGCAGCCGGACAATGCGGCGTGTTTGCTGCCATTACAGAGCTCGGAGCCCATGGAACACATTAAGGACCGGCAGCCCCTCTGCGTAAGGCTGGCTGTGCTGAGTGCCCGTGTCTCAGCCTCTCTTTCTGTAAACATCTGTGCAACTTCAAATAAATATCCTCCCAGAATCTCATGCAGCCCTGAGTCCTGATGGAAACCCCGAGCAATGAGGACCAGTACGCGAGGGCCAGGGAAACCCAAAACTCCAGGAAAGAAGTACGGCCCCGTGTTAGAAACACTGCGGGAGGCATTCCGGACGGGGTGACCATCCAGAACGTGACTTCCTTCTGACAGCCCTCAATCAGACTGCTGAGAGGCATCGGTTTGGTTTCTTAAAAGCAGCAGCAAACGAGTAAAATGCCCTAAGAAAACATATATAATTATCACAATCACGTTGAGCAGTACTGTAGGCCAAACATTAAAAAAAAAAAAAATTCTACAGCAACACTTGACATGTTCATACGGTTCCTTTCTTTCCGAAGACCTGACGCTTGGCGCACTAGACTTTGAGCCTCTGGGCCATGAACTGCGTGTCTGCCCAGCAGTGATGCTCCTCCACAGACATTTTAAACCCTGCGAATCACACTGCACATTTTAGAGAAAATGTAATTTAAAAAAATGCAAATAATTAAAGACGGGATGAGTTATATCAACATATCGGGATAAATACCTGCAATCCTTCCTTCCCTACACATGAGAAGGATCCAGTAGCTTATGAGAGGAGGAAAAATGTAATTTGCTAGCATTCTGCTATTCTATTTGAAAACATGCATGAGGCTAGTTTTAAAAACTCCCTTTGGTAAGAACAAGACTGTGAAAACATTTACTTCAACCAGGTTACATACATATGTACCATACATATACCTACATACGTATATACGTGCACAAACATGCACACTTACACACGCACCTCTATACATATATAAACACACACGATCTATATGTAATTGAACCAGGCATTTTACTTAAAGACAACAGTATGCAGGCAATCTGCATTTTATTACATATCTAAAAAAATATCCTGCATATTACCTAAACCTCAAAATTCACTACACAAAATGAAAGTAATTATATTGGGGGGGGGGAATGGAAAAAAAGAAATGAGAAAATCAACTACTATATCCTCTTCTTTGCTTAATGTTCTCCCTTTCTAGGGTTTATTTGGACAGTGTCTCTAGTTGCATCTGCAAACCAATACATCTGCTGTCAGATCACTAAGGCATTTGACAATATCATTTTAGAACCTTTAGTTACTGAGATATCAATAATTAAATGCATTCAGTTCACACTTTGTTCTTGTGGATACCAGCTATTTATCTCTGTCCTCTGAAGAAGCTAATGGTATAATGGGCAAAACATCAAGAATAATTAAGAAAAACGTTGCTATAAACTCTGTCAGAAGAAATATAACTTTTATCTAGGACCCCAGCTAGAATTCATTTAGACAGGATCCACCCAGTTCCAACACATCTTGCTGAAAAATGAAATGATAAGCCCAAAAACTTCAGTCTCCACCTCAGGGAAGGACCTCATGGCATCCCCGAGTCGTTCCTCTGACCGGATGTGTGGGAAAGGCCTGGATGTGTGCAAGAATCCTCGGCTGCGAAATGGGAGGGGGAGGAGGGAAGGGGCAGGTGCTGCCGGCCACGTGGGTGCCTCTGCCGGGCTCAGGCTGGGGACGGGCTCTCCGGGGCTGGCCAGGCTGCCATGCAGCAGCAGGCCCAACTTGCTTCGGGTCAGCCCTGGTCTAGCCATCAATGCTTCGGGCTTGTTTGCATAATCAGGTGGTCTTAATGCAGAAGTTTCGAGAATGTCTTCTTCAAGGACTGGCCAGTTAAATTATAGGGAACAGGCTCATTATTCTTTCACAGAAAGGGTGTTTCTCCTTTCAGAGCCAGTCACAAATAAAAAGGGAGAGAGTGTTATTATTTTTTTCTTACGTAAGGGTCAGGCCTACCTGGTAATCTAAGCCTCCAAAGAAGAGTCTATCTTAAATCAGTTAACAATTAATGACAACACCAGATACTCACTGCAGATATTGTAATTGAAGAATAAAGAATTAGCTGGGAGCTTAGCAATGGGAGTCAGCCTTGACGAGGCAGCCTCTCAGACGAGCCATGTCCCCTCTCTGCACAGCCTTTCAAAATCTCTATTTTAGTGGTCGCCTACATGGGAGTCATTTCCACCACTGGCCTGCTTATGTGTGACTTGTTAGTCATCCCCCTGGAGGGGTGGCACATCAACTCCCCCAATGTCTACCTGTAAACTTCAAAGAGCCACACTTGTAGAATTCCATGCTCCTGTATCTTCATTAAATTATACAAGTCTCCCAATCTTTGTAAGCAAATTTATTACACTGGGAATGGCCATCTTGTTATTAATGACAAAGATATGGAAAGCGTGGGATTGAAATAAACTGCCCAAACTTAAGGGGAAGAAAATGTTACAGGAACTGCTTTGTCAACCCTAATTGTGTAATTACTTCTTGGCTTGGTCACCTAAGCTCGGAGCAAGAAATAAGAGACAGTGGTAATTTCTTACTGCTGAAATGAAGGTGTCAAACTGTCTTGTGTGTTCTGTGTAAGCAGAGCTAAAGTTTACATTTATATCATGTTACCACAATTACAATCTTCCAGAGCACAGCGAGAAATTAGTGGTAGAAGGTCATCCCTCGCAACAGGCACACCAAAGTGTGCTTGCACAAACATTTATTTAATTTAGCCAGAGTGAAGGCATGTCTGCTTTTGGTCACAGTCTTGGCCTCACTGCTCACCAGTGAAATTGGCCAACTGCTACTGGCAACTTGCATCCTAATAGCAATAAAATAATCTTTAAAACCGGTGTTAATAAAGTGGCTACTAATAATAACTAACCACTAGATGGCTTTAGATTTTTTCACCTCCGAATACCTGAAGGTGAATTATTCATGGTCTTTGGGGCTGTCTGCTTACCTGGGTAAAAGGCTGGTGTCAAGGCCGCAGGTCCAGGCGAGCCCCTCCCACCCGGGAAGGGCCCTGGAGCGTGAGTGCACCTGGGACAGGGAGGGCCGAGGGGGCCCCACTTCCAGGTGGAGAATTAAGGACAAGGACATACAGTCCTAGCTTTGGTACCACCGGCCTTCGGGCAGCAAAGAATAAGGACCACATGCCAAAAAAAATTTTTTTTTCACACCAAGTACGAACCACTCCTCATTCTAATGAAAAATAAGAGAGCAGAGGCACATGTAGGAAGAGAAAAAAAAATGAAATTCCATTATAACTGGCTTCCTCAAGCTCCAGCCTAGGATGTGAGTAATCACAAAAACTGTAATATCAGCTTTTTCTGTTTTCCTTACACTGGGTTCCTCCTTTATTTCCTTTCAAAGAGGGTCAAGATCTTTTTCTTTTTTTTAATTCATAAAAGCTGCTTTGTGATTACTGAAAGACTGGTTTCTCTCTAGAACAGCTCTGCCTTCCATGACAGTCTTAAATTGGGGGGGGGGGCAAAAAATAAAACTCGCATGAAAATCTCTGAGCAGCTAACCTGAGCAGACCTCAAATCTCCTGTCCCACCTCACCTTCAGGCCTTCTGGAAACCTCTAACGGACAGGGTCAGCTCCAAGAGAGCTGGCCGGCACACCCGGATGGGGAGCCGCAGACAGAGGCCTTAGGAGGTGGCCTCTGAGCTGCGAGGTCGGACCTGCGGGCTCTGGGCTCCCACCACACGGGTTTGGGGCACCAGGGCCCCCTGGCCACACCCTGCCCCACCACAGGCCGTGGCTTCCCACCAGTGGCATCCAAATGTAACTCCTCCAATCCATTCCCTCCTCTCTACCACCTCCCACCCAAAATTGCCAGGAGGGTGGGGCGATACAAACAAATGTAGATTGCTGACGTGCTGTGTGGTCCACATCCCTTTGGACTCATATCATCAATGAGCTTTTAAACAAGTAGTCAAGTTCTGCATAGAAAGGAAGAAAAAAAAAAAACGTCAGGAACTCCTATCTCCTATCAGTCACGCAAGCCCACGCGGGAGGGCGATCCCGGACACAGACAGAGGTGCTCAGAAACATGCTTTCCTGGTAGTTCCTGTTGGCAGGGAGGTGGCTCCATCTAGGGAAGGTGGTCTGCGCCCCAGGCCATGGGACACCCAGCACAGCTGGCCCTGCGGGCAGAGATGGGCACATCCCCAAGCACTGGTGGTGGTGTGGGGGACAGTGGGAAAGGCAGACCCTGTCAGGCTCATTCCACGCAGACAAGAGCCTCCTGAAATCCCCCTCTACCATGGAGCTGCCCTACCCAACAGCAGAATCAAGAACCCTCAAAAGGGTGACCCTGTCCTCCCTCCAAGGGCTCAATGAGAGAAACACGATGTGTCCCTGCCCTAAGAGAGACTCTGGCTGAACCAAAGCATCTGAGAAACAGGGCTCATGCAGGAAATAAGCACAGAGCAATGAGCAGCCTTCATGACTCACCTGTACTGAAGCTTTAGGAAACATGCTGTAAAATCACCCCCATAGTAAGCACTTTACTACCTATTCTTGGCGCACTGACGAATTAAAAGGGCGCATTCATTTCTTTCATAGCTTGCAATAGCTTATTTATCTTTTTTTTTTTTGTCTTTATCACTATTTGAGGTCTGCCGTACACCGTTTTTAAAAGTTATTCTGCATTCATACGAGCACCCAAACAATCATTGTAATCATAATTCCCGGTGGACGTGGCTAAAAATGTGCCAGCGAAACTTTACAAGTGCCGCCCTATTCTGCTCACTGGTGCTGCCACAACGAAGGGAAGTGAAGCCCTCCGGTGAAGATGCATTTTTCGGAAATGCCACGGAGACACAGGGAGAGGGAAGGACACACAGTTGCTGGGGACCAGGCCTGGAGCTGCACTTGCGGTCTTGCTGTGGCCAAGTGCTCTAGGTAGTGTGTGTCCACCAGTTGCCACCTACCGGGGTGTCGAAGCTGTCCGGTCAAGCTGCGACAGTCTATTGATTTTAAGAGAACGTCCATTTTATATTTCCACACCAGAGCACGCCATCCCTTCACAAAGAGGGGAGGTTGTTTGTAAGGGCAGAGTGGCTGAGCACCTGCCACGCCTACTTCCCCAACTGCAAAGACACTGCCCCACCACCCACCCCATACAGTTTCTTCCGGGCAGGGGCAACCTCGAGATAGAGATGGAACACGTGTGCCGCTTTTCCCACTGTGGCTGGGTCTCCCAAAATGAATGCGCCCATTCACAAAAAATGTGCACATTGCTGCCGAAGGGCAAAATTATCCTTCCATGATAAAAGCCTTTGTCGTATTCTAACACCGCAGTCTAAACCCTGGCCCATCCCCCTTGCTCCTGCAGTTGTCAATGAGGTGCTGTGTTCCGTGCCTCCTGACAATATAATCATCATAAACTTTATTATTACATCTGGAATTTCATGATATGCTCCGTAATTGATTACAGAGGCACGGCCCCGAATGCGGCTCCCCCAAGCTCTGCCACAGTTCCAGTAACCTAACTGCTTAATACTCCTGGAATGTATAAACAGTGCTAACTGCCACATTCCCCACACTGACATGGCAGAAGGAGCCACCGAGCCAGCGGGTTCTGCGAGCAGAAGGCAATCTCCATGCACCGAAGGAAGACGTCCTCGTGGGATGTAAACCGAGATCACGTTTTTGGGGGTGATGATGGCAGATCATCCGGAATCAGATGGGACTTGGGGGCTGACGCACGGAGGTTATCAGCTGTATTTGGGAACTGAGATCAATAACGAAGTTTGCAGGAAGCCACCACCCATCAATACTCATTCTCGATTTGGTGGGGATTCCGGTGTAGAGAACTGTGATTCGGGGATTATGAGAAGTGCCATAGTTCACTATTTCTAATTTCAAGAACACCACAATAGGAATGCAAGGAAAAGCTATATCTCTTGCAGGCATGCAATTAGACTGGCTAACCCACCCTTCTAATAAGAGAAAAGACAAGCAAAATGAAACCAAGGGTGAAGGCCATACTCAAGGGTCCCTGAGAGTTGGGGCCACAGTTGAGCTTCCGAGGAATGCAGCGCATTCTCTCCCTCCACCCCCACCCAGAGAGAGCCCAGAGCACTGCAGCTGCCTTCTCAACACTCCCCAAATCAGGAAAATGCTACCACGGGGCACAGGAGCCCACTGCTGTTCAAGCCAGAGGAGGGGCACGGGATGGGGAGGGGAAAGGTCAGCCACGTCCCAGCACAGTCGCCCACCTGGCTCTCCCCCCCTCTTACTAACTCTAACCTAAACAGTCCTTTTAACCACCAAGTCCTTGGCCAAACTCCTGACACGCCATCTCTCTAGGCAAATCCATTTTTAAACCATCAAGGGAGTACCACCGAATGTGCTGTTTGCAACAAAACACAAGCAAAAACCAACTCTGCTGATTTCCTCCCAACTTGCGCCCGCAGGCCACAGGGCTGAGCTCAGAGGGCATGCAGGAGCAGACCCTGCACCCCCGTGGGGCCTGAGCTGTGGACCGTGCACGCAGGCAGCCAGCGAGCCTGCACCGGGACCACCTGCGACCGGCCAGGCTCCTTTCACCTTGGCCAGCGAGGCCCCGTTAAAAATGGCCCTGCCATCCACCTCAGCCAGGTTCCCGCACGAACGCTAATAAGTACTTGTTTGTTGAACTGAAAAATCATTACCACAGAACACGTCAAGTAATGAAAGATGTTTTCCTTGGAGAAATGTTAAATACTTCACTTCTTTCACAAGGAGCGAGTACATGTGTTTCCAAATAATACCTTTCTCCCTCCCCACCCACACTTCATCAGAAAGTCTGGAGCTCCAGGACCCAATCTGAAGGAACTCATGTTGCATGGCTCTGAGAACCAAGAACATGCTGTTATTTTATTTATTTTCCCCTGCCCGGCTGACTATGTGTTTGTTCTATTACTTACTCACCTAACCATCTCAGTAGGAACCTCAGTCACGTAGCAGAGTGTCCATGTTGCCTTACTATTTTATACAGAAAAGCTCGAGAAAATAACACCACCGCAGCCTCATACATTACACTGATGTAGTATTCGCTAACTAATATATACGAAAGAGCCATTTTACTACAGGCCTAGAGCAAAAACAAAGGCAGGAAATGGAATGCCAGGAGGGGGGAGCACTGCACCACGTGGAAAGCCCCGGTAACCCAGGGTTCTCCTCCTGCAAAGATGAATCCTTGCCTCCCCCCACCCCCCGCCCCTTCCCAAAGCTTTCCATTAGGCAGAGGAATAGTGACAACTCCATCTTTGGTGTTCTGGGGTCTTTTAAGCGTTTTAGAACGTCTTCACCTACAGGGAGTCCCACTGGTTAATTTGTGCTTGCTTTCTATTTCCCAGCCATGGCATTCTAAGGCTTCGGGCAGAGCCAGAAGGGTGGGGGCCAGGTCTGCTCTGCATCTGTGGCACCTGAGCTGAGAAAACCCAAAACAACTTCCAGGTAACCTTGTCTCCTGGAACTGCGAGAGGGACACGTGCGCCTCACTGAGATAAAACACTCAAATATCACGTGGACGTGGGGGGGGGGCGCGGTGGAGTCCCACGATGTCCTGCCATAACGTGACTTGGAATACGGCAGCTCTATCCTGCCCCCGGAGACACGACAGACCCCTATGTATTCCTCTCCCTTCTCGTAGAAATGATAATCCAGGGACAGAGACACTCAAATCGTGGCCAAAATGTACACTCACAGAACCAAAGCCTCCTCCAGACAACCAACCTGCCCTTCCCTCTCCCCCAGCTCCTTGGCCTCTCATTTCTTTTGTGGGCCACTTGAACAGATGTCACAGGTTACCTGGGAGAACAGGAAGCATCAGATCCTAACCACAGCCCCCCCACCAAACCCCAAAATGACCTGCATGAACTTCTCAAAACTTAAAAGACTTTCCTCCCCACCCCACCTTGGTTTTTCTTTTTGTTCCATTTTTTAAGGGGAAGCAAATTTCAACCTGATTTCACTAGCACTGAAGGTTGATATTTTTTGCCTGTGATTTCATAAATCTACCATAAATGATTCCCAGGGAGCTCACTGCCTCTGCCCTCACCTGATGAGCCGCCACATTTTGGAATCGTCTTGGCTGACATTAGGCAACGTGCTTTCTCAGCAATTATTTGTAACGGGGAGATGACAACTCCGAGAATTTCTCTTGGAGGGCCGAGAAGATCTACCTCCACTGTGCGTCTCCAAAGGGCCAGATCCCCTGGCCCCTCGAGACACCCAGGATATCTCAGGGAGGCGCCCAAGCCCGGGCCCGGCATCCCCCCCCCTTGACATTGGCCTCCTGGCCCCGCAGTCCCTTACAGGTCATGAACGGACCCTGCCCGAGAAAATGTCAACCTTCCAGGACAACCGCTAGGAGATTAGGTAACTCCAAGTCTGACTGGAGAACTCAGAAGGCCACCAAGGGGACACTGGCTCAAGGACCCAGGTAGCAGCCAGAAGTCAAAGTCATCTGTTCCCTGAAGGTCAAGTTCTGAATAGAAACGCTTCCTCCTTCCACCTTTTACACCTGAACAGGTGAGACCCCTGTGGGGGCTCCAGGAAGTCTGGCAGGTGCTTTTTCTTATCTGGGCATCTTTCTCTCTCTCTCTCTCTCTCTCACACACACACACACCAAAAGGCCAGTGTCGTGTCACCCCTGGGGGGCTCCCAGTGCACTCTGGGAAAAGGAGGACGTCACACCCCGATGTGCAGCCCCTGGGGACTCCCTTGGGATGTCCCGCAACTAATCTGCAGGGCTGCCTCGTGCAGGGAGCGGAGGAATGGAGTTCCCGGTGTTCCGATCTGGTGCGCCCTGAGAGCGGCGTCCCAACTAAAAAAGTGTTGCTTTCTTCCTTCTCATGAATTCTAATATTCAAGCCTTTTTTCCTCCTGCTAATTTTAGTAGTCCTGCTATTCTTTGGGAAGAGAATGGTGTGAAAATCAAGCATAGTATCCAAAAATAAAAGAGTAGATCTGTTTCAGGGTTTGCAGCATATTTAACTGAAAAGCAACTCCAGATATGCCACTTTCTATCGAGTCTTTAATACGTTTTCCAATTTCTCCAGAATATTTTAGCTTCAGAAAAGGCAAGGATGACTTCCTCATCTATGAATATTTTTGAGACTGAAATGGGCACCCAAAATTATTTCTAGATTGTAACTGGGAGGTCTCCTCCGAACGTGATGCCAGGTTATCGCTGGGGATGGAAGTCACCGATGCACTTTGTTGGGGCCACACCAAGATGGATTACAAATTCTCTTCCGGGAACCTAGAGCATGTGCTCTCTGGAGCATGTTCCCGGGCAGGTGAAGTACTACAGAGCTCTCTCTCCGTGCAGCCTGCAGGTAGACCGTATGGCATGCTTGCCAAGCCTTCCCCCTTCATTTAAAAAAAAAAAAAAAAAAAAAAATTCTTGTCTTATCTAAGGAATTCAGTTCCAACCCAGCAGAACTGTGGAAGGACATGTGGTCCGGGTTAGCAGAGCTTCTCCGGTCTGAGGCTCTCCTCAATAGCCTAGCATGACAGCCAGGGGGGCCCAGAGGACAGGAGCAGGGATGCTACCTGAAGACCCCAGCCCACGCCTCCTCCAGCCAGGGAAGCCGGACATCTGTGACAGAAAGTTAGAACCCTGTGTCAAGCCCTTCATGCAAACAATAAATATTACTTCTGCTCATAATCGGACTTTTCTCTAGCATCGTCTTTGAATGTTGAACCTTTTTCAATTAATTAAAAACTATGCACTGCAGAGTGCATATTTTATCAGCCCTCAGCTGCTTAAGTGTCTAGAAAAGACCAGGCAGTTTTTCTTTCTTTCTTTCTTTTCTTTTTTTTTTTTTTTTTTTCCAGGCAACCCAGAGCAAGTACTTGCAAGGGTCATATCTTTTTAATTATCTTTTCTCTCTTTGATTAATTATTCCGTCTGACAATAGCGTGTTTCTAATGCTATTCACCTGCCTTTGATGATTGACAACTTTTCTGTCTGATTCAGAGCAAACAGCTGCTGCTGCAATCTCCTAGCAACCCGGGTGTGATGGATGAGCCCCCAAGATGGATGGCTGCAATAAATCATGTCTCCAGCCATAAAACTGAGAAAAGGGGATAAGAAGGAAAGCGAACAAAAAACAAAACAAGGTTTCTTCCCATGAGTGCACTCAGTTCCTTACCAATTATACCTGAAATGGACTTTGCACCTATTAATAGCAAAGTTTTTCTAATCGATAAGAATGGGATGATGCCATTTGTAGCAAAGGTGTGTTTACAATTGTTCCTGCAAATTGGCACTTGTACTCCCAATTTCCTCCAACACTGGCCAAGTGCAAGGGCAGCGGATCAAAGTTTTCCTTTCTTCCGTGAAGTCTCCGCAAGAAACAGTATCAGTTTTTCTTTTTTTTTTTTAAAGATTTTATTTATTTATTTGAGAGAGAGAGAATGAGAGAGAGCACATGAGAGCAGGGAGGGTCAGAGGGAGAAGCAGACTCCCCGCTGAGCAGGGAGCCCGACGCGGGACTCGATCCCGGGACTCCAGGATCATGACCTGAGCCGAAGGCAGTCGCTTAACCAACTGAGCCACCCAGGCACCCCAGTATCAGCTTTTTATAGTCAGACGCGAGTCCAGGCACCAACCAAGGATATAAATCTGATTCTACCCAATTTTGGGCACCCGCTGGGCAACACCGAAAGGGAATCCTAAGTCAGCCTCGTGTGCAAGGCGTCAGGCTGCTAATAAAGTTATTTCGAAATTAACACACACACACAAAGTTGCCTGGAGTCGGTGAGTGAACGAGCCACCTTTCCACATCTCTCCTGTTTATGGTAGATGCAGGCTTTTCACACGTCAGGGAAAAGTTTGTCCCAGAAGCAGCAAGATATGCAAGATAGGAACATCCAGCCTTTCTGCCAATTCTAGATTCTCATTTCTTTAGATAAAAAACTACCGCAGCCTAACTTTTTGTCCCATCAATTTTTTAAATTAATGTCCACACTATAAGTCATACAAGGAGCCCTAAATTTAATTAGCAGACCCAAATAAAGTCACATATTTAATAGAATGCCTGCCAATTAAATTTGCACTATCGGGGCTCTCCTGGTGGAGGAGAACGGAGCAGGAAGGCCAGCAGTTTGTTTTCCTTTTTCCACCCGGGGAAGCAGGCAGCGAGGCCTCCGCAGCCCAAAATGCAGCAAGACTGGCTCAGCGCTGATTCTCCCAGCAGCTGGGGGCTCCATCCGAAAGCCAGCCTGCGTCCCTAACTACTTCCAGTAGGTGGGGGTGTCCCGGAGCAGAGCTCAAGGGTGCCAAAGAACCAGAAGTGATTAGCCGGGCAGGCGGTGGAGGGGCCTGGAAACAGCTGTCCACATCAGTCCTGGTGGGGGTCTGCCGGGGCCTGCGAGGGGGACAGAGTGCAGACACAAAAGGGGAGGAGGCCGCTGGGAGCAGGGGCAGGGAGCCACAAAAGATCATTTTTTATCTGAAATATTCCTGAGACGTGGAAGTCTGTTTCTTCATTCTCACACTGCTAACCAAGCCAACCAGTCTTTTTTGAATAGTTATATTGTGCTAAGCTTTTCAGATACAGATTTTTTTTTTAAAGCATGTCACAGAGTTTAAAAAATCAGGCAAGGGTCCTGGCTTTGGCAACTACAGCTCTGTTTATATTTTAATGTTTCGTACGTGACTGCCCCTGTCGGGGGAGAGAGAGGGGGAAAGAGAGAGAGAGAGAAGGAGAGAGAGAGAAGTTGCCTGTTAGCTTTAGTCTAAATCACAGATACTTCATTTTTCCCTTGGAAAAATGTCCTTGGAAATTACTCAAAATTAAAACCTCCCCCCTTCCTTTTTTGGGGTGTGTGTCTTCTATACTGTAAATGGGAGGGCTCCTGTCTGGTCAGCAGCAATGAGAGCCCAAGGCCAATCGATGGAAACACACACCCCCACACACACAAACACACACACACAGGCCCCTACCCTGCTCCAGCTCGTCCAACTCTCAAGTTACAGGTTTACACGGCAAGTCTAAATAATATTCAAAATGATAAATGGCACCCTAAGCCCAGCATCCACCATCAATCTTTTCTTAAGGAACATCCATCTTCAATAACGCATGTTTGAATCATGTGAAGCCAGGAGCCCTGAGATTCATTTCTACCACCCCTCATAAGCCAGGGTGGTTTGAATGATACCTGTCATCCCTGGTTTGTTGTTGCTGCTATTTTCCTCGACTACCAAAGGGAAAAACAGAAGGAAAAGGAGAAAAGGAATGGGGGTGGGGGGGGAGAGTCAGAAGAGCGTCAAAGGCTGAACAGTGTGGTTTAGCAGATAATATGAAAGAACATAACCTCTTCGGTGCCTCTGCCAATCTCGCGCCCGCCACGCCACACACCCAGACAGCCATCCACACACACGGAGCAGGCTCTCGCCTCTCCTCGCCCCTGCCTCTCCTCCCTCCTCCCCGTCCCTCTCTCGCCAAATCAGCAGCCTCTCTCTGCAAGCCAACGGTACAGGACTGGGAGGAGGAGACAGCATCACATGGACTGGGCTTCCCTCCCCTCCCCGTTGTCTGGCTGGGGCCCATATGATAAATGACATATGTCATTCTGTCAGGAGGGAAGGGTGGGTCAGTGATGTATGACTCCGCTGAAAAGGAAATCGACTGTTTGGCATGGTGCAGCTCTTCTCCACCAGGATTTAGTTCCAGAACTCTGAAATGAATTCTCCGACGTTTCAAGTGCATACTTAGGGCAGGCTGATGGGAGGCCTGGGGAAATCGCATGTTATCCTCCCCCTGCACTTCCAATGGCAAAAAAAAAAAGAAAGAAAGAAAAAAAAGAAAAAAACCCCATCAAGGTTCTGCCACTGGATACCTGCAAAAGGCCGCATGGGTGTCAAAGTCCACAGCAGTCACACACCATGGGTTATTAAAAATGTGACTTAGGGAAAAAAAAAAAAAAGAAAAAAGAAATCAAGTGGAGAGTAAGGTTAGTCCTTTTATTTATTTATTTTTTAATGGCAAAGGGCTGACACAAAAGCAAGATAAAAATTAGCATGTTTGAAGTAATCGTCCCGCAGCTTGACATCTGCATAGTAAATTTTAAAGGAAAAAAATGTGTCAGACAGCCATGAGCCGCTTCGCCCTCCCCCCTTTCATTAGCTCACTGCCAGGGTGGCACTGCTGAACCTCATTACGGCAAGAGGATTTATGAAGCTGAACCCAATGGCAAAGAAAAGGCATCTGTCAATAATTGTAGGGAGCTGCACTCACAGCTTTGAAATCTCATTAAGTATGCAGTTATCAGGCATAAAGATCAAAAACATTACTCAACTCCGACAGAATCTTATGGAGGAACATTAATTAGCAACAGGCCTACAGTACAAAAAAAAAAAAAAAACGAAAAAAAAAAAAACACAGACTTCCTCTCACACCTGCCCAACCCACAAACCTAAAGCAACACTCCCCCTCCCGCCCGAAAAAAAATAATTCCAGGCATCTGAGACTGATCAAGAACATGAAACAGGAGAGACGCACAGAGAAAGAAGAGGGAGGGAAGGGGTGAGTGGCGGCAGGGAGGGAGGGAGGGGAGAGGGGGAGGGCGGGGAAATTCGGTTGAGAAAGGCTTGGCTGTGAGAAGAGAAAAGGAAGAAGCTGTCAAATTTGAGAAGGATGTCAGTGCTGGCCCTGATTACAGGGGCCTATGGAGTTCTCAGACCTTTTATCATCCTGGCCATCAAAACCAGCCCAGGCTCACCACAGGAGGGCTGGTGGCTGCCTGGCTGTAGCCCGGCCCTGGGCCCAGACCCGAGGACCCTCTCACCTGGCAGGCAGGGTGCCCTGGGCCCAGCGCCCAGGAGGCAGGCCCTGCCAGGCCTTCTGCAGCAGCACCCTGCTCTCCCCTGGCCTGGTCTGCGCCCAGCTGACCAGAGCCACGGCCAGACCAAGCTCTGCGGGCCCAGGGCACGGTCTAGGGACTCACGGCTGTCACTGTCCATCTGATGGCCATCTGAAAAACACCCTGAGCTTCCTCCAAAGAGACTCTGGCATCCCCTCCTCACACGTACACTCTCTCATTTGATTTCTGTGTATGACTGATTCCTGTGCTTTGGCACTTAAAACTCACTGCAAAATAAAATATAAGTGTGCAGGATTCCCATCCAGGCTGTAAAGCTGACTCTGGGTCATGAGGTTTCATGACCTCTTTGTAGCACACGGGACGGGGTGCATCTGGGGACGAGAGTCAAACCGATGTCCGCGCTAGCCTGACTCCAGGATAGCCACAGAGAAAAAAAAAAAAATCAAATGACAAGCTTCTTCAGCCACCACATTCTCCACCTCCTGCAAGCTGCCCTGGCAAAGAATAATTTACACATGTTTGGAAACATCCCACAAGGATTATGTGCATGGGGTCTCAGGCAAAGTTCTCTTCCGTCCTATGGTGGCCTGCATCCAGGGTAGGTGCACCAAGGCTTGGGGGCAGGTCTCAAATACCACCAAGGGTTCTGTCCAACAGGCAACATCAGCCGAACTCCGGTTAACCATGAGCACATGCTCTAGCGTGCTCTCGCACGCCCACACACACACACACACACACACACGGCACTTCCCATAATCCCACACCATGAGAAAACCTTCAGAACAGCGCCTCTTCTGATCTGAAACCCCGGCTATCACTTCTCGGAGCATCTCTTCCCCTCCTATGCCACCCTCTTCTTACCTCGTTTCATGGCTGTTTCTGGAGCGCTTACCTCTCTCCTCTACAGAAAAGAATGGTCACCTTTTCTAATTAGCCACATCTTTAAGGAAAAGGGCATTAAGATTCCTAGGCAACCAGCTTGGAGATCTCTCCAAGACAAGGCCCATCCTTTCCAATAAATGACTCTCCTTTGGAATATCAATGAACACGGCTCGGATAAATTGTCACCTAGGACCAAAACTAGTTAAGAACACTTGTCTATAAACCAGACTTGATGAGGAGGAATTTTAGTAGTAGTGTTACAATAAGGTGTTTATATTTTTTTATGTGCTTACCATATTACCTTTATTATGTGTAACATCAAAGTGATTATAGCAATTACATCTAACAGAATTAATTACAGAACTCCCCATCATTCCAGGATACATAATGCATTAGAGGTAAGCCAAAGAAAGAAAGCATCTTGATTGTAGTAACTATTGTTGGTATGTATTTTCCCCAGCAGTAAATGCCAAAGCGAAAGCAGCTTGCAGGAAGAACAGGGTAATGGAAACTCAGAGGTTTAATAGGAAATGAGGTATATTTTCTTTAAATTAAGTAACACCTTTGCCTAATAATATGTTGGGGCTATTGGACATATAAAATCAATTTAATTTTTTTAAGTGTAAATCTTTAAAAGGCGCAAGTTAATCCAACCAACCAATGTTACTACATAAAGGAGAACGCACATGGGTGAAAGACTTACAAGTCTTTACGTATGCAAAATAAATTCACTCAAGGCTTCATTAATATTAATTTAAATTCAAAACCCATTTACATTAAATTGTTCATTAAAAATTGCCTATTTTATGCAACATGCATTTCTCAAAGAACTCAGAGGAAACTGAATACATAGGACTAGATTTAATGATGGGAATGGAAAAATCAAAAGTAAATGAATTTGAGTCATTTCACGTATATTACCAAACAGCGCTGTGCCCTCCATTAAGGACGGGTTCCAGTTTGGGGAACAAACAAGCACTCAAGAGTATTTTTGCTTTCTGTCACTACAGACTTGTGACCATGACCTTCTGGTCTACCGAAGAATAAGAAGAAAACAAGATGCACTGGTGGGATGAAGAGGGCAGCCCATCCAAACCTGGACTTGGGAAGGGACCAATTACCCCCTTCAGAATCCCAGCCGAACTCACAGAAAATTGAGAGTTAGGCTTGCTTTTCAAAAAATGTACATTACTTAGCATTTGCCAGTGCCCGTCTTGGTCTAGAATGAACAGTCCCCCTCTCCCCTTCACTCAGCCCCTGCAATGCTTCATTCCCAAAGGAAGGGGACCAAGAATATGATGACAAGGAGTTGGTAAGTTCTTTGCTTTGGCGCCCTCCCCCTGAAGACAATCTGAACTTACACTGTTTCCCCAACAGCTGTTCTGGATGAAGAAAACACAGTCATAATTAATAACATGTGTCCTGACAATATGAATTAATAATTTATCATTAAGCCCAAACAAATTGAAATTATTCTTCAAGAGCCACACCTTTGCACATCTAAGAAAACAAGGTAAGAAGATGGTCAAAAAGTCCAGGTAACGTGACCTTTGGAGAAATGCCTCCTCAGCCCCCCCCCCCCCCCCCACCGATACATCTCTTGGGCCACTCTTGCTGAAATACTAAAATAATTTACAGAATTGAAAGTAATTAAACCCAAGAATCTAAGTGCTGATCAAATCAAGTGTATGTGCTCGAAATGTCTTCTTTTTTAAATGGGGCTTATAAAATATTCAATATTTGGTCAAGGACACTATGTAATCTTTCTAATAAAGATTCCTAAACCTAGAGTATGACAGTTGTTGAGGCAAGTGGTCATAAGCAGATTATGCTCTATTACTGTCTCTCCCTTTTTTTTTATTTCCAAAAATGCATAGCATTATTCTGGTTACAAACAGTAAACTGAATTTTTACATCCACATTTAATGTAATTGTTTACCAATGCTGAAAAACTAGAGAAAGCTACCAAGTCTATGTAGCCATCCCTTGCAATTCAGGTAAAAAAAAAAAAAAAATCTAGAAGGAAAATAAAAAAAAAACATATTCATAGCCATTGTTTAGTAGGATTTAAAAATTAATTTAATGACTAACTGCAAATACTGGAAACTAGAATTAATCTGTCTGGATTTTTTTTAAAGGCTTACAGACATTTAAATGCATGTATCGGGACACTTTATCAACCTAACATAAAATTGTCATCTTATCTTATTATATGACTATTTTATGCATGTGTCAAAGAATTTAAAAATGACTGCCTGTCTATTGAGTCTAATTACAACTGCACATTATCTGTCTAGATGTACCAGTCCATATCATTGTTACCAAATACAATATATTGTATTCACCTTTCATTTTTAACTTCAGACAGAGAAACCACAATTTGGAGCATGACTAAAATACACACACACACGCACACACACACGCGCGCGCGCACACACACATACACGTGCCGCCGTGACACCTGAGAGGGTCTGGGGTAAGTGATGGCACCGCTATGTGCTGTCCTGTTTCCCTCCATGGGCTGTGGGAAAACGCTACAGGGGTGTTACGAGACAGCTTCTTTGAAAGAAAGGCCCATCTACCTAACTGGGCTGCACACTAACATAGAAGGGGGGACACACACCCTACTTCTTTTTTTTTTCTTTTTTCTTTCTCTTTTCTTTCTTTTTTTTTTTTTTTAACTACCAGACTAAAGCTATTTTTATAGTTTGTCCAGTGACAGGCAGGAATAAAAATGGGCCAGCAGGAAAGCCTCACAAACTGCACTCAGAATAACTGTGACCTGCTCACGTCCGTGGATTAACATGGGTGTTGTACACCAGGATGGGGATTCCGCTCCTGTCCCTTCTGCTCCCCTGCCTATGACTGCAGCCCTCGCCTCAGCCTGGCTCGGCCACCACCGGTGTGAAAGGAGAAGCCCCCAACATGGTGGAGTCACTTTGCCCTCAAGAAGGTGATCCTTCTCCTTCCAGAAACCCCAGGAGTAGAAGTGGGGAGGGGAGGAAGTAAGGGCTTTAATTCTGGGACCTCACCTGGGCTTCCCCCGGCGTCCCCAGGGCCCTGAGCAGTCACCTTTTATTCTGATCGCTTTACAGAACAATCTTTGGTAAAAAGAGGGAAAAGGCAGACGGGTGAGACAATTTGGGGAAGAGCTGCTGATACGTCAGTTATTGACTATCGCTCGCTTATGAGCGCGCTCAAGGCAACGCTGAGAACAAAATGACAACATCCACCGCTCACAATCAAGTGTGGCCCTGGAGAGCACTGAAGCCCTAACTGACAGTTGTCAAGATAATGGGGGCACAGCAGCTGATTCTGGAAGATTCTCTTCCCTAGGTGGATGTCCAGGGGGATACCCTTGCCTCCTGCCCTCTTTGTTTCTCTCCTTCATCTTCTTGATTTTCCTTTTTAAAATGTGCATTGTTCCTCCACATTTTGTAGGAAAATGGGGGGCGGGGGGACGGATCACAGAGCAGCCCGAACCAGTCATCTTGTCACCTTGCTACAGGGCAGAATACCTGTCCAAAGGAGAAATGTGCGGCAAGCTTGAGAGCGAATATGTTCCCAGGGCTACTGCCGAAACGCCCTCCTGAATGCTTCACGTGCCTCCGACAGAGGAGAGGAGCTGCCCAGTGTGTGGACGGGCCTTACGAAGGCCCGGACCACAGTACATGGGCAGCACCAGGCGCACTACGTTTTAGGCATACCCAAACCCACTGGCACTGCGAACCCCCTCTGCTTTGCCACTGCAAGCCCATCCTGCCCCCAGGGCCCCACAGTGATCTGGAACACCAGCAGAACCTAAGGGATTCAAACCACTTTTACAAAAATCAAGATGCTTAAAGGTTCCCCCTCTTGATGTGACCACCCAAGAACTCCTTAGAAGATTATTCTCTTTCAACGAGTAAGACTCGAAAGGTCAATAGCAAGTTGTTCACTGAGGATTTTTTTTTTTGCAAGTTGAGGCAATTTTTTTTTAAGACTGTACAGTTCCCTCCCCCCCAGAAAATGGATATGAATGGATAAAATGTTATTTGTTATGAAATACTGCTCTCATTTTTTTTTTCTGGTATCTTCAAAAAACACTCGTTTAAAAAAAAAAAAAAATCACGCCCAGGTAAGAGTCCCGTTTTGAGCAAGGGACAATGGTCATCTTGCCTGAAGGACACTGGCCTCTCCAACCCTCTTACTCTGAGGCAGCAACATCTGGCCAGCACGAATGTATGGCCCTTTGAAATGACACGCCTGGAGAAAGGACACTCCTGCCCAGGTTTCTCTTCGGCAGGTGAAGAAACGTCTCTCTCCCTTTGAGAACAGACACGAAGCCATGCATAATTTCTATCAAAAAAAAAAAAAGAAAGAAAATCCTAAAGTACAGAAATACGTCTTTTCAGGGATTCTTGGAGGCTGCTCTGGCCTTCTGGAGAGCAATGTTACATTTGGCCTAGATATGAAGACTATGTGCACCTGTCTGCTATGTCTGCAAGCTCTACCCAGCTCTCAGCCCTTTGTGGTTGTTATTCTACCCCAGACCATTAAAAGGGCCCTAATTCCTATGACATGATTATCCAGGTACCAAAGCCCATTTGTCACCTGCAGCAGAAAATTGAGTTAATGCACAACTAAAGGCAGCCAGGACTGTGTAATATCAACTTGATTACATCAAACTAGCTGCAAACCTAATTCTGCTGGATGACACTGCGTCGAGCTTGTCATCTCCAATCATTAAAGCTGTCAGGAATCCATCAGGTTTACAGCTAATTAGGTGAACACTAATGAAGCTGGCAAAACAACTTTTCTTTTTTTATGGCTGAGCGGACCTTTCAGTTTGGAGGGGAAAAAAAATTCTCGAGTATTCTCAAGGTTGCTGGGGACTGGATTTCCAGTTACCAATCAGCAGACATCTTTCTTTTTCCCACTCTCTATCAGTGCAAAGCAATCAATTTGTCATCACTCCCAGGATGCCACAAAAGCAGGCATGAACCTTATAACTTGCAGCTGTGAGAACTAAAAACAGGAGGGAAAAAAATGGGAAGTTTCTCGTGCACCCAAACCAACCAACAAACAAAAACCTCAGGCAGCTCACTTGCTGGCCTGGGAATACTTAGCACCGGCCTAAATGTGGAGGGTTCTTTTTTTTTTCTTCCTTTTTTTTTTTTTATCCCTCCCCTCTTCTTAAATAAGTAGCCCTTCAGACATTCTCCACCCCCTCCTCCACACGTCCATTAGGCAGAGGCATTCTGATAAAGTAAATCCAAAACCCGGGTATGGGAAAGAAAGAAAGCACTCACGCTGCCAACTTCTGATTGACCATTAAGCTATTGATGAATGTGCCTGTCAGGAGAGAGACAATTAAATCAAATATGAAACAAAGTCGTTTTGACGGGTCATTTTGATAGAGCAAAACCATTCTTCCATCTCCTATTAGCCGGGCAGTCAAGTTTTTATATAATGAATATTTCTTAACTGACCTGATATTTCCTGGCTGGCTTTTTAAAAGGTGCAAGAAGGTTAGTGAACAGGTTGCTTTAAAAATAAATAAATAAATAAAATCAACAGTACATTTCCCCCTTCGCTAATATTTTTAGCAGAAAGTTATCCTGTAAGACTCTCAGATTGGCAAGGTGGAGGAGAAAAGATGAAGCAACCGTAGAGAGAGTTCTAAACTAAATGTAAAGATGTAATCACATATGGTTCATTTGATTGAGGCACACAGATACCTTAAAATGTGCATCCAAAAAGGAAAGAAAAAATTTAAAAGACTGGAAGAAGCCCAAGACACTCCTACTGCCCAACTTTGTGAAGGAGTCCTCCAAACTTTTAGAGTTTATTTTGGGTAGATAAGCTCATTGCTTGAGCTTGGAATTTAAAGGAGAAAGTGGGATGGGCAAGAAGCATCAGCCAGGAGGTGACCTGAGTGGCAGCACCCTCCCTAGAACCACCGCTGGGATTTTCAAACTTCCTAAATTTGGGCAACACTGAGGACAGAGAGCAAAACCTGCATTATATGCCCCCAAACCACATCCGTTTTCTTCGAGGATTTTCTTAAGACATGAACAAGAAAGTACATTTTCTGGAAGAAGAAAGAAGAGTGTTCCCTCTGTGTGACCCTGTGTAAGAAGACTCTGGTTCAGAGTGCAGCCAATGTGTGAGCTCCATGGGCACTGCCCGCTCACATGATGGAAATGACCGTCACCGTCACCCCCAGGGCTGCCACAGGCACTCAGGGGCAGCATGGGCACAATGCCCTCATCCAAGAAGGGCGCCAGGCAATGCCCTGACCCTTCCCTCTGCTCTCCCTTCTTCCACCAAAAGAGAAGAACAGAAAAGAAAAGAAATGAACCTCCACTTAACGCTCCCGTTCAGGCAGCATCTGAACCTCTGCACATCTGAGTGTTACTCATATCAAAATACATCCCGTCCATATGTGGTCCTCTCAGCAATCCGTCCCAAAATCCCGAAGTTGCACGGACAGGGCCCTAGTGACGTCACAGAGCTTGGCCTCACCACTGCGAGTGATTTATTGATGTTTATTGGGAATGAATAGATCAAAGGCAGCAGCATGACGGGCGATCAATCAGTCATCAAATCAAGGGTGGCAAAGGGCCAGAAACCCTTCTTCCAGGCAACATGCCCCCAACTGACATTATTGCAAAATAATGTTATGTGTGTGGGTTTTGTTTTGTTTTCAATGATGCTTTTTCCAGAAAAGAGAAAAAAAATCGACTCAGTCTTAACAGGAGTTGACACTCCTGGCAAAAAAAAAAGGGGGGGAGGGGGGAGTACATAGACACGTCCCAGAACTAAGTGCTAGGAGGAGATGAGGGTGGGAGAAGCAGTGGAAGGAGGGGGTGGGGGGTAAGGGAAAACAAACACGGATAGAGAGAACGCCAGCATCTAACATTGACTTGACAGTCATCTGACAATACCCAGACCCTGTGCGCTCTGGCTTCCACCGCTTGCCCGCGTTGGGCCCAATAAATGAAGAATCAATCGGATTAGCAGTTAAGGTGGCCGAAGGGACCCGCTCGCTCACTCGCTGGCTCTCTTTCGCTCGGCAGACACCGGGGCTGTCCCCCGCCGGCCGGCCGCGGGAGGACACGGAAGGTGTCCCAGGGAACTCAGGTGACCCCGCCCGCCCCCCACAGAAAGAGACCGAAAAGGGCTCCTTCCCATCCCCTCCGCAGCCGGGGAGCTGAAGAGGCAGGGACCCAGCCCGGCTCAGTTGGCCCCGAGCGCGCGCGGCTCCCGAAGTGGGTGCGAACCGGAGCAGGGCGAGCGCGGCGGGGCGTCCGGGGGGCGCCCGGGACGCGAGGCGGGCGCACGCACCCAGAGAGCAGAGCAGCGAGCGAGCCTGGCGCCCCGGAGTTACTCTGCGCGGGCAGAAGGAGAGAGGCGAGGAGTGGGGCGAAGAGCGGGGTGGCCGCCGGCCGGAGGCGCACCGCGGCGAGAGGAGGAAGAGGAGGAGGAGGAGAGGAGGAGGAAGGGGAAGCGGCTCGTACCTGCTGCGCGCCGGGGCGCCTGCTGCTTCCTCCTCGGCATGATGCTCCTCCGGCGACTGCCACTGCCGCCGCCGCCGCCGCCGCCGCTGCCGGGCTGAGGAGAGGGAGGGAGGGGCGGCGGGCCCGCGGGGGGGGCGAGGCGGGCCGGCTCTCAGCCTCCCCCCCGGAGAGCGGCCGCCCGCAGGATGCTGCTGCGCCCCGGCTCTCCGCGTCCCCCCCTCTCCGCGCTCCGCCGCGATCCCCGAACGTGCGGAGGGAAGAAGGAGGGCGGGCGAGGGAGGCGCGGGGAGGGAGGAGCGCGGGGGGGAGGAGGAGGCAGAGGAGGAGGAGGTGGTGAAGGAGGAGGAGGAGGAGGAGGAGGAGGATCGCGCTGCCGGCGGAATGGGAAGTTTGACAAATCGCTCCAGAGGCCCGAGGAGGAGGGGGCGGGGAGGAACGGCGGCCCTGCCCCCCCCCCGCCCCGTCCCCAGACGAGGTGCGCGGGGTTCGGGGCCGGGGGGCGGGGAGAGGGGGAGAAGGCGGGCAGAGGGGTGGGAGGAGGAGCGCGGGAGCGGCCCCGGCCGGTCCTGCCCCGGCCCCCGCCCCCGGGCAGGGGGTCACGGCATCCGGGGGGGGCGCTCAGCCGCCGCCGCGGCCCGGGGCTCAGCGGTCCAGTCTTCTGCCCGCGGCTCGGCTGGAGCGGCGGCGTCGGCAACAGGCAAGCTTAAAGGAAAAGGAGATGATCGTGTCACTCGCCCGCCCGCGGGGGCGCGGCGCCCCCGCTCCCGGCCCCGGGCCTGTCTAGGACCCCCGCCCCGTCCGGGGAGGGGGTGCCGCCCCTCCGCCCCCGCCCAGTGCGCGCACGCAGGGGCGCGGCGCCGGCCCGGCCCAGCTCGTCCCGGGGCGCTCGCTTACCCCCGCCCGCCCGGCTTCCCCACCCGGCCTCGCCCCCTGGCCGCCCCCCGCTGCCCCGCCCGAGCCGCACTCCTCTCCACCCCGCCGCGTCCAAAGCCCCCAGCTCGCTCCCCGGGCCTGGGCCCGCGCCCCCCCGGGGATGCCAGGGCCCGCGGGCGGGCGCCGGCGCCCTCGAGGGAGGAGGCGGGCGCGGGCCGGAGTGGGTGGGGGCTACTCTCAGACCCCGCGCCACCCGGGCTCCTCCCCCGGGACCCGCCGCCGCCACTTCCCCCAATTTTTTTTTCCCGGGCAAACTTTCCCGGGCCCGTCCCGGGGGTCGGCGTGGGAGGGGGTGCCTCCAAGTTTCCTCTTCTGCCTGGGAAGATCGCGGTCCCTCCACCCCCACCCCGTCCCTCGCCCCTTAGGCGCCGGGCCGCGCCCCCCACCCCTAGGGCTGGCAGAACCGAGGGCGGGACGGGGGCGGGGGAAGGAACTCGGGCTCCCAAGCCCATCCCCCGCCCCGGGGCGCCCGGGAAAGGGGGCCACCGCGCCCAGCGCCGGGCTTGCCAGCAGTACTGGGCGAAAAGAATTGATTATTGATTGGGTGATTGGGGTCGCCGAGGCGCCGAGCGGGCCGCGAAGAGGGGGAGCTGGCGGGGCTGCCTTGGCGGCAGGCCGACGCGGGCTCACTTACGGGCGGCCGCGAGGGCGCGGGTGGGCCGGAGCTCATTGGGAAGACCCCCGGGCGGCGGCGGCTGAGCGGGAGCCGGAGCGGCGCGGGCGGCGGCGCATCGATGCGCTGCGGGCTCGATTGCGTCTCCCTGGGCCAGCTCTTGGGCCGGGAATGGGGCGGCCGCGGCGGGGCTGGCTCCGGGCGCTGCCGGGCGGTGGTGGTGGGGGTGCGGGGGCGGCCGCCAGACCCACGGTCCCCGAGGTGGCGCTGCTCCTGGGCGCGCCGGCTGGGGCCCGGGGGCTCCCTTGGGCCCCGCGTCAGATAGTCCCGGCGAGGGCCAGAGCCCCGCGCCCTGGGACTGGCTGCCTGAGCGTTCCCGGAGCTGCAAACCCCGGCCTTCTTCCTTCCTTTTTTCCTTCCTTCCTTCCTTCCTTTTTTTTTTTTTTTTAATATTTCCTTTTCTTGTGTTTCTTTTCCCCTTTTCTTCTGCCCCCTCTCTATCTTTTTTCTTTGTGATTGTTTATGCAAGTTTGTTTTAAAAGTTCACGGGCATGCTTTCTTTTCTTTTAGACCAGGAGACCGTGATCTCACCCAGACGGTAAGATCAAAAGTCTCCGCTCGCCCCCAGCCTGCGGGCTTGGGCTCAGTCCAGACGCCTCCTTGAATGCAGATGTGCCGCTGCCGTCCTCCCGGGCTATAAAGCCGCCTCCAGCGCCTTCGCGCGCGCAGGAGCGCTCGGAGTTGCGGGGTGCGGACCCCGGGCGTTTGCGGGGGAGTCGGAGTCAGGCTGCGGCTGGGCTCCGGGGCTGGTCGTGTGTGTGGCGGACTCGGGGGCGGGGGCGCGGCGAGCAGTTGGTGCCTGCGGCCACAGAGGCTGGAGAGACTGCCCCTCCAGGCCCGGGAGACGCGGCCGTGGGGCGTGAAACGCTTCTTGCGAACGAGGAAACGGTGAGTTGGCAAACGCCGCCCGCGGCCTCTCGGTTCTGGTCGCGGCGCTGGGAGCCTCTTGCCTGGAGGAGGGTAGGCGCCGCGCGAGGTCAGCTCCTGCCTGCCCCCTGCTCACCTTCCCAAAGCGGAGCGCCCATTTAAGCGCGCCGGTAGTGATGGGTGCACAGCGCTGGGCGCCGCGCACGGAAGGTTGAGAGTTTCGCCCTGGCTTATGCTCCCCCTCCTCCTTTCCTTCCCCGCGCTGCTCTCCAAACCTCGTTCCCTCCACCCCCTCCCCCTGCGGGCCGCGGCCTGAGCTCGGGTCTCCGAGTCCCCCGCAGCCACCGCCGGATCGCTACCTCGCCCTCCCCCGCTCAGACGCCGCACGCGGTGCGATCCGCCCTAACATCTGTCCGTCCAACCATTGGCGCATCCATCAGTGTCAATGAGCTGCACATCGTAGCGACAGCCCATCACGCGCAACACGGGCTATGCGGAGTGCATACTGCGACCGCGCTGCCTTGCACGGACACTCAAACAGGGTTCTGGCCCGGCGTGGCACAGCCTGGAACCCTGATCTCTGCGGTGTTCTTTTAACCATACGCACCCCCTTTAATACCAAGACCTCAAAACGGGACTAGTCTTGCAGGTCGTCCTAGGAATGGGACAGATGGAGAGGGACACTGTCAACCTGGCCCTTGCAATTCCAAGTTCTCTTTGCCCCTTTTCTGTGGACTGGGTGTGGCGTAGGAGAAAAGGAAGGGAGGCTTCCCAAATCAGCACCAAGCACAGTATGTACCTGAATGCAGGGGCTTAAATAACGCTTCAGCTGGGCCGAATCTGGGGCAGATCTTAGCCAGAAGGTCTAAAGCTAAAACTTTGCCAGGCCCCACCTGGCTGCTGCCTGACACGGACTGGCAGCGAGGAGCCAGAGAGGGGGAAGAAAACGCGGATCCCAGGCAAAACCGGGGACTCGGTTTAGGGAGAACTGATGTCCGCGTAGCAGCAAGTCTGTAATTCACATGTTATTTACAGAGGGAGAAAGGGCAGGGCCATATGTTTGAGAAGCCAGAGCTTTGCGGTAGTTCCCGGCGCCATTCTCCAAGAATGCTGACCTCCGCTGTGGTTGCAAGTTCCCCTGCCCACACCTACTCCCCCACCCCACTGTCCAGAGGACAAATATCTTCATATATGTGCCTGATCAGTTTGGCCAGGCCAAAGGGTCTGTCTTGTCCTCCCCCTAAGAAGTTCAGGGGAAGGGCGCACGGAGGACCTACTACTCGGACATCTGCGGGGTGGCTGTACCCGGCATTTTACCTGACTTTATTCCTACTGCAAATATTTCTGTCCGGGTGTCTGGTGAGTTCTGCCCCCTCAAGAGTCGACTACAGGAGCGGGTCAAAACCTGTGCTTGTCTTCGTTCCGCGATTCGCGAGTTAGAAGGGATTCAGGAGCCGCTCTCCGGCAAGCGCCGGGAGCCGAGGTCTGCGCGGTTCGGGAGGAGGCCGGAGAGACGGCCACAGCGGCGCACACAGGGGCTCCTTCCTCCGGGAAGGAGGGACCGCACTCCAGGGTGTGCGGCCGGACCGTATTCACGCTAGACTGAAGGGCGGAAAAGCTGGCGCCCAGCGGAGGAGCTAAAATTCTGCAGAAGGTAACACTGTAGAAATCTTTCTACCCCACTCTGAGGAGTTGCAGATACCTCTGAAAAGCAACAGCAAACTTCCGCTCCCTCGCAGGTACCTGGTTCACTTAGCCGAGTGAGTCACGCAAAAAAGTAACCCCCTAGGCCAGTTAGAGGCTCCCACTTTTGGGAGGTGCCGCTTTCCTGGGATTTTTTTAAATCTCTGAAAACAAAAGAAGGACAAGTGGGCTGAGGAGCAGTGGAGCGACACATCGAAATGCTCAATGGCCAACGCCCTTAGGAGAAACTGGGGGCTCCCACTGCGGCTAGGTGGCTCACCCGGCAGCGGGGTGGTCACGTTTATGAGCCCAGAAAATTCCCAGGGGCCATGAAGACAATTCCTGAGCCCCAAGATTGCGACTTGGGCCCAGTGGTACCCTGCTTCTCCTCCGCAGCGGTGCGCTGAGCCCTGTTCAGTGCAAATCCTCCCAAGTGCCAGTTCTTCAGGTCAGGGGTTAGAAATGTGATTCCAACCTTTTGAGCTCTGAGAGCTGCAGGCCCTAGTCCCGGGGCCTACCTGCTTGGGTCTGCCCGGCGGGGGGGCGGGGGGAGGGAGCCTTCCTGCACTTGGCTAACCCGAGTCCCACCCGGTGGAGTTCAAAAGAAAAAAAAGTCAAACGCAGGCCTGGCTGGGAACAAGTGTGTGGTGGAGGGGCAGGGAGCTGGCCTGAAACAAGCCTCTCAAGAGCAAGGAAGTAGGAGGTGGGGAAGCAGCAGCCTGGTTAGTGCCGCCGCCGGGAGGCAGCCGAGGTTGTGTTCAAGGTGCAATTGAGGCCAGTGGGTGACAGTCCCCCTGAACGGAGGAAGGCCAAGGTTTGTCCTCATTTGGGATGGCCACAGAGGGACATGCTACAGGAAAGAAGGCGTCCTTTAAGCTGCCAGTCCAGGGCGGATAGCCAGGGTAGGCCAAGGTCCCAGGAACTTAGGGACCTAAACCCAGGCCATGAAGAGGGGTTCTCTGTGCCCTTGGGGAAGAACAGGCTACTTGGAGGGACAAGGCACGGGGGGTGGAACCCACGGGAAGCCTGCCCCCCCCCCCCCCCATTTCGTGGTGTGAAGGCATCAGGCTCGGTGGAGGGCCTTTGGGGAGCCCACTGACTGCCCAGCAATGCCAAGAGAGGTGGAACCAAGTGCTCTTCCTACCTGTACCTCCCTGGAATGCTGGCCTCGGGGCTGCCCCCTTACACACTCTTCCTCACACTACTGTCTGGGCTAGGCAAAGGAAGTCCCCGTGATGCAGAGAAGCTGCCGGCCTCCACCTGCACACTTCAACCAGGATCTGAGCCCAGGACCTCAGCCCCTGCCTAAGCGCTAGAGATTTGGACCCTGGGGCCAGGCCCTCGCCAGGCGATAAACTGTTTGCTAAAAGTGCATTTACACAGCAGCGAAGTTTGTTTCCCTTTTTCCGGTAGCTTTGTTTCAACGAACCAGATGTTTTGTCTGTAAATTCTCCCAAGAACTTTTACAGTTTTGACGTGAAATAAACCTTTGAAAATCGGAGCAGTATATTAATGCCACTTCTGTGGGGCCTTGCGGGGGCGGGGGGTGCATCAGGCATGCCTGGATGTGAGCTGGGGTGGATGGATATGAGGGGGGCAGATAAGTTTCGAAGAAAAGTCGGAGACAGCTGTCTCCCAAGGTCAAGAATTGGTGTTGGGGCATGAAGCACCCCCCCAACACACACACAGGGGTATACATGCTCCTACCCCTTCCCCTCCTGGGCTTTACTACTTTGCAAATTTCTTGTAGCTGGGAGCAGAGTGGTCTGGTCCAGTTTTCCCAACTATGCGCACTGTATCCCCACCATTCCCAGGAGGAACCACTGGACTGCAAGGCCTGTGGTCTTCTCTGGCCAGGCATGATGTCCCTGGTCTTTTGGGGAAGGGGCAGAGCAAGGGGGCCCCAGGCACACCCTGAACTGCCAGCTGACCGGACCTAGAGAACTCTGGATGGAAACTAACCTGGCCAAGCCACTTAGGAAGTGAGGGCCGGCAGGTCCCCCTCCTCAATGCCTCACTTTTATGGACTCGAAATTTCCAGGCAGTTATAAATGTGTTAAAACAAAAAAGAAAACTATATACCTAACAGGGAGGGAGGGAACACGGTTATCCGAGGGGATCAGGTCTTCCTACATACCCATCTCCTGGTTGGGTGATTCCTAGGGACCACTTTCTCCAGTTTCCTAAGAGGGGCTGGGAATCACACCCCCCCCCCCCCCTTCCCCTGGTCCCCAAATCTAGCATCTTCAGATTTGGAGGGTTCAATGTGGACCTCACTCCCCTTTCTTCCGTAATTATTTTTCGAGCTCAATCATCTACGGAACTTTCAAAAACTTTTTTTTTAGGAGACCTACAATTTAATAAAGAAAATATGTCTTTGTGTTTCGGTCTAAAGAGGACACATACACATTAAGTCTACTTCGGAGGGAGCAATTACTGACGAAATGCCCTTCGGTCCAATCTCACCCGCCTACTTTGACTTGCGCGGGGAATTTCCCAAATTACTCGCTGCGGAGTGGCATGGTTTTTTCCCACTCCGGATGAAATGGATTTTTGGAAACCATCTGGGTAGAGCTTTAAAAAAAACAGAAACAAAAAACTACCCTGGAGATGGGTGCAGCCGCGGTGGGGCTCACCTCTGGCTGGAAGGGAGCCGCACTTCGCTAGATGGGAAGCAGAAGTGCCCATCTCTTCCCGCCTATACAAGAGCTGCCCCGCAGGAGTCGTGTATCTAAATCAATGCCAGGGCAGCCCAATGCGAGGCTGTATTCAGGCTCCTATGCAGGAACCCTAGGAGGAGGAGGAGGAGGAGGAGGAGGAGGAGGAGGAGGAGGAGGAGGAGGAGGGGGAGGAGGTCTCAGATATCAAACCACCCGCTCTTCCCTCTTCGCAGACCAGACAGCCCAGCTTTGCATGCCTGGTGACCTCATTAACTAGCTAGAGAATTTGCAAGAGGAGGAAGAATCTCGTTTCCTTTTCTCTTTCCCTATATCGCTCTTCTTTTCTGTCATACACATTATGGTTTTGTGTTCCTCCCTGAATTTACAAACGGGAAAGACCGAGGGCAATTCTCAGTAGGACAGGTACAAGAGAGAGGGGCATTGGGCTGGGTCTTCGTTCTTTCTCATTTTTTTATTTCTTGGGGCTTGGTGCCTATCTCCAGGATATCCAGCATAGGAGAGCTGGAGTTCTTTGGGATGAGGTTGTCAGGAGGGTCAGATTCTTTGTATGCAGGTAGTCTGACCTCAGAGGCTCTGACAGCTCCAGGATTTTCCCCCTCTGCAGAGAAGCTCTGAATTCTTCCTTCTGTCTTCCTCTTTCTGACACTTCTCTTTCCCCCCATCTCTTTCATCTTCTTTCTTCCTTCCTCCTCCTTTCTCCGGTTGTTTTTTTGTGTTTCCTCTTCTATCAGTTCCTCCCCAACCCCCACAAGAATTCGCAAAAGTTCTCTATTTCGGGTCGACTGAGCGCTCACCCCAAAGAGGTCGAGTCCTCGTCTCTGTGGCAGGGGCGGCCACCCGAGGCACAGTTCGCGAGGGAGCGAGGTAGTTTGTAGTCCCTGCAGCTTTTTAGGTGGGGGTGGGGGAGGTCAGAAATAGGTTGACACTTGGTTTAAAATAAAAGAACATGTTAAGAAGTTTCAAAGCTGCCAATAAAACCCTTTAAGTGGCTTGTGATTCAGTGCCTGGAGTTACGACGATGGCATTGGTAAATGACTCCGATGCCCAAAGAAAAATATTACAAATGCCGCTGTCTCGGCCACCAATCGGGCGCCGCTCTCCCGCGCGGGCGGTGGCTCCTCTCCGGCGCGGAGGGCACACGCATTTGCATGATAAATTGACCAGACTGGCGGCAGCCAATGAAATATTCAAATTAGGCCGGGGGGTTAGGGGTGGAGTCCCTGAGGCTCCCCCTGGAGCCCGCCTCGGGAGCTCGCAGTACCACCTCTCCATCAGCGCCCTCTAGAGGTGGGCTATGGGGGGGGCGGTCGCTCCAGCCCCTGGCATGATGAGTAGGGAGGGAGTTGGGACAGGGAGGTTGCCGGTTCAGGGTGCTCTCAGGGCTGGCCTCCTGGACTAGGTGCACTGTGGTGTCCGTGGACATCTTGCACTTGGATATGTTGGTGGATTGCAGAGGCAGGTGGTGACCCCTGAAGAAGGGGTTTAGAAGAGCTCTACCCCTTCACCCCAACCCCCCTTTCCTAGGTTCTCCTAACCCAGCTAAAGTTAAAAGAGCATGGATGCTCCATTGACTTAGTTTCAAGACAAGACCCTTAACCACCCAAGTCCTTGATACCTTCACCAAAGCCCTGCTATATTGAAGTTCTGGAGCCAACAAGTTCAACTCGCCCTAAACAGAGAACTGTGTGCCCACGCAGGCCCCAAAGCCCAGGGCGCTGGACACTAGGACAAGGTTGGGGCACCGCAGAGCCTGTGCCCTGCCTGGGGCCTCAGACCTTTGCTAGGCTGTGGGAACCTGGCTCCTGGGAAGAGCTGGCCATGTTAGTATGCTGATGATAGTCCTCAGCAGGCAGAGCTCCTCCCCTGGGAAAACTCGTCCTGGAGAAAGTGCCCAGACCTCCAGGCAGGAGCTCCTATGAATGTGCAAAGGCATGCCTGAAGGGAGGTGTGCACAGCTTGTAGATGGCCAGCCGGGAGAGGTGTGGAAATCAGTGTGAGTGTGCAAGTGCACATAGAAGGGACGGGCTTGACCTCTGGCTGTGCAGGAAAACAGGACTCCACAGGCACCAGGTGAGCTGGCCTCCTGGCCTGGCTCCTCCTTGTGGCTCCAGACTTAGCAGAGGGCTTTGCACAAACTACTGGGTTGGCTTCTGCCAAGGACCAAGGGATATCTCTTGTCCCCGGAGCCTCTCTCCCCTTCCCCCCACCCCATAGCCCATCCTGTGCCAAGCACTGTGGGGCCTGACCACCCAACCCCTGCAGCCTTATTTTTAGAATACAGAGTTTTTAGAAGTTCAGTTGTCTTTCCCTGGTGCGGCCTGGTGAGAATGTTGTTCTTTTTCCGTCTTAACAGGACTTAGACTAGGTCCCAGCCAAAAACTGCTGGGCGGTGGTGTGTGTGTGTGGGGGGGGGGGGGTGCTTGATCTCCACCCTTCCTCCCAACCAAAAGATGGTCAAGCTGAAGGGAAGTCTGAGTTCCTGCCCAAAGAGCCTTCTAGCTACCTCTCTAGGAGACACTCAGCTCAGGCAGTCATCTGTAGGGGGTGAGGGGCAAGGGAGATGATGGGGAGGTGGGGGCAGGTGGTGTTATCAGAGCCTGGCCCCAGGCTGGCCAACTAAGGTTTGTAAATGCACGTAGAAAAAAAAATAGTAGCTACTGAATACAAATTTGAGAGACACCAGATTTGACTTTTGATCACCTTAAAGATGTTACAAACACCTTCAAAATATATTGCCCAAATAGGGGCATTGAATTGTAAAGAAGCCTTTTTCATCATTTAAGGTTTTTTAGGAATGTTTTCGCTAAAGAGAAGGTGCTTGCTGGGAATGCACAGGAGAATAGCTGGTGATGGGCCGGGTTCAGGTATAAGAAGGACCTCCCTGCTTGGGAAAGAATCCTCAGTCCCAGCCCCCTTGAATGCCTGGGGTTAAGGTTCCCACTAGGAGAAAGCCTGTTGTCCCAAGGCAGTGAGGGCAGGCATAGGAAGGGGGCAGGCCGTCCTAAAGGTTTGGCTTACCTGGCAGGACAAGGAGGCCTCCCTTCTGAGCCCACAAACCCTCCTTACTCCTCCTCCGGCCTCACCTGTTGGCCAGGACAAATGAGACTTGAAAATGGGCCAGAGTCATTCTCCAACAGTGAAATTTGTCAAGGAGTCACTCCTGTCTCAAATGTCCAGAAATGCAAGCTGCTCCATCTTGAGGATGGCGCTATCTAGGGCACGTCGTTGAGAGTCAAGAAGGTAGACAGTAAAGGTTAGAAAGCGGAGAGTTGGCTCTCCAGCCCAGCACCTAGTCCTACCTGAAGCGGACGAGGCACAAGGAATGAGGGGGCAAAAGTTGGAAGAAATGAGGGAGAGCAACTAGCTGGTGTCTCTTAGGAGTGAAATAGTAGTGGGCAGCATAGAAGGGTCAAACACACGGTGGTGGGTATGAGGTGGGTGTGCACATGTGTACTTGGCAGGTGAATGTGACTTCTGATCTTGTGATGCAGGGCCGGGGCTCATGACCCAGGCAGATCCCCCCCCACCCCTCATTCAGCCTCATCTCCTTCACCTCTACATAGGGGCAGCTCTCTCCAGCTTAAGCAATGAGTAGGGACTCGGGGAGGAAAAATCTAATTAAAGTTGGAGATGCCCTTTGAAACCTTTTCCTCTTTGTGTACATACTGGGAGCTATCAGGGTCAGACAGGGATTTGAAGGAGGAACGGGGTTACTAGCTGTGTGTGCCCGTGGGCAAGTCACAGTGGAGCCCACTGCCCAGGTACTAGTGAGGCTCACCTGGGCTGATGCATGTGGGTGCTTCGGTGAAGAGCTCAGCAGGAGGTAGTTGGACGACAGATGGCAGCCCCTCCTCCAGCCACTGTGCCAAGGGTAGCCCCAGGGTCAGACCTCCCTCAAGACAGGCTTATAAGTGGGGTGAGGTTGGATGCACCCCAGGATGCAAGCAGGTGCTTGGACTGGGGCGAAAAGAAAGGAAGAGGGGAGTTGCTGGAGACAGAGTGGTGGCCAGGCCTCCTGACTTTCTGGGAAGAGTGAGCATTTGCAGAGCAAATAAGGAAGATTCCTCCAGGTTTTTCCGGGAGCTAATTAAAGGAAGGGGTATGGTGAAGAGCCTCACTGATATTTCTATTTTCCCTGTTAGTAGTGACTGGAATGGGCGCCATCCAGGTCAGATGGAAAATAGAAGCCTGGAAAATCTGACACTCTCATTGATTTGCTCTCTGCCATCGCTACTCGCGAGAGGAAGAAATGTGACTTCGAAATTGCAATTAGGAACCAGCCCGCTAAGGGTTCCTTGCGTGAGCTCCTGCACTGTGCCGATCACAAGCCTGCCTCTTCTCATTTCCTGAGGAAGTAGGTTCATTCATAGTTTTCAATGAAACAGGCAATGCAAATATATCATGCCTCCTCCTCCCAGTAGTGCTCATACCTGCCGGTCCCGGCACCTTCCTCTCCTTTTGGTCAGGTCTTTGAAAGCATGGCAATTTCCCCAATGTTTTGAAAGTATTAACTCCCTTTCAAACATTCTTTAACCTTTAATGTTATGTAACTTGATGAAAAGGTCATTTTGTTCTGAAGATGCAGCCGTTCCGTAATTGTTCAGCTATCAGAGTGAATTCCATCCAAATCCCAAATTCTTTAATGGGATCCAAACCACCACGCACACGCCTTTGCACACATACCCATACACTCACAACAAAACATAGATTGGTACTTTCCAATAGATGTCTATGTATATGTACATATACATGTATATATTTAAATATTTATGTCTGTGCACACACATATACTCACAGGGACTTGGAATAGGATTACTATATTCCCCCCTTCTCCAAGGAGGATACGTTCCAAGAACCCCAGTGGATGTCTGAAACTGAAAGGTAACAAACCCTGTATATCCTATGATTTTTCCTATACATGTACACTCATGATGTTTAATTTGTCAATTAGGTATAGTAAGAGATTAATGGCAATAACTAATAAAATAGAACAATTCTAACAATGTACTATCATACAAGTTATGTGAGTGTGGTCTCTCTCTCTCTCTCTCTCTCAAAGTGTCTGGTAGGGCTGCAGTCACCCTTCTTCTGGTGATGACGTGAGATGATAAAATGCCCCCATGATGAGATGAAGTGAGCTCAGTGATGTGGGCACTGTGACGTAGCATTAGTGACTAGGGGCCTCCTGTCCCTACATCAGCAGGATCATCTGCTTCTGGAACATGGTTGACTGCGAGTAACTGAAAACTACAGAAAGCAGAACCGTGGATAAGGGGGCTTCTGTAATGTCCCTAGTATTTTCGCAGATTGACTTCTCTGCAGGAAAATCTCTATAAAACTTACTTTTTTGGAAAGCGAAGGTGTGCTAAACATTCAATAGTAATCATTTGTTATGCACTGCACTTGTTACCGATTTCTTAAAAAAGACTTAGTCAATTTCTAATTTAACAATTCATTGCTGTCCCTGCAATAAATGCCCCCAGAGGCCTAGAAGAATTGAGATGTTTTTCCATCTGTCTTCTTATGCGGTGTCAGCTTCTCAGTGGTCCTGGGCTTCAGTAGCTCTTTCCTGCCTCTTCTCTCTTTCTAAGCTGATATATTCTTGGAAACAGAGTTCTGAGCTTGTTAAATTTACATTTAAAATGGAGTTAATAGACTCAAATAAGACTGGAAAGTTTTTTTTTTTTTTAAGATTTTTCTATTTTATTTATTTGAGAGAGAGAGAATGAGAGACAGAGAGCATGAGAGGGAGGAGGGTCAGAGGGAGAAGCAGACTCCCCGCTGAGCAGGGAGCCCGATGCGGGACTCGATCCCGGGACTCCAGGATCATGACCTGAGCCGAAGGCAGTCGCTTAACCAACTGAGCCACCCAGGTGCCCTGGAAAGTATTTTCTGCAAGGAAACTGCGTGTGGTTGATGCCTGGACCCTATAGTGTGTATTTTCCTGACTCAAGAGGTCTTGGGCGTGGCCTCCTGCACGTCCCTTCTGATGGTTGAATTTCTAAGACGAAAGACCTCCAAGTAAATGAGAAGCCGTTGGATAGAACAGCTCGCCTTAAGTGTGTGTAGACTGGCGTTAAGGAACAGATCTGATCTAAAGTGTAAGAGCTCAGTAAGAGCACTCTATAAGATTCATACTCATATTAAACTTAAGAGAGGGGATTGACACTTGACAAAGAATACAATGTTTCCTTAAAAGCAAATACTTCTAAAAGGCCTCTGGCTGGGTAAATGGTAATGAAGTACAGCAAAGCTGAGGACCCTCTAGATAGTCTCTCCTTAGAGCCACTCCTCCAGAATTCCTCACTCAGAATCACTCATTCCGTAGTAATGGCACCAGACTGGTTTCTGGCATTTCTCTAGAATTTGAATTATTATTATTATTATTATTATTATTATTATTATTATTATTATTTTACTTCTTACGTTTCTGTGTGTGAGATATGTTACAAATGTAGAAGCATGTGTAAATCATGTGTATGGTTTAGATAATATTATAAAATCAACAACTGGGTAACCACCACTCTATCACCAGAAGCCCCCCCCAACACCTCACAATTAGAACCCCCTTTTCCGGAGGCCACTACCCTGTTGACTCCTATAGTGATCACTTTATTGCCTTGCTTTGTGGTTTTAGCACTCAGGTGCACATCACTGTGTTTTTCAGCTTTACACAGGTGAAATCATATTGAATGAATTATTTTGTGTCTTGTTTCTTTCACTCAGCATGATATCTATGAGACTTAACTTGTGGATGCATGCAGTTGGTCATTTTCAAAGCCATAGACCACAAATATAGTGCAATATAGTAGGGTTTTTTTTGTTGTTGCAGTTGTTTAGCTATTATGAAAAATGCCATTGTGAACACACTTACTCATGTGTTGTGCACACGTGTGGAAGAGCCCATCTGTGATACATATATGTGAGGTCATCCGGGGTAGATCTACAACTCCCAACGGTTCTCCAAAGAGATGATGTCACTTTTCACTCCCAGAGCTCTTTTTAAGTCTTTCCATTGTTGTATCTCCTTGTCAGCCTATGATATTATTGGTTTTATTTTTCCCTCGTTTTTCATGCTTCCTAATCTAGGGGTTGTGGTTGCTGTTTCCCTGTGTTTAGCTTGCGTTCCCATGAATGTTAAGGAGATTGAGCACTTTTTGGTATGTGTGTGGTCACTTGGATTTCCTTTTCCTGAGGGCCCTGTCCAAGTCCTTTTCCCATTTTCTGTTGGAGGTACATGCCCTGTTGTTCCACAGACGTTGTTTCAAGTTGTTTCGGAACTTGAAATGGTTCGAGGAGATCCCTAAGTGCACTTCCGAGGATGCTTTAGCCGGCAAGTGATACAGCCCCCGACTCACACTGGCTTAAGGGAATTAATTGTCTAGTGGTGAATCCTGACTTGATTATACAAACAGAAACCCGGTTTGCTCTGCCCTCTGATCGCTTAGCTCTGTGTTCTCAGCGTCAGCTCATCCTCAGTGGTCTCGTGATTTCAAGAGAACCTCAAATGGTGAGTAGAATGGCTTGCTTCCTAGTCCACATCCAACAGAAAAGAGAACCAGAAACTTTTCACTGACCCGTGTGATCTCCATCCTTCCCTTCAGTTTTCAGGGCCCCATTCTGTGGACCAGTTGCGGTCACCAGGGAATGCCATGCCTTGATTGGGTTAATGAGCATCCCTTGTAGGAGAAAATGAAAAAGGTTGGGGGGAGGGTCAAACTCAAATGGCCAACACATTGGCCACCAAGACTGCAGGTTTCTAAAACTCATTTTTTAATTTTCATAGAGTAATATTCGCTCTTTTGGTATACAGGTCTCTGAGGGTTCTTTTTGTTTGTTTTTTTATGTTAGTCACCATACAGTACATCATTACTTTTTGATGTAGTGTTCCATGATTCATTATTTGCGTATGTATAACACCCAGTGCTCATTACAGCATGTGCCCTCCTTAATACCCATCACCCGGCTACCCCATCCCCCCAACCCCCTCCCTTCTGAAACCCTCAGATTCTTTCCCGGAGTCCATAGTCTCTCATGGATCATCTCCCCCTCTGGTGATTTGCCCCCCTTCAGTTTTCCCTTTATTCCCCCAATGTCTCCGAGTTTTGACAAATTTATAGAGTCATGGAACCACCACCACAACTAACATTTGGAATAGCTCCGTCAGCCCAAAACACGATCCTGCTGCTCTTTTGTAGTCTGAGGATCCTTCTGCCCTTCACTCCCACATCCCCCACACCTGGAAGCACTGATCCGTTCTTCATCCCTATAGTTTTGCCTTTTCCAAAATGTGATATAAGTGGAATTATACAGGATGTCACCTTTTGGGTCTGGCTTCTTTCACTTAATATAATGTATTTGAGATTGACCTGTGTGTGGAGTGTATCCATGTTTTGTATGGAGGTCCCACAGTTTGTTTATCCACACACAGCCGAAGGACAACTGGGTCATTTCTAGTTTTGGGGTGATAATGAATAAAACTGCCAGAAACATGGGCACATAGGTTTTGTGTGAACGTAAGTGTCCGTTTCTCCTGGGTCTCAACACCCAGAAGTAGGATCGCCGGGTGCTGGGTCGTATGTTAAGAGTATGTTTAACTTTATAAGAAGCTGCCAACCTGTTTTCCAAAGTGGCTGTATCATTTTGCATCCCCACCAGCAAGGAATGAGAGTTCTCTCGCTTCTAAAGAGGTTTTAATGGGTGTAGAAGTGTTTCACAGAGAGTGAGGGCATTACACGGGGCCCCAAAGTGGGGGGATTCAGAAGTGATACTTCGAAACCGTCAGCTCCTGTGGGCTCCTTGGGCATCCTGGTGCGTGCAAGACAGGGCATTTCTCTTTCCAGGGAATTTGCTTCTCCGAAGGGAGACAGAGAAGCATCGTTCTACCCATCTTACAAATGAGCACATAGCACGGCCTCTCTCTCTGTTGAGCCAGCCTGGCTTTCTCTAGTACCATCAGGAGCAAGGTTCCATGGCCTCAGGTTTTATTCCAAAACCCACAAAGCAGAATGAAGTATGGGCATGTGGAGCACTATGATGCTGGGTGGCAAGGACTAGGCAAAGGAACCCATCCTACAGCACAACTGGAATGTCAGAGGTGGCAGGGGACAGGAGAAACTCTCACTTCAGATGCGGGCACCTGTCACACATCCATGTCCCCGGAAGCAGGGGACTCCACCTCCCAGATGCAGGGCAGGGTCCCACCGAAGGGGAACTGGGGTGGGCTTATCAGTCGGGGTCCCTGTGCACTCAGAAGCAGAGACGAGCCTAACCGGCTGGTGCACTGTGGCCATAGCCCCGCTTACCTCCCCCATACCCCCTCTTCTTTCATCTGAGTGCCCATTTCGGAGGCACCTTCACATTTCAAACGTCCTGAGAATATGTTTAATTAGAACTTGGCCATACAGCCTTTTAAAATAAAACAGAAGGGACCAGCTAATTATGTCGCTCAGCATTCTGTGGCAAACATATATTTTTTTTTAATAAAACACTTTCCTAACCAGAGTAATCCCTGGAGATGCAAATCCTCATTTATAAGAAGTTTCCCAAAGGGAGTTAAAGAGAAGATACCCTTATAAAGAAAAGAGACAAAGAGAGTGGGGAAGTGTCTTCAAAGAGGTTTTAAAAGATACACTCATTCTGAGGTTGAAGTAGAGCTATTTTAAAGATGCACATTTTTATTTCAAATGTCTTATAATTCTTCCCTGTATTTTTGATAATTTATATCCCTTACCCCCCTTTGGATTATTACCACAAATACCCATATTTCTCATTCTGGTATTTTTCGTAAGTACAATATTTAAATAAACAAATGATTTTCTCAAAATGCACTTTATCTCCTGCTGGTTCTCCCTTCCTCTCTCTCTCTGACTAACCCCCGACCCCTCATGCAGATATCTCAGTGTAGTGCAGAGTGTGGGTTGGGGATGGTGTCCTTCCCCACAGTCTCTGCAGCCCAGGAGGGGAGGGAAGGGCTTAGTCCCTCTAGCAGTGAGTCTCTAAGTGGTGGGCTGAGGGACATTGGCGCTCACAAGGCTGACAGCCCCAGTGGGTGATAGCAATAATAGTATATAGCTACGTGTATATAACGTGCGCTCGGGGGTTACTCCACGCCTGGCAACAAGCTAAGAAGTGTAGGTGTCTTATCTCATTGAACCTGCACAATACTGAAATGTAGGTGTTCTCACCCCATTTTGCAGATGGGGATGGTGAGACCAGAGAGGTAAGGAACGTGCTAAGGACCTCATGGCCATTTGAAGGGGTAGGGGGGTATTGCTTGAACTTGAACTCAGGTCTGTGGGCCCCAGAGCTCAGCCCCTCCCCTCCCCACACAAGGCTCCGGGACACCGCACCTCCTAGTATGTGCTTTGTGCCCCTGTTCTCGGTGCACTGTGTGGCACGGGCCCTGAATTTCCAACTGAGTCCTGTGTCAGTTCAGGTCCTGACAGAAGAAATAGGGTGTACTCAAATTAGGATTATCCAGAAGGATCTCCCAAAGAGGCTGTTGGCAAAGGTGAAGGGAAAGGTGAGCAAAGCACGAGAGAAGAGTCACCGAACTTGTGTAACCCCCAGGCCTGCAGGGCAGGGGTTCGCATTTGGAGGCCGGAGGCCAGGAGTGTGGCCAGGGGCATCTTTAGACCCATGACCTTCAGAAGACCTACAGGGAGGTGACCAGGGGATGGCACCCTTGGACTGCCCTGTCTCCTCATCCATTTTCCCAGCAGGACTGCCCTTTGGATAAACCCATCAGAAGGTAGTTGGCAAAGGTCATGCAGCCACCCAGGCTGGCCTCCCGGGCACAGCACAGGGGAATCAGCCCAGTGCCGAGCGCTCCTGCAGAGCGCCCACCGGCTCCGGCTCTGGGCTGGGATGGAGGACAGGGAGGCAGCTGTGGCCCTCCAGGTGGGATCTTAGGAGGAGGCCTTGACTTGGCTGAGAGGCTAAATGACCCACCAGGTCCAAGGTACAGAGGATGCACTTTCACGGAGAAGGCTTGGCATTTGCCTTGTGACCGTGTGTGCCTCGAAGGGCCCTTTTGCCCCGAGACACTATAGTTATAATTCTCTTTTATCAAAAGCTTATTAAATAAAATTTAGTTGGGAAAATGGAAAGAAGAAGAGAGAAGTCATTTATCATCTTGTTCTCCAAAGACGACAACTGTTAATGGTTGGATAGACCCCCTCCACTTGCTTTCCTCTAAGCTTTTCCTCCCGACTTACAGTAATATCGCTTAAGCAGTTTTGATTTATGCATTTTTGACTGAGCGTTGTCACGGCCCTTTGCCATGTTATAATCAAATTTGGGGTAAACAGAGTTTTTGGTGGCTGTGTAATATTCCTTTTGTATGGATATAACAGTTCAGAATACCATTCTTCTACCATTTAGCTGTGTACCACTGGGCTCTTTTCTATTTTTCATTCATATTACATAATGCTATAATTAAGAACTTTGTGTATTAAGAATTTTTTTTCACATTTCAGAGTATTATTTCAGGAAGACATCCCCAAAATAAAATTACCAAATCAAAGGTATAAGCCTCTATTTAGGCAGTGAAGTACCTAACACAATACTATCTGCAGAATAGAACTCCTTCAGCCAGTTTGGTGACGAGCACTCAGGTGAAGCTCTTGACCAATGAATTACTCCAAGGACTTTTGTCTGGAACAGCGCTAGAATACAGAGCAGGCCAGACAGGCAATGCTTAATTTTGTTGTAGCCATATTTTTAAAAAAGCAAAAGAAACAGGTGAAATTACTTTTAATAATACATTTTATTTAACCAATTATGTCTAAAAATTATTATTTCAGCACCGGAATCAATATAAACATTATTAATATTACATTTACATTTTTTCACATAAACCTTTGAAATCTGGTGTGTATTTTACATGTATGGCACATTGCAGTTCAGACCAGTCGCATTTCAAGCACACGGTAGCCTCACAGGGCGGCGAAGAGATACCTGTTTGGGACAATGCGGGTCTAGAGCAAGGAATCTACCAGAAATATTTGCCAGTGTTGGCATCTTCACCTTAGGCCCAAATCCAGCAATCTCTTACTGCCTCCGTCAACCCCCTTCCTGGACTTTGGGATGAGGGTAGATCAGGTGGCCAGGTGTAATATGACTTCCACACCTGGGCATTTGTACCTGTTGTCCTCATTCCTGCCTTGCTGATAACAAATCACAGCATCCCCTGTGTCCCAGCTTGTTTTGGACTGATTGACTCAGAAATATTCATTAAGTGCTCCCTAGATATTAACCCCGTGCCCATCCCTAGGGATACAGGTGAACAAACAGACTTTTCTTGTGAATTCTTTACAGAACTTATCAGTGTTCTTAGGGTCTGGTGGGGAGACAGACTTTAATCAAATAATGCAATTACATTATTGTGCAATCAAATTGCACAAGTATGTGATTTCAAACTCTGGTAAGTGCTATGAAGGAAATATACATTTAAAAAATGCTAACCTGTGGATCATGGCTTGATTGGCCTGTCCCTAGAGGTGTTTAATAGAGGTTGTCCAGTCCCTGGCCAGACTGTCTTGGTGAACATTGATTTGACAGATGAGAGTTCAGTGGGAGGATCTCAAGGTCCTTTCCGGTCCCAAGCATCCCAAAGCCACATTTGGAAACTTTCTGGGACGGATAGCAGCTCACCAGTCCTTAAGTCAGTGACCCAGCTCATCTGTTGTGTTTATCCTCTCCAAAAACATTTGAGGCTAGCTGGAACACCAACATTAATGAGGAAGCAGAAAGCCGTTCATTCATTCATTCTTTCATTCATGCATGCATCAATTCTTACCGAGTAATCGGGGGGAGGGGGGTGCTGGAGGGGGGATGTCAGGCACTGCTCTGGACATTCAGAAGAGCAAGGCCAGCATTCTCTCTGGCCACACTGTGCTGACAACTGGACACACTTTCCCAGAGAAGATAACAATTTAAAAAAAGAGGAAAAATCAATGCTAATAGAACTCCTTTTCTGGTTCCTAAAATGACATCGTCCACAGTTGCCGGGGCTTTGAGCTGGGGGGGCTGCACCGGGAAGTGTGAGCCGGTGGATGGATGCAATCTCGTGAGCTCTTCAAACCTGGGCAAATCAATAAACGAGAGGCAGAGATGAAGGCTGCTGGGTGGAGGGAGGCTGGGTTCAAGGGGCAAAGTGTACCATTCCTCTTCTACCCCCTGAAACAGGATGGGGATCCTCCCTTCAGCCCGAAGTCCCCAGGGACAGGGTAATTTCAGCTGCACTTGATGTAACCTATACATCACTGTCTTCTTGACCAGCTCTCAAATTAAACTCTGATGTATAAAGTTAAATAAAAATGAGATAAAAATTGGCAGAGGTTGAAGTGGGTCAAAGTAGTCAAAACACGAGGTGGACTATTGCTCCTTTTGATTTATGTTATTCTACACGCTTAGAAAAAAAATAAAATTATAAGTCTCCCTGAGACTTTCTCATTGAGAATGAGGCATTACTAATTTATTTTCAATAGACTCCCAGTTTTCCTCTCTGGGAGGAGTGCTGTAGGTATTGTTTTCAGGGGAAGATGCCACGGTTCAACCTCAAAAGGGCTCTGATGATGGGGAAGCTTCTTGCAAAAATTAGAGTCCTTTAACAGCAGCCTAACGGCGACAGACTGTGGGGTATGATGGCCTCGTCTTCTTGTCTAATCCTGCAAAATCCTAAGGAGTGAAACACACGGAATAGATCACCCCTGTGGCAACGGAGGAAGGGAGCCCTATAGAAACCTCCTGTCTGAAATAAACAACAGCCTGCCTCCTAGGTGCCGGGACTCCGAGGCCAACAGGACGGAGGCCTCTCTTACTCGCCTTCCAGCGACAGAGAAAATCAGCAAGCGCAACGACTAAAAATAAAGTCTGCTTATGGGTAGACTGAGTTGCTGTGGAGAAAATGAAGTAGACGGGGGCCCGGGGGCTGGGGATATAGAAAGCCAGTAGCAGGTGTAAATGAGGGAAGTGACACAATCGGATTTACATTCTTAAAAGTTCCCAAAGGCAGCGGTGCAGAGAATTAACTTCAGGGTCAATGGCGAGATCAGGAGGCCGTGAGTAGGCAATGACAATTGTCCAGGCGACACGGGGTGGTGGCTTGGGCCATGGTGCTGGGGGGGGGGGGTTGGCCGTGGTGTGGGCTGAAGAGCCACGGTCTATCCTGAAGGCAGGGCATCTGAGAGGGATCCCTGTCTTCTACTCCAGGGCCCCTTCTGCAACAGAGCGCCACCTGCAGTCATATCCTGACACGGATGCATCCGAATCCTGAGCCAGCTACTTCTCTGGAGCCAATAAAGATGCCGTGCGGGCAGGGGTGGCGAGACAGCAGCAGCGGAAAGCAGGGGTCCTGACGGAGAGGGGGTACCTGGTCCAGGTGTGTGTGTGTGTGTGAGAGAGAGAGAGAGAGAGAGAGAGCTGTGATATAGTTTATCGCCTTCAGCCTTGTTTTTCCCAGTTAATGGGGAAAGGTCACTTGCAGCTCACTAATCTCTGTTCTTTGCTTAAGCAAAAGCCTGGTCTGGCTTTTGTCTCTGCGGCTCTACTAAAACTACTCTCTTCAAGGCCATTGTTGCCATGTCCTCCGCTCCCCCGCCCCCCGTAGGAGCTGCTCCAGGACAGATGGACCAGATAGCAGCATCTCGGTAGGTGCTTGACGCTCACCCACCTGGCACCATGAGATGGATTTCCGCACAGATCGCCACCCCTGTGGGTGGAGGCCAGGATGATGTTTATGTGGATGGAAAGAGCAACCTCCGATGTGTTTTCTGAGGCAACCACAGCTGCTCCAGAGCCTGCCTCCTCTGAGAGGCTTGACACGTACAGGTGTGAGGGGGTCCCAGGTAGAGTTTAGGTAGAGCTGGCCAGTTTCCTCTATCCACAGAGATGTGTGAGGTTGGCCAAGCCCCGGGTGACCTCAGGCCAAGCTCACCAAGTCCTCGTGGAACATCTTCTGAAGGTCCCTCTCTGTGCTGGGCTCTGGAAGGAGTCAGGGGACCAGGGGGACAGAAGCGCTGATGGACCAAATTCATCCCCTTCTTGGGGACACAGGAGACAATACCTCTTATTCTCACTTGCAATTCGGTGTGACTGTTTAACTACTTTTTGTCAAATGGATTACGGGCATAAGTGCCTACCCGTACAAAGCACCCTGGGAGCCCTTTATGCTCTTTCTCCTTCTACTAGCTGGACGCAGATAGTGATGAGGAAGCAGGGTAAGATAAAGTAGAGGCACAAACTAGAGGGAGCCTGAGTCCCTGGAGGACCATATGGATGGACACACCCCTCTGAAGACTGCCATGTGAGCAAGAAATAAACATCTGCTGTGTTGAACCTTTGCTTGTTGGTTCTGTTTGTTACACAGCTTAGCTTACCCTACGTAATCCAATTCCTGCTCTCAGGGAGTTTGCAAGCAAATGAGAAGACAAGCCTCAGTCACATGATACTGGAACATAGTAGGTGGCTTTCAAGAGGAGATGGGTAATACGGTTTGGGCTTTAGGTTCTGAAGTCATGGACTGCAGGCCCCCGGGCGGGTCACTTTCCCATCGAAGCCCTTTCCTGGAAAAGTGGAGAAGAGTCAGACAGTGGGGAGGCACTTCTGGCAGGAGAACATCCCAGTCAAGGGCTCACAGACAGGGCTTGAAGCAAATGGAGATGAGATGAATCATGTCGATTCTCCATAGGGAAGCAAAGCAGTCCCTGTGTACCTACTACCTTTGGCTGTCACGGGATGTGGTGATGATCAGAACTCTCTAGTTCCCTCTCTCTGACCTAACACACCTCTGAAGTTTCTGAGGAAGGGGGGCTCTCAGCTCGGCGCCCCTTGTCCAGGCAGGCTAGGACCCCCACCTGTTGTCCAGGCGTTAGGAGAGAAGTCCTCCCAGATCTGGATGCTTGATGAGAAGAGCACCTTTGTCCAGCTTTCTCCAGAGGCTCGTGAAAACAGGGGTTTCATTCCATTTCTGAGCAGAGGATCGTGGCTTCCAAGGACCAGTGGAGATTCAGCTGTGGTCTTCAGAGTCCCAGTTCCCAGCTAGGCTGGGCAAGCTCAGCTTGGGTCTGTCTGTTCCCAACCAGCCCAGAAGCAGAGCACTTTACAACCGAGGATGCTGAGTCCAAGAGGCAAAGGCCCTGCCCATCAAATTAGACCCCCAGGGCTGCCAGAACCTCAAGGGTGTTCACAGTCGTTGCCCTCCTTGTTGGGAAAGAGAGACCCTTAGGCCGCTGGTTCTCTTGCTGCTGACACTCCCCCCCGCCCCACTCCCTAACTGCGCCCAGTGAATGGTGCTGTTCTGGGCGTCCCCACAGATGCGCAGCACAGCGCTGGTGTGTATGGACTTGGGTTCTAGACCTCTTTTTACTAGTGGTGTGACCTTGGCCTTCCTATTCCCCTCTCCTCACCCCCCCACCCCATTCTTTCATGACAGTTACATCACACGTTTGCATTCAATGAGTGCTCATTGTTCATTATGTTGGTATTGTTCACTGTTGAGTTGTGTCCCAAGGTGGTCTGGTGGTTTCCATTCTCACCTTGTTTTTCCTAGAACCAAACTTGATTTTCTTGGTGCAGGTGATTAAGGCTGCCCACACCTGCAGCCTCTCAGTACCCTTTCCCCAGGAGGTCAAACGTCTCAGGTCCCCTGCTATAGCAGTTTCGTCTTGCCCCTAGACGCATCCCCTCTGCAGCCCCCAGATGTCCAACCTGGCTCCTTACTTGGGTGATCACACAGGTGGCATCCGGGGCTTTCCTTCACCACTGACCTGCGGATTTCCTCCACTTCTTTCAGCCACTGGATCCGCTGCTTCCTGGAGCTTATGTCTTTTCTGTTCCTTTAATCTCTCCTTTTGTTGGTGCACCAGACCCACCAGTGTTCTGATATTGTAGTTACCGAGTCTGAGTTCAGCTAGCAGGACAAAGAAGTTTCTGCTGCCTTCTCTTCTAAGTACTCTTCCCCCAAACAAACAAACAACAAAAATAACAGCAAATAAATGAAAGAAGAAGAAGAAAGCCAAAGAAACACACAAGCTCCCTTTTTTGACAAAATGAGTCATGAGCAGGAATGAGAAAGCCAGGATGGCAAAGGATGAGCAGGGAGAGAAAGAGATCTTGTTCTGCTATGTGTCTGTGGCCGGAACCCCAAAGTAGATCAGAAGACATCACAAAGATGGGATAAAGTCTCCACAGGGAGTAGTTGGGGCCCCCAGATCCCCACTCATGAGCTTGTGACCACCTCCTTGTCCTTTTGCAAGATGGGAAGATTCACAACATGCATAGATCATCAAAACAGACCCAGGTGACAGGTCTGCGAATGCAACCCAGATTTGGGGGGTTGGGGGAAGTCCGTCATTCAAACCCCAGCTCCTTCTCTTTTCAGGCTCACAGGGCAGATCGGGAGGCCACTTTTTCTTTATGCTGTATGATTTCTGTGAATTTTAACACATGTGTAGATTCGTGTAACTACCACCACCATCAGGACATAGAACAGTTCCATTCCTGGCCTCACCAAAATACCCTCTTGTTTCCTCTTTATAGACAAACCCTCCCTCCACCACCAACACCTGGGGACCACTGATCTGTTCATCACTATATTGTGTCTCTCGCAGAATGCCGTACATGTGGAATCATGTAGCATGTGACCTTTTGAGACTAACGTCTTTCACTTGGCACAATACCTTTGAGATTCATCCAAATTTTTGTATGTACCAGTATTTGCTTCTCTGTTGCTGAGTGGTGTTCCACTGTATGGATGTACCACAGCGTATGTATCCATTCTTCCTTTGAAGCCTATTTGGGTTGTTGACAGTGTTTTTCATATGGGCAGTTAGGAAAAACACTGTCACAAACATTAGTATACAGTTTTTCGTGTGTGTGTGTGTGTGTGTGTAGAGATAGATTTTTATTTCACTCGCGTAAGCACCTAAGCATGGAAGTTTTGGGTCCTATGATAAGTGTATGTGTGACCTCCTAGGAAACTACCTAACCCTTTTCTGGAGGGACTATACCATTTCTTGCTCCCACCAGCAATGTAGGAAAGTTCCCATTGCTAGACCTGGCCAGAACTTGGTATGGATAGTATTTTTTTTTTTTTTTTGCATTAGCCGTTTTAATATGTACATGGTGGTATTTCACCATGGCTTTATGCCCTATTTTTCTTTTTCTTTTTTCTTTTTTTTTTAAAGATTTTTATTTATTTATTTGACAGAGAGAGAGAGAGAGCGAGAGCAGGAACACAAGCAGGGGGAGTGGGAGAGGGAGAAGCAGGCCTCCCGCGAAGCAGGGAGCCCGATGCGGGGCTCGATCCCAGGACCCTGGGATCATGACCTGAGCTGAAGGCAGACGCTTAACGACTGAGCCACCCAGGCGCCCCCCTATTTTTCTAATGGCTAATTATACTGGACATTATTCATGTCCTTATTTCCCATCCTTATATCCTTTGGTCAAGTATCTCTTGAAGTCTTTTTGCCATTTTGTAATTGTTTGTTCTGATACTACTGAGTTTTCAGAGTCCTTTATATATTAAAGATGCAAATTCTTTATTGTATTGAGCAGGTGATTTGCAAATATTTTCCCTTTTCATTCCCCTCATTGCCTTTTATAGAGCAAAAATGTTAAGTTGTGCTGATGGAGACTATCTTTAAACTTATTCCCATCCCCATCAATATGCATTTATTGGACACCTATCGTATACAGATCCCTGTTAGGCATTGAGCTTTAGAAGACCAGTGGCACTTGGGCCTTAAAGAATCATCTGATGAGCTCGCTGCCTTTCCTGCAGGGAAGACAGTGCCTGGCCTAGACCCAGAGCCCTGGGAGGGGTTGGGGACTTCCTCAGATTTTGGGTCACCAACTCTTCTCAGTTCCAAACCTGTCCAGGAGAATGACACCCAGGCATCCCTGTCTCACCCACCCTAACAGAAGCCGGTTCCTCCACCCAAGCACTGGCCTCCCACTTCCCCACCTCGGTCAGCCTTGCTCGTCCTTCAAGGACCACGTGGATAATCCACCAGGCCTGAAGCCTTCTCTGATCTAAAACTTGTATTTCTTTGTCTGTTGCCTTCTTTGATGACATCACCTTTTCTGCCACCCGTTTGGGTTTTAAGACTTAAATCTTCTATATGAAGCATATAGAAATGCCCAGCACAGAGCCTATTAGAAAATACGGTGTTCATGTGAGTTCCTGCAAAAGTAGACATGTCCCCACACCCTGAAAGCCTATGCACTTGAGGCTCTCCCCCATCCTTCCTTAGAAGCCGGGACCTAACAGAGGGCTCAGCAAGGTGCTTGCCATGAGAACAACCCAGTCCATGTGTACCACCCTCAGGCAACATCTCCGTACTGTTCCAGAACCTTCTGAAGACAGCATCCTCCTCCAAAGGATAGCCACTAAGGATGGGATGGCAGGTACCTTGGCAAACCAGTAGAAGGGACAGCTTCTGAGTAGGGGGCTTTTGGTTGCTCAAATGTCCTACCACAGGATTATAGGCCAGTCTCAGCTGCTAGTTCAGCAGAGTGCTCTAGGCTTCCTTTTCTAGAACGAGGCCAAACCGAAAGCAATCTGAGTTCTGGAGTCGGGTTTAGCAGGCCCTGTTCCCACATGTCGGTTCCTAACGGGCAACAGCTGCGGCTGTGGTTTCTCCTAGGCAAGTGATTCATGTCTTTGCTCAGAAACGATAAGCAGAACAAATGTTTACTTAGACGGATAACAGAGGGACAGTTGGAAAACAGGAGACTGGCAACTGGAAATATTTTGCTGCTATTTGATCCATGACAAGTAGTTGGAATTAGTCATATGGTGCAAACTGGCCAGGCCTCTGGGCCAGAGGCAGAGTGGGGGGCACGCAGATTGCCTCCCGGGAAAGGCAGTGTTAGTGGTAACATGGATCATGGGGAGGAAGACCAGAAAGTTTGCTCAGAGCATGTCAGAGTGACTCCTACCTCCCCGAGCGGCTTTCCCTCATCAGCTGCCTTATTTGCTGCCTGATCCTGTTCTCTTGCCCGGAGGAGCCAGAAAGAAGAGAAGAGGGAAAACTCTACACACACACATACACACACACACACACACGGCTGGAGCCTCTAAAATCCGTGAGAAGTGTTTTACACATTCAGAAATTAAAGAAAACATTTACTTTTCTGTGTGCGCACAGGGGAGAAAAGCTTTAAAAAATCCAAACACCCACAATAATAAATTTTAATCTTTGGGACGGTCGTATACGCCCTGATTCATCGAAGAAAGAAACATGTACCTTAAAAGTGGCAACCTGAAAATGGGGCCGTGGAGTAGGATTGTCAGTCTAATTATGTTTACATAACTTAAGGCTTGTATCCTATGTGATGTCCTCTACCAGTACGTCCTACTACAGTCGTCCTCAGATGCATTATTTAGTAGATAGATCATAAATATTTCTATAAAAAGGGAGAAAAGGCAGATATGTAATTCAATTTTTTGGTCAAAAAGAGAGAAATGCTGTTTTGTGGAAAACTTCTGAGCAGGTCATGCTTTGCAAACACTCGGGAGAAAAAGCACAGGGTAAAGCCCCAAACGGACTCCCTTCTCGTCTGAGATCAGAATCTCTGATTGTTCGAGAAGGCAAGTGTGAGAGACTAATTAGAGTCCCAAGGGGCGGGGGGGTGTACCTTGTCAGAACAGCCAACACTGTGCAGAGCAGGGGACGGGGCTGGTTTTGGGGTTTTTGTTTTTGCTTGGTTTTTTAGATGTATTTATTTCTTTGAGAGAGAGAGAGAGAGAGAGCCCTCGGGAGCAGGGTGAAGGGGGAGGGGAAGCAGACTCCCCACTGAGCGTGGAGCCCAGTGCAGGGCTTATCCCACAGCCCCCAGATCATGACCCGAGTGAAAACTGGGAGTTGGACGCTCCACCAAGGGAGCCACCCAGGCGCCCCAGGACAGGGCTGTTTTAACGGCAAACATGAGCATGGAGGATGGAAAACTCAACTCTGCCTTCACAGGTGGATTTTTCTAAGCATGTTACAAAAAGTGTTCAGATGGGAGGATGTGCTCCCTTCTCCTTGTCCTCCAGCACTTCTTCGGGGGGGCTCCCTGTTGGTGCTAAAGCAGCCAGCTGGGGGACATGGGTGGAACCGGGAGCCTACCCATGGGTGTCCTGCCTACTGGACTCAGACAGATGTGGTTTTGATGGCTCGGCTCTTTTTCCTCCTTCTTCCACTGGTTTGCCTCAAAGGGAAGCACTTCTCCCATATTCTCCGTTCATGACATTTGGGTGGGGTGGTAAAGCACCTCCCTTTCCCCCTCCACTGGCCCCCAGTTCCAGAAGAGCCTTGGTCCAGCCGAATCAGCAAGCAGCATCCTCTGGCCAGGACCCTGAGGCTGGAGCCGGGAGGATTCCCTGCCCAGTCTGGGCCACGGAGAGTAGGGTGCAGGACTTGCACCTGAACCTCTGGGGAAGAGGATTCGCTTTCCGGTCGTGGTGGTGGATAGGAAGGTGTGGTCCTGGGGTCGCTGATGGGCGTGTGCTGGCCCCTAGGCCAGCCATGCTGTGAACGAGTCCTCGTGACATAGTTTAAGCCTCTGGCTAGACCTCCATTAGACCTCTGACTGGCACCATGGCTTGCCAGTTTGATGCTCCCGTTTGTCTTGCACGAGATCGTGCTTGCAGTCGTGAGAGCCGCCACACGTACGATCTTGGCCTAAGGCAGGGCAGGAGGACAGGCAGGCCACTGATGGCGGGATTCAGGTCTGGCTGACTCAGGCCTCCCGAGGGGATCCCCAGGCTCTCAGAGCAGAGGCCCCTCCAGGACCTGTTCCAGAGGTGGGGACCGGTGTGACCTCCCCGGCTCCCAGCATTGCAGGTCCTGGCCCCGAGGCGCATAGTTTGCCCTCTTGGACCAGAAACTGTCCATCAGAGCTCTCTGTTCTCTGGAGCTCTCTGTTCTCTGGAGCTGCCCTCCAGCCTCACCCCGAGCCCCACTCTGTCTGCACGAGGCAGCCTGAACGACAGACAGAAGGCAGACTCCTGGCTCTCCAGCTCATGTCCCCAGCCGCTTCTGCTGGGCCGCCAGCCCGTGGGGCCACAGAGGTCTCGGGCCCGAGTCCTCTGAACACGCCCCCTCAGAACTGGCACAGCTCAACTGGCTTGTCTGGGTGGGGGGAAGCATTTACTCACTCATTCATTCATTCATTCATTCATTATATCGGGTGTTGGTTGTTAAATAGCACATGAGACATTTCCTGAATGGGCAGCACCCCACTGGCCTCATACCTGCTCACAATTAACTGACTATCTGTGACCCTCTGTGGTTCATGAGTCCAGGTCCGCGTCCCTTGATGAGCACTGTGTTCTGAGCCTCTGGTGTATACACACACACACACACACACACACAGTGGGCTCGCAGCAAATAAATGAATGTATCTGTCTCAGTTCTTATATGCAGTGTACTCTCCTGTCATTCCTGCCAAACCTTGCCCTTCCTGCCCTCAGATATGTGGCCACGACTCACATGCTCCTAGAAGCCAGTCCCAAATGACCTAAAAAAAAAAAAAAAGGTGGGAGGAACGGGTCATGAATTATCCAGAACAGGCACAGCATCCAGTTTGCACCCAATTTTTTATTAGTAAATATTTTGTAACAAAACTGAGTTTATGATTTATCTTATTAATTCATTATAATTACTAATTTATGTTATTCTTAATTGTTATCAATTATTATGCATCTTGCTAAACAATGCCAAGAATGCTTTTGTATCATTATTCTCAGAAAGTATCCTTTTTCTGGTTGCATAGTATTCCACTATTTGGCTCTCTTACCATTCATTTAAGCAGTCCCCCAGCAGTGGAAATTTAAGGTGTTTTAATTATTTTGCAAAAAAAAAAAAAGTAGATATGAGAGAAAACATTCTTGTATATAAGTTTTTGTGAGTCTTTCTGATTATGTTCTTAGGAAAATCTCAAGAACTCTGTTAGACCATTTGGGTAAAAGACTTTCTCCTGCTCAGATTGCTTGACTGATAGGATGTTAGCCTGGAGCGACTGGGGGTCATCTCTGCTAATTTCTGGAGAAGGACACACCACTGGGAAAGCAGAAAGGGGAGGAGTGATGGCTTTCTGATAATGTCACCAAACACCTGGATCCAGCTATACCTGAATCTGCAGTCCCTTTGTCTACCAATACATTTCATCTATTTTAATTTGAGTGGGGTATCTTTCGCTTGCCACTGAACCTGGTGTCAAACAAGGGATGAAGTGTACTGTCCCAGGGCTGGAAGAGGATGGGGGCTCTGCACCCCGTGCTTGATTCACTTCTACAACCGCAGCTGGCCATCAAGCCTCTGATTAGCATTCTTCTAAGGTACCCTGAGACTCACTACCTTTGAAGTCAGTGTATTTCTTTGCTGAAAACTCAGTGTCGGAAAGCTCCCTTTCATATTAGCTAAAATGTATTTCCCTGTACCATTTCTGTGCCGATGAAGGTCTGAGAATGCAAGCATTCATACTGAGGATGGGCAATGCTAGTGACTCACTCCATACTACCGATAACGGGTGAAGTTAACCCACAGTCACAGTGTGCGGTGTCGGCCCTGCGTACCACCAGAACTAGCACGGAGAGCCTCACGTTAATTCTTAAAGCAACGTCAGTTTCCTTCGAGGCCTCAGTTTTCCTTCCTTCGGAGTGGGCTGTGAGGGAGAGCTTATTCAGCATGAAACTGTCTTATCTACAGCTTAGCAAATGTCTGTGGAGTCTTTAAAGCAGTTTCTATCATAATAAAAATATTTTAACTTATAACCTCAGGAAGAGATAGGCATGGGAGTCTTTATAAAGCACAGAAATCCAGATGAGCATAATTTGAAGGTAATTTGAATCGTAATGAGTATTTTTAACATAAACAGGCAGAAGGAAAAACTTGCTGGGTTCTGATGTGGAACACACACCCAAATATGTCTTTGGATGGAAATATCTGTGTCATGGGAATCCAAGATGGTGCAGACGTTCATGAATGCGATGAGAGACGGGGCATTTGCTATGGCTGGAGGTTGGAGGTTTCAGCCGGAAGAGAAAGGCAATCTTTGTGCTAGGTGGTCTGTGGTCACTGAAGGTCTAGCCCCTAAATGGAAGTGAGGGACAAGAAGTGGCTGGTTGAAAACGGTGACCGGTTCTTAGAAAGCCTTGCAGAATGATGGGCTGGGAAGGTTCTCAGGGACAAGATGGCTCAGGTATCCCCAGGTAAGCACCAGGTGTCTGCTACTCTTCTTCACCTGACATCCACAGCTGGATTTACCAGCGCATCTTTTCCATTTTCCCCATCCTTCATACTCACACACATTTATTTGGAAGGAGACTTTGATATCACTACTATGAATGTAAGACCATGATCTCTTGCCTAGAATAAAACGGGAACAAGACGACATTGTTAAATGCTAGCTAGAAACTTTCGCTTACCTAGAGTTCTGAGCCTTATGTCTATTCCCTTGCGAAAAAGATGAGCAAAGTGTGAGAACGATGTCAAAGGTGTCTTTGACCTTGATGTAAGCAGAGGGACAGAAAGAGAATTCAAGCATGGGCACGTTTCTCAACATGGTGTCTACTGTTATTTAACGGGCTGTCCGTGGACTGCCTCAAACCCTTACAACTCCCCCTAGTACTGAGTGCCCAGGTTGATGGAGTCCCTTCTCCTCATTTCACAGTGGCAATGCTGAGGACCCCAGGAGGGGAAGGAGCCTTTTGACTCCCGGTTTCAAGCTTTTCCTTTGTTTACCATCGTGACTTCTGCCATGCACCCCATCCGCTCTCACACGATGTCAAGGGATCGCTGCATGTCCTGGGTAAATCAGGGCAGATGTGTAACCCTCCAGGCAGGAGAGGCAGAGTGAGGGTGGTCTCTGGGCAGAGGACATGCCCCGTCTCAGGAAAAAAACACTCAGCTAAAAGCACATGTTTTCTGGCCCCGAGTTTGGCCCCTAGAGTGGCAGTTGCTTCGACCCAAGCAAATGCCCAAAATCCATAATTTTCAGAAATAATTGCCAAACCTGAAAAAAAAAAAAAAAAAGACATGCTTATACCAAAATCTCTCAGGGTGTCCACCCTGTGTTCATGCAGTGCCTTGTTGCAATTTTCTCTACACTGCGTTTTCACGCTTCCTCCTGAACAATTGCTTTTGCTCCGAAGCATCAGCATATGCAAATGGGTCCTGACTGATGTCCAGCTGGGCTCCTCCCCAAATGGAGCCAGATGATTTTGTGTTGTTTATCACTTCCACATTTTTAAACTCATGGCTACGCTTAAGCAGAGAGCCAACTTGCAACGTCAGGGGCAGGTCCACGGAAAGCTGAAAGGTTCGTTAATTCTATTTCAGGAATCTTTGTCAATGTCTCCTCCCATAGGTGGCCTTGGAACCAATGGCCCTTTGCCCTTGTTTCAGAACGTAATTAAAAACACAGCTTCCAAGAAGAAGAAGGTAGCGAGAGGGGAAGAATGAAGCAGGGGAAAACGGAGGGGTAGATGAACCATGAGAGACGATGGACTCTGAAAAACAAACTGAGGGTTCTAGAGGGGAGGGGGGTGGGAGGATGGGTTAGCCTGGTGGTGGGTATTGAGGAGGGCACATTCTGCATGGAGCACTGGGTGTGATGCACAAACAATGAATCATGGAGCACTACATCTAAAACTAATGTTGTAATGTATGGGGATTAACATAAGAATAAAAAAAAAAACAAAACACAGCTTCCTGGGCCTTCCCCAGAGTTACAGAATCTGAAGGTTGAGACTCTTGTAATTCTACATTTTAAAATAAGGCTCACAGTCCTGTCCACCTGAAGTCAATGGGTAGATGTCCTTGCGAGGCAAATAAGTATCCACTCTTCACCTGGACGCTCGTCAATCAATTTGCATTCCCTTCTAGCTCTGAGACTGTGCACTTCATTCTGTATTTGCCACGGGTTTTGATGGCAGGTGAGAGACAGCTAGTTCCAATTGGATTAGATGAAACATATTGGTAGACAAATGGACAGCAAGTTCAGGTACAGCTGGATCCAGGTGTTTAGTCCGTCACCAGCTAATCAGTCAGTGGATCGTCATTGGGCACCTGCTGAGTGCTAAGCCCTGTGCAGGTCTCTGCTGTGGGGCAGGACGTCCCCGCCTTCAAGAGCCTTTAAGGCTTGCTGGGAAGGCAAGGCACATTTTGAAGAAGCCCATCAAAATGCAAAACAAATAGCAATATAATACGATGCTCTAAGATATCTGCCATCCGTGCAATAGACCCCATTCTATTAATTTACTAACCCACTTTTCATTAGCTGCTCACATGTGCTGATAATTCAAAATAACCAATTTTATGTCCATTTTTCTGTTCAAGCCCTGGGCTGAGTTTTGGGCACACAGGGATGCACAGCATATGATCTTGGCCCTCCAGAAGAGAGTCAGGGAGCAAGACAGGTCTGAGTGTGCCCCCGCGCCCTGGAGCTTGGGAGTGCAGAGCCCCAGCCTGTGACCCTAGGAGCGGAGGCCATAAGCATTGGTTCTACTGGAGTTTGCTGTATTAGCTTCCTGGGGTTGTTGTCATAAATGGGCCAAACTGGGGGACTTAAAACAGACGTTTATTCTTTTTTTTTTTTTTAATTTTTTTTTTATTTATTTATTCATGAGAGACAGACAGAGAGAGAGAGAGGCAGAGGGAGAAGCAGGCTCCCAAGGAGCAGGGAGCCTGATGCGGGACTCGATACCAGGACCCTGAGATCATGACCTGAGCCGAAGGCAGACGCTTAACCATCTGAGCCACCCAGGCGCCCCAGACGTTTATTCTTAAACAGATGTTTATTCTCTCACATTGCCAGAGGCCAGAGGCCCAACATCAGCATCCCCGGTCCCAAATCAAGGTGTTGGCATGGTCTTGCTTGCTCAGGAAGCTCTGGTGGAGAATCCACCCCTTGTCTCGTCTGGCTTTGGGGTGGCCGTCGACATTCTCCAGCTGGTGGCCGTGGCACTGCGACCTTCAATCCCAGCATCTTCAAACCTGTCTCTGCTCTCTGCATGGGCAAACCCCCTCCGCCTCCCTCCTATAAGGTCACCTGGGATGCATTTGGGGATCCCCGAGATAATCTCATCATCTCAGGATCCTTAACTCAATCACATCTGCAAAGACCCCTTTTCCTTCTGGTGTGACATTCACGGCTCCAGGGGTTAGGACCTGCTGTGGGCTAAATGCGAATGTTTCCCCCCCCCCCCTTTTCCCCCTGAATAAATTAAAAATAAAAACTTAAAAAAAAAAAAAAAGGGACGCCTAGGTGGCTCAGTCGGTTAAGCGTCTGCCTTCAGCTCAGGTCATGATCCCAGGGTCCTGGGATCGAGTCCCGCATCGGGCTCCCTGCTCCGCGGGGAGCCTGCTTCTCCCTCTGCCTCTGCCTCTCTCTCTCTCTCTATCTCTCATGAATAAATAAAAAATAAAATCTTTAAAAAAAAAATAAATGCGAATGTTTCCCAAAATTCAGATGTTGAAATCCTACCCCTCACAGATGATGTTGCAAGGAGGTAGGGCCTTTGGGGGTGATTAGGTCATGGGGATCGCTTTCTCATGAATGGGATTAGTGCCTTATAACGCCTTCCATCATGTGAGGACACAGAGGGCAGGTGATGGCCAGGAACTGGGAAGAAGGCCTTTGCCAGAGCTCCACCTTGATCTTGGACTCCCAGCCTCCAGAACTGTGAGGAACAGTCTTCTGTTGTTTATAAGCCACCTCGTCTGTGGTACTTTGTGACACTAGCCCGGACGGACTAAGACAGAAGCTGACATTCTGGGGGCTGTTGTGCCTAGAACACGTGCTTTCCTTGGTCACCAGGCAGAGGCCGGGTGTCTAGATGTTGGCTTGTTGGCTTCAGTATTCAGTCCACAAATGTGCAGTCCCTTTTCCCCTTTGGGCCACTTTTTGGCCAACTTCCCCAGGACACGTGTCCTCCTGGGTACGCAAGAGCCCGGGGTCACAGATCAGGCTGCGGCTTTGTGGCCTCCCCAGGAGACAGCCCGGTCCCACCCCCGCCCCTTGGCGAAGGTTTCCGAGAGCTAATCATCACCTTGTCGTCCCTGCGTGTGAATGCCTGCATTCTGCCGGCAGCAAAGGGGTCACAAGTCAGTGCACGCCTAGGGTCAGTGAGGAAACACAGGGAGGTTAAGGGGACAAAGAGAGGGCAGGGCAGGGCACATTCCCACTGGGAGTTAACCTAGCAGAATGGCAGCAAGACAGGCAGGCCGCCCCAGCGGGCCGCCCCGCCCCGCCCGTGCCTGACTCTTCTCTGTATGAGAAGGAACGCCAGGCCCACTCCCAGAGTTTCCCCGACCGGGCGTCCCAGGGGCTCAACTCCGCACCCACGGGTGGAAACTCTGCTTTCAAAACAAGAAGGCCAAAGGACCCTGCGTTGTGACCCTGATTTGTGCTGAAGCCTTGTGTCAGCGTAATGATTTCCCTTCTCAAAGCACCTCTTGGATTGTGCAAGACTGTTGAATCTCAGATCTGTACCTCTGAAACAAATAATGCAATATATGTTAAGAAAAAAAGAAGAAGAAGAAGAAGGTAGCGGGAGGGGAAGAATGAAGCGGGGGAAATCGGAGGGGTAGACGAACCATGAGAGACGATGGACTCTGAAAAACAAACAGGGTTCTGGAGGGGAGGGGGGTGGGAGGACGGGTTAGCCTGGTGGTGGGTATTGAGGAGGGCACGTTCTGCGTGGAGCAGTGGGTGTTGTGCACAAACAATGAATCATGGAACACTACATCTAAAGCTAATGATGTAATGTATGGGGATTAACATAAGAATAAAAAAATTTATTTAAAAAAAAAAAAAAGCACCTCTTGGGATGTTCATCGCCAGCAGGGGCTGGCCTTAGCATGCCCATTTTGCAGATGAAGAGACAGGCCCAGAGAGCCTGACTGAGGACACAGGAAGGGGAAAGGCATGGATAAAGACCCCAGATAGTGGATACCATGCCCAGGCGTTTCTACTAAATAGCTGAGTTCTTAATCTAGGATAAACCAGTGTGCAGGTAGAGCCTGGCTGGGTGCAGAAGGGAGAGAAAAAGGGCAGCCCTCCAGTCTTTCTAGATGCGGCAAGCCTTGGCTTCTGCCCTGGCTTCTTCCAAGGCCTTGGGGGTTCTTGATGGTCCAAATGCTTAGATGGGTCCCACTCTCCAGAAGTCTCAAGATACATGTAACCTGACAAGACGCCCCAGGAGAGTTCTGTTGCCAGCATGGGTCCAGAGGGAGGGTTCCTACAGATGCACAGTGAAGTTGTCCCCCAGACCCCAGCCCTTCATCCCCAGCCACAAACCCCTCTTTATTACCTGCAAAATCAAATCACTGCAGAGAAACCAGGACCACAGAAGCCCACTGGGGCAGGGCCTGGCCAGGCTTGATCCCCCCCAGAGAAATCTATCCCATTGTAGAGCCCATGACCAGATGGGATGATGGGCATTGGTTGAGGTTTTTAGGCAGAAGGAGGGAATCTGCCCTACCCGCTGCCCCATGGTGCCCGAGAACAGACCCCAGTTGCCAACACTGATGCTCGGGGGCCACGTGGCCCTAGATGGCCTTCTTGCCATGGTCTTTGTGAAGTGAAACTAGAGTGGATGTCTGACCCACGCTGTGCCAGTCACCTCCTCCCTGCACAGTTAGGTAGGGAGGTTCCAGGAACCAGTCTCCTCCCATCGGCGTGCTGGTTATAGTCACTGGGGACCCTTGGATTTTTATCTTCTGTCCTAAAGAGGCCGGGACAGCTGGTCTGCTGAGGGAGACAGGGAAGCTGAGGGAGTGACCTGGGGCCTGGCTGCACGTCCCAGAGGCAAGGCCGTCCTTCCAAGTCAGAGTTGACTTGGTTGTTTAAGACGGAATGAGTGAGCTTCAGTGCCCTTTGAAGGTGGTCAGCGTTCCTGCAGGCAAAGGGAAGACCAAGGGCCAAGACGATTGTCTGTAATACATGGCTATTAGAGAGCGGCTGTTGGGAAGGGAGGAGGATTCCATCCCTGAGTGGCAGTGCCATGCCAGCTCTTGGTGACCTCCCCCTCACCTTGACATGTCCACACGTCTCAAAGTTTCCGTGCACGTGAGATCACTCCCATATAAGTGAAGGAACCAGGAGTTGGAGCATGCATGAGCCTCCTAGGGCTGCCATAACATCACCACACATTGGCCAGCCCAGTGCAATGGGCAAGCGTTCTCCCACCATTCTGGTAAACTGACAGGGGGGTGTCAGCAGGCTGTGCTCCCCCCACAGGGGGAGAATCTGTCCCTTGGCTTTTCTGGGGCGTCCAGGTGTTCCTTGGCTTGTGGCCGCATCATGCCACTCTCTGCCTCCGTCTTGCCCTTGACTTCTCCTCTTCCATCTCGTGTAAGGACACTTATCATTGGATTTAGCTCTCCCCTCCCCCAGATAATCCAGGGTGAATTCATCAAAGAGCCTTAACTTCATTACATCTGCAAAGACCTTGTTTTAAACAAGGTCACAGTCGCAGATTCTGAGGGCTAGGATGTGGGCATAGTATTTTGAGGACCATTCAATCCCTGATACTAAGGTTGGCTGAGTTCCCATCGTGGTACTCCAGGAAGAGTCTGACTGCGCTGGTGTTTGCAGGGTCCTACACAGAGATAAGAGGGGAGCCTAAAGCGGGGACAGAGGAGCAGGATGTGAGGGGAGAAAGCCACTCAGCTCTGGGTATTCTGGGTACACACTGGAAAAGCCAAATATGATTATATTTATTGTAGATCTCTTAAAGAAAAGCCAGTGTCGGGGCCCTGGGGTTCCCTCTACACCTCTCTCCTTTTGCCCCCACAAATGTTTCTATGGGAACCATCGTTCCATCTTAGGAGACACCCTGCAGATCCCAGCAACAGCACGAGAAATTGGAGCACTTGAGGGAGCCCCCAAAGGTGAAGGTGTTGATTGGTCCAGCATGAGAGTTTTCTCCGGGGATGTGTCAGGGGAAGGGGGAAGGACCAGGAGCAGAATGGAGTGGAATTCCTTCTACTGGGTGCTGGGAGAGAAGAAGCGGTCCGAAGCGGTCCCTCCTATTTCGGGCTGCAAGGAAAGGCACCACCAGGAGGTCTGATGACCGAGTCTGGGTGGCACTTGGGCAACAGCAGCCTGTGAAAGGGAAGGGGGCTGCAAAGAACCCTACCCTCCACCCCGCACTTGCCTTGCCCAGAACAGAGTGCTTCGTCAGATTCTGCGTGCGGTGCTCTGAGGTGCCAGGCACCCAGCCTGTCGGCCTCTGTAGGATAAAACAGGAACTTTATGGAGGATGCGTCCCTCCACCTACCACACACACACACACACACACACACACACATACACAGGCTTCTATGTGAGGAGTCCAAGAGGGCCCTCCCAGGCCTTCCACACCCACTGCCCTATGCTCCTCGTTCACTTTCTCCCTGGCCCCCCATCCACTCCCCATCCTCCCCCTCGGTGTGAGAACCAGCAAAATGCACACTTTCACCCAGACCCGAGTAAATCACTAAGTGACATAGAAAGTTAAGTTCAACACTAGAGAAAATTGAATTTATCTTGGAAATGCTTTATTCTTCCAAAAGTTCATTTTGGCAAAGTCTAATGTACAGAAAAGCATGAAATACTACAGCTACAGAAGGAGCAAGTTCTTCCACTGAGCATTAAGCCTCGGGGTCCAAATCCAGACTCTCTCCCAGTCAACCACTCTCTTTAACTCATATGTCCATCAATGTCCCTGCTAAATGGGAGTCTTACGCACATCTCATCTCACTATAATGTCACAAAACCCATAGAATTACAAATCAGGTTTAAGGCAGAAACCATGACAGCCAAATCTAAGTACACAAGTACATTAAGTATCTGTCTTCATTTACCCTTCCCATCCCCACCTACCTCTCCGCTCAGACCCACTCCATGCAGTGCTCAGCTTGAGGTAGCCTAAGATCCATTTTAGAGTGGGCTGAAATATACATGACAGTTCACGCTGCACATGAACATAGACAACTGTATAAAATATTTAAATAAAGACAGGAAAGAACAGAGGATTGCAGCAAAGCCTTTGGCAGACCCAGCCTTGGGGAATTTAGCAGCTTGAGATTCATTACAAATTTCATCTTTAATGTTATTTTTAGTTCAATATTTTGTAGCACTCAGAAGTAAATCTTGGTACGCTGTCTCCTCTCCCCTGGCTTCCTCTCTTCCGGTGTCTGATCCTTCGGTTTTACTGAAACCTAATACGTTTTCAATAAAATTGATTTGTGACGTCGTAATGCTGTTTGTTACCATCTCCCATTCCTTGATGTAATGGGGAGAGAAGGATTGCATGATTTGGCAAAGTGAGGCGGATTGCTCTTATTGTGGAATAAATTGGCATGAACTTGAAAACCGCCCTGCTACAACACGAAAACTCCCTTCTTCTTCTTCCCTCTCGTCCTCTGCCATTTTGAAGTTCTGGCCTCACATCACAGTCCTGAGAGCACAGCGTTCACCGCCCTCCCTAGAGAGAGTCATCGTCTCAGATACTGATGCAAAAGAGAGAGAGAGACCTGGGCTTTAAATAATTGCTGCTCAGTTGCTCTCTTGATATGCCGTTCTACCTGGCAACCTCCAGCTAGTTTGTTGCCTTGAAATGAAATTCTAAAAAAAGGCATCTGTCCCCAAGTGAGGGGTAGGAAAGGACAGGTTGACCAGAAGCTCCATCCTGGAATTGTTGCATACACTTTCCGCCTGCTAGGGAGATGCAGGGAGAATTAGATAAAGCTTTGTCCGGGAGACAGCCGGCAAGATCAGAGGGAAGACAGCAACAGCTGACTAGCTGCCCAACCAGCCCCTGAAATGTACGAACTTGAAGAAGCCCCTGAGAAAAGGACAGAACCCAGAGAATTCCTAATGACTTTGACCAAAGTGGGATGGGCCACACTGGACTCATTGGTCGCATTAGGGCAGGGCTTGACTTCTGATCCAAGGAAGTGAAGGCGTGGTGGGTAAGGCTCAGCCTGAAGCCCAAAGCAGCTCGAAAGAAAAGGATACTCAACCCAAATACCAGGTGAGCTGTGACATTTGCTAGATGGAGATTTCATGAACAAGTCCTCCTATCTGCAACTTGGTGTTTCCATATCAAAAATTGGTCTGATGACCTTTGCCTCCTATTTTAATAGGGTATCTGAGGATGAAGGAACAAAGAACTTTCAGCATTAAGGGTCTGTTTATAAATGCAAAGGCAAAAGGAGAGGACCGCGTGGTTTTTTGGGTAATTGATAACTGAATAAAGCCCGATGGTTTTTAAGTAAAGATACTCAGAAATTTTGATGCTGGAACAAAGCGTACCTAGAGAATTCAAGCCAAGGATTTATGGAAGAAGTGGTCTCCTAGGGAACCTGTGGGTTGGTGGGGAGGAGGTGGAGGAGGAAGGGGAGTAAGCCCGGCAATGGTACCATCCAGTTCAGCTGGAGTCTATCCTCAGTCCCGTTGGGAAGAAGCTCTGGAGTGTCAATGGCACGAAGAGCTGCCTCGCCTTGAGGCAAGGGGTTTTGGCCGTTTCAGTCAGCCATTGATTGAGGCCACCTCAAGGGGAAAGGGGGTCACTTCCCAGGTATTTCCAGGTGAGGTGACTTTAAGGGTTGAGGACAATTCTTGGGAGATGTGCGTACTTGTTACCACCCGGCACTCACAGCAGCCAGAGATGAGCATCACAACCTGCTACAGGCAGGTCTGCCGGGCCCCCCTTAGCACCTGCTCCAGGTGGGCATGACTATCCAGTGAAATGTCATTCTATCATTTTTCCCGCTGAGCTAAGATCTACACTCCAGATCATGAAGGCAAGAAGACTCACTGTGCTCCAGTAAGTTCTTGAACATCTCAGAAGATAAGCTGATGTCTGGCAGCATACATCTAGGAGAGGAAGTGTCGGGCTGAAAGCAGCAGAGGGACCATTTTTGCCTTTATCCCAGGACATGACACTATTCTACTCAATTCCATTGAGCCCTGAGGTTCAATCAGAAAAGACATTTTACACCATGTCTGGCACGTAGTAACCACTCACTAAATGTTAGCTTGTTGTTATAATCATATTTCCAAATGGTGTGGTCAAACCAATCAGCTGGGTTTTTTCTTTTTAATGATAATCATTGTGAGGTGGAGAGGCTTTGACTCCCCTGCTAACTGGGATGATTAAGATGTACTTGATGACCCAGGAGCAAAGGCAGTATATAGATTTTCTTACATGCAAACTCCAATGGTGTAGTGGTGGTCACTATTGTTAGGAAGGATTCTGAGGCCAGATCCAGACTGGGTTGAGGGAGTTCACTGATTAATTAATTGTGTCCACCACACACACCAGAGAAGAGGTGCGAGCATGTGCAATCCAGCTCTGTCCTTTGGAATAATCAGAACTCATGGCTTTTATTAATCATAAAGCTCTAAGAAAGCAGAATGTAAGGGCACTTAGCTTCTTAGCAGGGAGTGTCAGACTTGGGGCTTTCTGCTTTGTAGAGGTGAGATGGGGAAAACGTCCCCAGAAGGTGCCAGATGTAAAGATATTTCCTAGGCAGTACTTGGATGCTCCCAAGTAGAAAAATGAGAAAGTAGGAGGAAGAGAATTTCGAGAAGGAGAAATAGCCTTCATGACTTGAAACACTTAAGGTAACTAAGAGCACTAGTATCCAAAATATATGTGTGTCAATATATAGATAACTACAAATGAAGAATAAAAGACCAACATCTCAATAGAAAGATGGGCAAATGATAGGACTTCTCAGATAAAATCCAATGGCCCCAAACCCAAAGCTGCTCAGTTTCACCAGCTGTCTGTGACAGGTAAAAGAAAACAGCATCACATGCTCCAAATTGGCAGAACTTTGGAATTTGACAATATAAAGCACTGTGGAGTGGGGAAGGGAGGGCAGGAGACTGAGTGGGGCTGCACATATTGCAAACCCTTAGGGGAACAGATTAGTAATGCCTAGTATGACTGAAAAGGTGCAGATCTTCTGCTCTTACCGAATTCTCTCTCTAAATGTATACACTAGAACAATATTGCCCAAGGAGTCACACGGAAGGATGCTTACATTAGTATGGTGCAGCCGTAGTGATGTCCAAAATTAACCAAACTGCCCATCACTAAGGAAAGGAGAAAACAGCGAACAGATATAAGATGTACAGCTCACCTCTGAGAAGCGAAGCAGCATCTGAGTTGTATTTACGTAGACGACAAGAACAGCAAGAACAACCACAACCCACCCCACCAATGCTTTACATTTCCTATCTAAATACAAGGGAAGTGTCTGGAGGGCTGCACACCCCAGGGGTAATGTATGGGGACTAGAACAGGGAAGGCCACAGAAGATTCACTTTTAATTTCTACAGTAAGAACATATTCATGAATTTTTTGAGTAATTAAGTTAATTTTACAAGAGCCCCAGCTGGCTCTGGGGCTGTACACAGTACAGGAGGGTGGCAGGGTGGAAGTCAGCCAGACAGATGTGCCGGAGGTCCCTATACCCACGGCAACCTTGGGGCTGCCTTCCCTTGGTGTTCACTGACCACATTCACTACTGAGCTCCTGGTGAAGCTGATTACACAGGAAGGGCAGCCGGTAGCTTTCTTGCTAGACATTGCTTTGAATCATGTTCAGGGAGACTGAGATGTGGGGTGGGCAGGGGACAGAATTATAGCACCCCCAACGCTCAGCCCTTCGAAGCCTTCTGGGAAGGTTCCTGCCATCGCCAGTAACTGAGAGCAGAACAGGGGAAGAAATTTGTCCTGGACAGCCTGTTCTCCTTGTCCATGGTGCTGGATGGTGAGTCTCTCAGTATCGCTACCTCCATGGCATCAAGAGCAGGTGGCCAATAAATTGCTCAGAGGGGTTTCTTCCCCAGCCTCTGGGTCTTTCCAGACTCTGAAAACATTCTAGGCAGAGAGATTTCCTACAAATCCCTCGGGTGCTCTGTCTGTTGTGTGGACTGCTCAGACCTTTCTCATTTTCCTCATCCACCATTGCTGCATTAAAAATGGCAGCCTGTCATCTCTGGGTGTTGTAGGCTGTCACTCACCAGGCTAGGATCCCCCACTGCTGTCTAGTCCTCTCCCTGGTCTCTCCTCCAGGCCAGCCCTGCACCAGCTCTGGGACTATCATGCAGGCTTTATCTTCACTGGGGAAAAAGCTTCTCCATGTCCTTTCTCAAGGCCAAGATGAGAGGTCTCGGAACAGTGGCACATTCTTGAGGCGGTCTTATGAGATTTAGGACTGGAGGTGCTGACGTGTGCAGGTAGTCTCTGTGGCCTTCCATGACCTTGCCTGTGCCCCTTGCCCCTTCCCTTAATTCACAACCTCCTTGTCTGTGTTGCGTCAAGCCCCTGAAGAGCCTTGCTCTCCACCAGCAGCGCCCCCTTCCGCCAGATCTCTGCAGTCGGGAGCACTTCTTTCAGGGAGACATGCTAATACAGAGTGCCCTTGATTGTCATTGTGAATTATATATTAAATACTTACTGAACATAGGACACAAAGCCCGTCAAGACAACGCTGGTAAGCTCGCCCTTAACTGCCAAGCTGTCCATCGTGTGGGTGTCAGGAAGAGGTCAGACATGAGTGTGGTCTTTGAAGGAAGGACCCCCAGGTTGGAGTCATATGGAGGGGGGGCTCTGTGGTCCGGGCAGCCTCAGTGGCTCCGGGTCAGCCCATCTGGGTTCAGTTCTCCACCCAACTACCTACATCTTGAGGTGATTGAGTGGATGTCCCAAGTAGCTGAGCCTAGCCTGAACCCAGCTGTCTGTTTCCTCCTGTGAGTAAGTGGCATTATAATCATGTCTGTCTCGCCATCCCATGGACCCTCTGAGGGTGGAGTGGAGTCATGCACGAGGAAGGATTTTTGTAGATGCTGGGGCTACCCCTTCGCAGGTGTGTTCCTCCATCGCCCCTCGTCCAGGTTCATTGGTCAAGTCATCTGATCAGCAGAGATTTACTGAGAACCCATCATGTGCCGGGAATTCTTCTAGACTTGAGGGATGCAAAGACACAACCTAGTCTTCCAGTGGTTTCCAGTCTAGGAGGAGGGGATAGAAATAGAAATCCAAGAGCACAGAATGGCAGGTGTTGTACAGGGCAGAGAGGAAAGATGCTCTGGGCACAAAACAGGTCATTTAGTGTGGGGGAGAGGCTCCTTAGCTGAGCCCATCCCTGTCAGAGTGAGCAGCTTGTACAACAATCATGAAGGAGGATGGCACCTTCTTTCTCAAGAAGACTCATTTTGGAGAGGTTGCCCTCTCCTACAGGAGTGGAGCTCAAGGAATAGTTGTGTGGTGTAGCCAATGCAGCAGGTCCTCACCTGTATCGTACCTGCGCCCTCATGGGTGCTCCCAAGTGACCGGCTCCTGGGGCAGGCTCCTCTGGCCACAGAAGCCTGCCCACCTGCGGGTGAGGCAGCCCAGACTGCCAGGAAGGTAACACCCCTGGAAGCATCCTTTCCCCATCATAGCTTCCGCCGCATGGGGGAGGTGGTGGGGGAGACCAACCTGTGGCCCCTTCTGCACAGTGTCCCCGTGAGTCTCAGCAGGTCTGAGTTCTGGTGGCCCACAGCCGTAGCCAGCTCCCCAGCACCTCCTACATTACCTGCCTTCCCTTGCCCGTCTCCCTTTCCTGCTTCCGCATTGATGCTTTCTGGGATTACCTGCCACGCAAATGCTAACACTGGTGTCGTCGTCTAAGGGTTGGCTCCTGGAAGAACCCAACCTGAGACAAGACAGATTGGGAAAAGCCTATTTGTTCCCCAGCTCACCCTTTGTATGTGTTCCAGTGGGCTGTCCCACTCAGGAGAAGTCTCTGCATTTCCATGGGGTTCCGCTGTTAGTCTGTTTCCGCTCTCCCTGCTGACGGGACGATGGCACAAATACCAACCTCACTCTGGCCTGGTAGGCCTGCCCCTCCCTCCCCTCCTTCCAGTCTCCCCATCAAACCCACACCCCTTGTTTACCAAATGTTCAATTTTGGTTATGTTACTATAAAAATCAAGCAGCTGGCAATTCTAGCTTGATTAGCAGGTCTCCAGTTTTGATTAGTAAATTACTGTGGTAATCAAGGTTAATTCTCATTGCAGCGCTCAGCAATAGATTTTATAGTTTGCAGGGAAATGGTTTTCCTTCCTGGGATGGAGACCATTTCATTAAAGGAACCCAGAGATCGGAAGGGAGGGAAGTGAACCCCAGCAGAACCGAGAACACTTCCTGCAAGACTCCTCTCTGTCTCTGGTCCACCTTCAGAAGGGCCCTTTCCTGGGATAAAGCACAGGACGTCCTGAAAAATACCAGTTTTCAACCTCAGGGCTTTCTGAGCGTCTTTGAGGAAGCAGGGAAACACTCCTTGCTGAACTGGAACCAAAGTGCTGGGGGCCTGGGGTCGGGGCTCAGGACCAGAGATGCCTTTGGGCAGATGGATGTCTTTAGACATCCCTAGGGGATGTGAAGGAAGGCAGGCTGCTGTCCCAGCTGGTTGGAAGCAGCCTCTCCACTCCCCGCCCGTGGGGAAGCCTCTCTCTCCAGAGAATGAATGGTATCTGTAGACGGGATCAGGACTCTGAGAGACACGCAGGTTGAGAGAAAGCCCTTGAGATGGTGGAGCCTTGCAGCGGAATTTCATTTCTGACTTTGACCTGGGGCCAATGTGTGGACTGTGGACTCTGGGTGAATTGAGATTAAGGTGTCCTGTCCCACAATCAAGAAATAGGACAAAAGAGAGACGAGGCTGGCCCCAGCCCACACAGGATTTCTCTGTGAGCTCACCCCCACCTCTTCCTCCCCGTACTGTAATCACTAAATGTCAACAATGGAGGCTTTGCCTCCTGTAGGTGACATTTATTTTCAGAATCTCTTTGGGGGATGGACCCTGTCAATCCATAGATTTCATGTAAAACTTTGATAGCAAGAAAGAAGTATGGCGGTAAGGTTAGCTGGCCCCGTCCTGCCTTCTGAGTCAGCAGGCAGCTCACAGGGCACTCCGACCCCCAGCCCACCCTGCAGGAAGTCGCTCACTCACACACCTAAAACTGCCTGCTCTCTGCACAGCTGGTCTGAGCTCTACCTCAACGTAAGTGAAGCAAGTGACCCCTTCTGGCCCTACTCCTATTCCATCCTCCAGACAGCAGGAAATCGTGTGTGCCCTGCTGTAGGTCCTGTGTGTGGATCTTTCCCCCGGACCCTGCTGGTGGGGACAGCAGCAAGTTAAAACCCAGACCTTGCCCTTGACTGGGCCACCCTGTATTCTGGGGGTCTTGGGAAGGGACTTCCTTCTTGGTGTCTCATATTTCCATGTTGCCCCTCCCAATTTCTGGAGTCCTCAAAGCTTATGAGCACCTTTACTCATCAGTGGGGTAAGATGAAATGGGGCTTTGGACCGGGAGGAGCTAGAGCAAACACTCCTGTTTGGGGTGTGGTTGACAGGTCTCAATATTCGGTGTCCCTATGGACCACACTTCTATGAGCAGATGTCTGCTCTGGAGGAGGCCAGGATGTGCCCAAACCTCATTTCAGTGTGTTCCATTAGGTGGAAGGTGAAAAGCTTCTCTGGACCCTACAAAATCTTCAGACCCCTCAGGACTCTCAGGCAAGAGCTCTCAGATTTTCAACTCTGTGTCTTTTGTGGGCACATAAACTCAGCCCATCCTTAATGTTCTTGTATCACCGATGTCCTGCTGTGTTCTTTTGGAACAGTGTGAGTAAGGCCCCATGCAAGGAGAGAGGACCCTCTGGGGAAATAACCAAAGGCCAGAAACTGATAAAACTCTTCCAGTTTTCCTTGCCTAAGAGCAATTAAGTTTCACACTTATTTGGGTGGTGGAGGCAGGGCGATTGTCTGGTGGGGCGGGCGGGGGAGGGTGATTGCAACTTAGGAGGGAGACACCGAGTTCACCTCTCTCTCAACCAGAGCGGCAGCTGGCCTCAGACCCCATCCAGCCTTGTCTACATCCGGCCCATCACTTGCCGGCTGTGTGACCTTGGGCAAGGCACTCCCTTCTTTGGACCCCTTTACCTTGGCGTCTTCATCTGTGAAATGGGCGTTGTAAGGGTAACTACGTCAGAGGGCTGCGTAAGGACGCGTGAGATAATACATCTAAAAGGTTTCAACCTTTTCAGAGAAGCGGTGCTTGACTGTTCTCTAGTCCTGTGCTTTCACAAGTGACAGTGCTCCAATAGGGCAGCTCAAGGTACCATCCTGTGTCTGCTTCCTGTTTGTGGATGAGCTGTAAGTGGAAGCAGGGAACGTGGCCCAGCCCAGGATCTACTGGGAGAGCGTGGACACTGGGAGATAGGACTCATGGCAGCCATTGAAGGAGAAATGAGGCACACGTGCCTTTCTTATCCCACTGCTCATGTTGATATCGATTACTGGCTTAGAAGAGATATTCTTTACTGTGATACGTGAGCACTTTCTTGTTTCACTCAGGGATGGAAGTACGTCCCTAAGTTGGCATTTTACCCATAACTCCGTTAAACTCCTTTGGCTAGCTCCGTACCCAAATGACTGTTAAATTCATGCGTGCTTGTGAATTTTCTTTGTCCAATCTTGCCAGCAGTTATGGACCATGTCTGAGCCTCCACGTCTTTGTCTCTTTGTCCCTCACCTCCTGTGTCCATTCTTCCTTCTTTTTTTTTTTTTTAATTTTTTTTTTAAAGATTTTATTTATTTATTTGAGAGAGAGAATGAGATAGAGAGCATGAGAGGGGGGAGGGTCAGAGGGAGAAGCAGACTCCATGCTGAGTAGGGAGCCCGACGTGGGACTCGATCCCGGGACTCCAGGATCATGACCTGAGCCGAAGGCAGTCGCTTAACCAGCTGAGCCCCCCAGGCGCCCCATTCTTCCTTCTCTTCTCCCCACACCTTTGGTTTGGTGTAAAACACGGGCAGGAGAGGAGGGGCACGGGAAAGCGAATTGCCTTGGGGAAGAAGAGATTTCAGGGTCAATGGAGAATCTGCGGACCATACCCTTCTCTGTAGGCTGTTAGATATGGGGAAGAAGTAGTTCTACTGAAGTGGGTTTTCCCAGACTAAATTTTACAAACTTACTTTGTATTATGCAGATTTCTGTCAACAGAGAAAAATGTCATTGTGTCGATGCCCTGTTGATACTGGTAACCATATCAGCCTGCAGTAAGACTACTGAGTCAGAACCCAAGAACAATGGCTTTTGGCATCACCTTCCTGCTAGTGACTGCAGTCGATTCCATTTTGCCAAATAAAATTTTAAGCAAAATGGATGTTTTGGGTCACAGTGCGGCAAGGAATATATAGCTGCATTTCCTTCAATAAATCTGCCCTCTTCTGCCCAGACAAAGACATACAACCTATAGTGATTGACGTTTTCACCACTAAATTATACTATGTCTGTTTCTAGAAGAAATGTCTCCATTCCAAAATTAGCTAACCATCAACATAACATAAAATAACTTGAACACGGTGTCATTTCACAAAGATATTGATTCATGCAGACTTATTGGATTAATAACTGGTTTCCCATAAAAGGAGTAGTCACTATGTCTTTGGTAGACAGAAAAAATATACACTGTAGAACAATATATATTGGTACATTTAAGCCTGATTGCTGAGCTCAAATAAACAAAACAGTTTTCAAAGGCAACATTACAAATGAAAAGAGAGGTGACACAATGCAACTTACAAATGGATCTGGGGGTGATGGAAAGCTAATAAAAAAAGACAACAATTTATTTATTTGGGGCATTTGATTTTACTCTATTGGATTACACAAAACTCTAATTTTTCACTGCAGTCAATCTGTATGAGAAAGTTCAACTGATGGAAGCATATATTTAATTCCCAAATGCCTTTTCTTTCAACCCCTACTTCTTCAGAGTTGGACAACCTTTGGTGTCCTGAGTAGCAAAGAGGTTTGCTTACATTGGAGCAATCAGACCAGCGGAGATATTTAAAGGCAATAGGTGATTTACTCAGTTCCTAACGACAGCCAGTCCACTCTTTCTCCCTGAGGACCGATTTTGCCAATAGGTTGAGAAAATACGTTTCTTTGCGTTTTTGTTTTGGTTTTTTGGTTTTTGAGTGTGATTTCCTCAGTGAAGTTCCATGGTAATAAAGTAATTGAAACTAACCTTCCTGGTTACTCATCTAACAAATCATCCCATGGCGTGAAGAATAAAATTGGAGCATCTTATCATTGCTTTGGCATGATTTGACTCAGCTGGCTTTTCTAAACTCATCTTTTTCCTCCCTTCCCCTTGCCACGTCCGGGGCTAGCCCTGTTTGTCCCTTGAGTTTGTCATGTTCACATGCACCATTGTCTGTCTATTTGGACTTATCTGTCAGTTCTCCACATTGCCGTATCCTTCTTTTTATTGGACGCCTTCTCTTGACCATCCGATTTGCTAGAAAAAAAATAGCCATCTCTTCATTATCCTGTTTTATTTCATTATGGCATCTTATTACTGTCCTCTCCTGCCACTGGGGTATAATCTCCCTGCGGGCAGGCTGGGGCTTTCCTGGTCTTGTTGATGGCTATATCCACGTGGGCCAGCACAGTGGTGGAAGAAGCTAGAAGGTGCTCAAGAACTGAATGCATACAGCTCTGGGAGGAAGACTCAGAAATGGAAAGTTTTCATCTTAATTTGATTCCAACTTTCTGGCATGTCACGGTAGACTACTTACCTTCTTTGCATCTTAGTTTTTCTTCCTTTAAATAAGAGTGGTGTTCATTTGCTGTCCAGAAATGTTGCACAGATTATCTCATTGCACAAAGAAACAGAACAAAATATATTTATTTACTGACTTGCTTCAAAGGTGCTTTTCTGCTTATTCACAATGGGGTTAAGAGGTAGGAAGGAGTTCATTAATATGGAAAGCCAACCAACTAAGGCAGTGAGGCCCCGTCTTATCTGGGGATTAAAGCAGATCCAGCCTGTGAGGCATCCCTTTGGAAATGGCCACATGAGCTTTCAGGATTCCCACAACTGGTTTTCCAATTTATCTTCGGGTGTTGAAACAGATCACTGTTTCTGCCGTGGAACACTAGATTAAGTAGTTGTATTAAAAATGAATATTTTAAAGCGCTAGAATCACACACCATGAGATGACCACCCAAGGAGAGACATGTGGGAATGAGACCCAGAAGGGACTGCAGATTCATGGTTCAATTTTATGCTTATTTCCGGGCAAAAGCTGATTGAGTGAGCTGGCAGGTAGAGCAGGGGCCACCACTTCAAGCAATGTTTTTCTTTCTCCGGCCCCCACTTCCCCAAGTGGGTATGCGTTCACATTAATCCAACAGTGGGAACTCCCCTGTAGCTTCAGGCTGCTCCAGATTATTTGTAGCTTGATTTATCGCTTCTCTAGAGACTGGTGCAGACAGCCTATGAACTCCCAAATCCCTGGGAGGACTCGCTAGCTGTGTTCCCATCTGGAGGCAGTGGGGGGACGGCTCACTTGGATCCCTCTCTCTAGGTAAGAGAGGTAGCCCTTTGACAAGGTCTTGGGGCTTTAGGAACGGTCTCGAATTCCCTCTGCCTGCCAAAGCTGGGAGGCCCTTGCCCATCTGCCTTGTGGCCTGTGAGGCATCAAAGGCAGCAGTCCAGCTGTATTTAGGGTCTTTTTAAATTGAACCTGGAAATAATACTGTAAAACTGATACCAAAGAGCCCTGTTGCCGCCGACTTAGGATCTTAGAAATGTGCGCTCCAGCAGTGTTTGGTGGACTCCCTAAATTCTGCCCTTGCCTTGAAGGTCCAGAGTGGCTCTGCAAGTCTCTCCAGACAAAAGACCCGGAACTAGCACCTCCGGCCGCCACTGCACTTTGCGCAGCTTTCCTCTGCGGTCTATCCTGGGACAATGAATCAAAGTGTGATTGGCAAATGAAGACTTTTTTTCTCCAGACGACTGGATACCTGCTGAATCTCATTTGCAATTGGAAAAGTGCAAAACTATTTTAATCCAGCACTTGATTCACGAATGAGAGAAAGGAGAGAGGAGAAAGCGCTTCGGGAGGAAAAGGGCAGGGAGGGTAACCTCAGCCAGCACACCTTGCCATCCACCCCTGGAGCTGCCTCAGGAACCACCTCTGGGATTCCTTGACCCCTGCTTCCGTGTTTGTCCCAGCCCCCCACCCCCACACTGATTTGGTAATTTCCATCCCATCCTTCCCGAAGATAAAAGACACCATGGGCGGGATCCATGAATAAAAGTCGTTATTTATCGATGCCAGTTTTGGGGAACATTTTTCCTTCTGATTCATGAACCACTTTTCTACATTCGAAAAGCAGTTCATAAATCGTTCAGTGCCGGCAGAAATTAATAATAATGAATCCATTTACATAAAATAGTCTCATCCTGCCAGGTGCTGATAATATTGGAAGCTAGAACCTCTTTGGGAAGCCGGCTGGCGTGTGTGTGTGTGTGTGTGTGTGTGTTTACACACTTCAGACCTCATGCCTTCTATCTGTGAGCTTAACCCAAAGTTTAATTATCTAGTGTCCAGTCTTGATCACTGGGAGATGCTATTTGAAAAAAATGGAACAAGAGGAAAATAAGAGAAATAATTCAGCATCCTGAGAAGACAAGTCACAAGCCATGTAAGAGTGTATATCCAGCCAAATTAACCCTTTGAGCAGTTCTGAGCAAAGCACCAATCCATAGAATCATTAATTCCCAGGAGAGACCACCACCATTCATTTGTACCCGCACACACACACTCACACAAGCATAAACACACAACGAGCTCCTGGGGCAATGAAGTGAATGCAAAGCCAGCATGTTGATTTATCGTAACCTATGTTTTCCAACGCACATGCTAACAAACACAGATTCGAACCATTCTCAGTAGACCTTAAGTGGAACGAGAGTCCTGGGGTCAAATAAGCTGGTGCAGTCCCCGGTTAAGCCAAATTCAAGGAGTTCACACACGACAAAATTGATTGACGGGTGAGGCAAAACTTTCTGTTTTGGTTTGTTTGAGTTTTTCCCCTCAGAGACAGAGGGTTCAATTCTCCTACTCCTCAGCTCTTAGGACTCGATTACCTTTTGTCTGTACGTGGCTCCTCTCTTGAGTTGTATATTTATCCCCTTTGCCCCTCACGTCACTCCTATTCCTATAGGAAATGTGTGAATTTTGCTTAGCATGCATTTTTGTTTTGTTTGCATGTATCTTTAACTTATGTAAATGCTACCGTGCTATTTATCTCACTGCCTGTCTTTCCTGTTTCTCCAGGGCACCGCGATTGTCCCGTGGACGCACGTTGCCCTACAAACACACCGTGCGATGCTTCTGGTCCCACAAGATGTTCCATGATGCCCACCCATTCTCCCAGGAGAGGGCACCCATGTCGTAACCCGGTTGCAATGCTGCAAGGAGCATGCTTTGGGATGAGAGCAAGAGTTTCTTTGGGACATGTGTCCAGCGGCAGAATTGCTGGGTCATAGCATCTACATCTATTAAACTTGACTAGGTGGCGCGGCTGCTCCCGGGGTGTCTGCCTCGGTCTGCACTCCCACCAGCAGTGATGAAAGCCCCACACGCCTGCCAACACGTGGCACTCTCCGGCTGTCTGTTTTGCCAGTCTAAACGGTGTGAAGTGCTATCTTGTTCTAATGGCATTTTTCTAATTACTAATAAATGTGAGCATCTCTTTATGTGCTTATTAATTAGCCTTTTGAATCTCTTCTGTAAATTGACTATTTATAGCCTTTGTACATTTTTTTTTTTCCCCTTCTGGGTTTGCTGTCTTCTTCTCATGGATTTATAGGAGTTTCTTGTTGGTTTTGGACCTCACAGTTACCTCGACCCGTTCCATCATTGTTTACTCACTGTCCAGTGTCTTCAGAAATTCTCCCCTTTTACTAGAGTTCTGTGGTAGGAAGACTTCTCAGGTAGCCCCCAGTGAGCCCTGCCTGGTGGTATTCCCGTGGTGGTGAAACCTCCTCTCCAGGGTGGGCCCAAGTGAGGGACCAACTTCTGAGCTAGGGGGTACGGCCAAGAAGAGAAGAGGTTCCTCTGTGATTAGATCACAGCAGATTGTGACCTTCACTCTGTTAGCAGGGGCTACAAAGGAAGGAAGCTGCCATGTGGGAGCCCCGGGGAGCCAGGAACTGAGAGGGGCCTCGGGCCCACAGTCTGTGGGGAACCCAGCTTGGAAGCGGGTGGTTCCCCAGGTCGACTGGACCTGCCCGCACCTCGGCTGGGGTGTGTGACAGACCCCCGGGGTAGAAGCCCCCACTGAGGCCCGCCCAGGGTTCCGAGCTTCGACCACACTGGTGTGCACTGCTGGAAGGCTCTGGGCCTTGAGGTCAGCCATTACCCAGCTGCAGATACCCCACTCCCATTCCGGGTCGCATCCCCATAGGTAAGTCTTTAACCCATCTCAATTTCAGCCTCGTTTGCGGTGTTAGGAAGAGATCCAGCTTTATTTTTCCATGGAACTGTGGTGAATTTCAGACCTGCCGCTTCCGGCCTCTCTCAGGAGGTGAGGGAACGCGGGGGAAAATGGCTTCTGGCACGGCTCCCTTACAGAGTACTTAGCGAAAGACAAGCTTCAGATGCGGTTGTTTGCTGTGCGCGGCCTCCGGGAGGGGCCGTTGGAGGTGAGGTTTTCCCACACTGGTGTGATGGTGGGCCTTTTCCTGGCCCCCATTTCCGGTGGAACAAGAACCGTTGAGAAGGTGGGTAGTTCCAGAAGCCTCCTTGGAGATACAGGTCCCTTCGTGGGGGGACAAAACCACTTTGGGGGAATAATTCTGTGTTCTACATCAGCCTTTCCTACTGACTGGCTGTGCCCCCTTGAGGGGGTTCACTTCCTTCTGGCCTCAATTTCCCCATCTGGTGAATGAAGCACATGCACGGGGTGATTTCTTTCCATCTTTATAGCTAAATGGAATGGAGCCATCCTTGTTCCCAAGGAAGAATAGGAAGGTCTCAGAGAGTAAGGATTTTCACGGTCTGGAGGAAGAGGAAAGTGCCCATTGGAACTCACCTTAGCAAGTCCAGGCCAGGGCTGATGGATCGTTGTTTCCTCTGGCTACAAGAATTGCCTCTGCCAGACCTGCCTGGTGTTCAGTACCCCCATCTCCTACAGGAGACCTCCAGCTCTCCTGGATGAGATCAGATCTGTTACAACAGCTCCAGTATTCTACACTGGCCTCTTGTCTCCTATCACAGCCACAGTGTGTTCTGACAAAGATTCCTGCCTTTAATTTTCAAGTCTATGTTAGGGAGAGAAATGAAATGTGTGTGAATCTGACTCACGTTAATGTTGCTCGGAGAAGTCTCTCCCAGGCGGCCTTTTGTAATCATTCCTCCCAAAGAGGGAGTCCCACTGCTCATCTGATCCGCAGAGACAGACGAGGACGTACCCACACACCAAAGTCCTTCCGGATGGGCTTGGGACTTTGCAAAACGCCAGGCAAGGGTGTAAGTTCCAGTGTGAGCAGCCTACAGTAAATATGAACTGCCTTTGGGGATCATGTGCTTTTGTGATAGAGCCTCAGGAAACATATGTGCTGTACAGGTTGTCTGGATATGGTGAAGTCCTCACCACCCAAGGCTGCTGATTGAAAAGGACCAAAGGTGGTTCTGGTTAGAGAGAGAATGTGACCGATTGATGTGGCATCTGATTAGCTTCTGCTTCATTTACCCTATAGATTCAGTTGTCATTGAGGAACCCATAAAATCCCATGAAAAGACCACCAACTACCAATATTACCAATACCATGACTACTACAAACACTGCTTATTGAGCTCTGCTATGTGAATTTGATGCGCCATCTTGTTGAATCCTCAAAACCGCCATGTGAAGTAAATGCCCCTATTATCTGCATTTTACAAGAGGGTAAGCAAAGGTGTGCTCTAGGGTCACCAAAGAGGTGACAGTAACTAAAGATCAATTTGTCATAATTAAAGAAACTGTGAACACAACTGAGATACAAATAACAGATTGGGAAAAGATATTTGTAATTTCTTTGACCAACATGGGGTCATATTAAAAAGAATGCTAGCAAATGTAGAAGAAAGGAACAACTTAAAAAAAGAGACGAAGGATGTGAAATAAGTAATTTATAAAAGAAGAAATCCAAAATATTAATGCATAAAGATGCTCAGACCTATTAGAAATCAGAGAAATGCAAATTAAAACAATGAGAAGATGCTCCTTTGTATCTATTGTATCTAGTAGATTGGCACAAATCAGACAGCTGCATGAGGTTAACCACTGGCAGGATGTGGGGGTACAGGAACTTTCACATGGAGCTAGATGAGGTATAGACTGATGCAAGCATTCTGGAAAAGGGTAAGGCACAGGAGAGTCAAAATGATGCTCTTCCTCCTCTCTGGTGGGGCAGTTCTGCTCCCCAGTACACATCTCTAAGAAATTCTCACACAGGTCCCCAGAAGGACCTGAGCAAAGGCGCTCATTGCAGTCTTGCCCATGGTGATGGGGGGCTGGAAGCAGCATGGGCATCCATCCCTGGGTGAGCAAAGGGCTATGTCATCTGGTGGATCCCCACCTCAGGGTATCATGTAGCAGTAGAAGCTGCAGACTATGTCATCACTTGGCAACAGGTATGGGCATAAAAACACCACGCTCTGTGAAAACAGTAAGAAACAGAATAAGGTAATTAATGCACTGCCATTTGCACAAATTAAAAAAAAAAAAGAAAAACACCTGCATGAGAAACGTCCAATCACACTTTGAAAGAAACATCGAAAGGGAATGGGAGTGGGGATGGCAAAGACTTTAAAGGCGAGAGAAGTAGCTGGAGGAGGTGAGGACTTGGGGACAGTATTTCCCATTAATTTATATGGGAGAGAAAGGTTTTGAACTTGCTCAAAGTCTGACAGGGAGAAGTCAGTGAAGGGCAGGGGTGAAGAGGCAGAGGAGAGACGGGTGAGGGACAGGGAGGGGGCCTGATGAAAAAGGAGGAGATGAAATCCCAGGCACAGGTGTGGAGTGTGTGATCCGGACAGGTAGAGGGGGGGGAAAGATAAACAGGGTTAACTCTTGAGGATGGGGTTAAGGAAATTGAAGGGGCTCTCATTTGATCACCTTATGAGAATAAAGAAATGGATGGCATGGTAAGAGTTTCAGGAGAGTAGAGAAAGTGGAAACAAGCTAGGAAAAGGATCAGGGGGCAGGCAGAGGGCTCCGTGAGGTGGTGACCACTATGGGAACAGAGTGGGTAAACAGGGGCTGATTCTGGGCTGGTCCTGATGGGCAGGAGGGCTGGGGGACAAAGTGGTGAGTGAGTGAGGGGATGGGCCCTGGATTGGAAAGAAGGGAAGAAACATGAAAAATGATAGGAAGAGTTTGAGGGCTGAGAGGCACATGAGGCCAAGAATACCAGCACTGAGTCCACTGAGCAAAAGCCAGAGAGAGAGGTGATCGTGGTCATGGCATGCACTATGGGCATTTTGAAATGCCTGCGTGGAGCAGTTCTGTGAAGGCCAGGGCCAATGGTTGGCTATGGAAAGGATTGCTTTTTCCGAGGAAAAGAAACTGAAAAGTGAAGTTGCTCAAAATAATGGCAAGATTTGTGCTAGTGGGAGCATCTCTTGGCTACCTCCAAACCCTCAACTCCTGGAGATTCGAGTCACAAGTTTCCCAAAGGAAAAGGGAACAAGATGCCAGAGAAGACAGACTGACGTGTGGTGGCCAGCACCCCTTCACAAGGTCATATATGCCCTTCCCTACAGCTCTGACCTTAACCCTCAGCTCCAGAAGGGCAGGGGTGAAGATGCAGAGGAGAGATGGGTGAGGGATAGGGAGGGGGCCTGATGAGAAAGTAGGAGATGAAATCCCAGGCTTCCCTTCTTCAGTGACCTGGTAAAGAGGTTGTAGCAGCAGAAATGTTCAGAGAAAGAAATGGAGGTAGAGTCTAAGCTAATGAGTTTCGAAATAGCACAGCAAATTGTTTGAAAGTAAAAGGTTTTGAGATTTCAAGAACATTGATTTTGTCATAGGCAAACATTTTGGAAGAGCAAAGATGAGCATATTCCAGATCCAGCCAAGACCCTAAGAGAAGGGAAGGGTGAGGGGAACCATGTGGGTAAGTCTGCAGTGATGACAGAAGCAGAGGACCAATGTCATCCCACTTCCCAGCATGACTGACTGTGCATGGAGCCACAGTTACTCTCAGCCCTGTCCTGGTGGAGGATGGCGAGGACAGTGACCAACCTGATGCCTGCTGATTATCCTGCAGGTGAGGGTTGTCTGTTCCCCAAGGTCAGGTTCAAGGATGCGTTGACCCATCTGGTGTGGCCACTTAAGAACATAGGCCACTCCTAAACTTTACTTCCTGAGAGTTGGACAGGGTGGTTTGTATCTCTGGGGACAGAGGTGGAGTATGGAAGGGAAAACCTTTCTCCCTTTCCAAGGGATACCACCCAAATACTTAACAATCTTTGTTGTACAAGCAAAATGGGAGCAGCTTATTGGAACCTGCCAATCATACGTCCTATAGCCCTTGGGTTGTGGAAGGTCCTAGGGCCTCAGGGAGGGCTGGGATGGCCAGGATGTGGAGGACCTTCAAGGCTCGGGAGACTGGCTTTTGTCAACCAGGAAAATATATTTCAATATTTTAGTGGCAGATGCAGCTGTGCTGGTGCATTTTGACCCTTGAGTGGACCTGCTGAGCACCACACTTCCGGGAAGAACTCAGTGGTAGGGTTGGGAATACACTCCTGTTTCTTGTAGGGAAACAAATCAGACAGTGGAGTAACGGTGTCAGGTCCCAAGGGCGCACCAGACTTGAGGGCATGGACAGGAATGACAAGGTCGGGGGATACATCTGGACATGCAGAAGGGGCTTTTCCAGAAAACGCCCGGAGTCAAAGGAGCAAATCTGGATAAAAATTCAGACACTTTGAAGACCCTGGGGCTGAAATTACTTGTGCGTAGTGGAAGGCCTCCTCGAATTCTCCAAGATACAGCAGTACATGTGCATCTAGCTACTGACCTCTGTGGAGGTCCACGTGGTGAGAACAAGCCTGACTCCGGCCACCGAGTCTGTCTGGGGTGGCTGTCCTTCCTGCTTGGACAACCTCACTCCTGAAGTATGCATCTGTAGCTGCCAGGCAGGCAGGTGCCAGATGCAAAATTGTGATTCAGGGTAACCGATTTGGAGGTGCGGGCCAGTGCTGTTGAGTTAGGGGCCCAGCCAGGCTGACGAGCCATGAGCTCCGTAAAGATGGCTGGCACCTTCTGTGGCTGGGGAGGGAGCCCCTGAAGTGAGGGCCTGGATCAGACACAGAGATGCATCTGTTTTTGCTCACTCTGAGATGACAGGGACATATCGATCCTATGGTTCACTGGCTCACAAAGGGCTAGGGGCAAAATCAAGGCAATCGCCAACATTAGGGGGAATGGAGTCTACAGCATTTGGCCTGTCATGGAGGCAGGAGCCTGTGGGGGAAATCTGGGCACGTTCCAAACACAATCAAATCCTGCAGGCATTAGGAGCGTTCCCGAATCCACATTGCTCCATGCCAGGATGCTGAAACACTGAAGGACCATTACCCCCTGGCCCTTCTATTTCTGTCTGCTGTGAGCGTTCCTTTGGAAATGGTGGGGAATTTGCATTTATCAGAAAATTGCTTACTTACTCTAACCAGCTATTTTTAAGGTTTTATTTTAGCTAGATAATGAATAAGACTAAATTGATGTCAGGCATGAAGTAATTTTAACCAATACCTTCAAAAGTCTATAATACCAAATATTGGAAAATTATATGTAGGGTAATCTAAATAATGAGATGTTAAAATTTCTTGGATCCCGGGAACTCTTCTATTCATTTTGTTCCTCTCTCTCTTTCAACCTCACTGTGGGAGGCTCCGTCGCTGACATCTTTATATATGATGTTCTCATTTCAAAATGCCACTGAACCTTCAAATGAACACTTGCGTATGATCCTTGAATACAAAAATACTTAAATCAAGATTTTATGTTTTGGTGCAGTCAGCCAGAATGCACAGAGAGAAATGGGAAGGCTTGGCTCAGGACCCTACCCCAGGAAGGCAGGAAAGGTCCTTCTAAGGAAGGGAGGCCACTTGTGAGGGAGGCACGTGACGTAGATGCATCCAGAATCACTGAAAGATGAAGCATGGAAGAGCATCCTCCCTCCATAAACAAATCACGAGACGAATGCCTCTCCTTACACCAAGGACCTGACCACATGCTCCGAGAGGAAAGAGCGCAATGCAATGAGCACTCCGCCCAGCACAGGTGGCTTCTTTTGTGTCCAGAGGGTTCTAAGCGAGGTCTACATGAAGACCTGGCAGGTCCCTGGCCACTACCTGCTAATTGTCTTCATGATTCTAGTCTCATACCAAAAAGATTGGGCATCCACTGTGTCCCAGAACTGGGCTAGATACTTTCCTGATGTGACCGGACTTGATATTACAGTAAGCTGTACGTCTGCTATTTATGGATGAGGACATGGAAGCGTGCAGGTGTGACCAGCTTGCACAAGCATATGTAGAGGGAGGGGCGGAGCCAGAGCACAAACCCAGATCCACCTGGTTCTGGAACCCACACCCTCAAGAGTGTTGTCAGAGATTGGGGAAGACTCCTGCCTAAGTGATTGAGCCATGGATCCAATTGAGGGGGTGACCTCTGAAGGTTTAGTAAGGAGTTTCATTTTGCCCCAGTTGGCCAAATGTTTTAAAGTTTAAAATTGTGAGACAAAGAGAGGAAAAACTTTCCTGTGGAGAAAGACCTTAGTTTACTCTGGCACTGAGCCCGCCTGGGTTTTGTGGGGGAAGCTCTGGTCCTCCCCAGGCTTGAGGTCTGTTGGGCCAGCGATCTGTCAACACTGCTGAGAACCACAAGAATCTCAGGCGGTGAGGGGGGCAGGGAGCAAGGCTGCTGTCGGACCAGACACATAGCATGGAGAAAGATCCCCCGGGCTGGAAAACCACATGGCGTACTTTCAGCTAGGGTTTGTTTGTTCCTTTGGATGAGGACCAGGAATACTCCTACTCAACCTTCAAAACTCAGCTCAGATGTTACCTGCTCCAAAAGCCACCCCAGATGTCAGGATGTAGGGCTAGAAGCCCTGTTAGGCACCGTCCCCCCCACTTGATGTGTGGCATCCTGTGGTGCTCTTTCTGCTGCCCCTCTCTGCTCGGCTGTGAGCTTGGAGAGAGAGGAGCCTGGTCGAGTGCCATGGCTGTGGAAGGTCACAGAGATGAAGTGGGTGCCCACACAGGAAGCCGTGATGGACGAGGGCAAAGCAGGTGGCAGCTTAGACCAGCAGTCCCCAGAGAGACCGGCGTCCAGACTGCTGGCTACCCACATACCCCAAAACAGAGTACGTGGCCTGCAAAGCAGACTCCTTGGGACCCCCACCTGGGTGGGTGCACGGGGCTGGTGGGCTGTGCTGGTCAACGGAAGGGCAAGGCTGCTCCGTGTGTCATCTATTTGGTCAGCACACTGGCAAGAAATTCCGTCCTGCATTACCAACACCCGAAATGGCTGAAGGATGCGAGTAATGACCTCACTTCCCACCTGACTGGCCCACTATTTTTTTTTTTAAGGAAACTCTACCCCCAATGTGGGGCTCGAACTCACAACACCGAGATCAAGAGTCACACGCTCCACTGACTATTGCCCGGACCTCTGGAGCTCCACTGCTGGGCTTGGAAAGGTCTTATTCTTCTTCTCTCAAGTCCTCCCGACCCTCATGGGAAGGAGAAAGACAGTGAGACAGAGACACAGAGGAAGCAAAGGGAGAGGAAGAGGCAGAGAGAGACAGCAGGAAAGAGAGAGAGCCGTGAAGCTGAAGGAGATTCACACAGGCGAGGGAAGGAGCACGAGATGCACCTGTTATGCACGCGGGTCCACCTCCAGCCCAACTTCCAGGACGGAGAGTGTCCTGTCTCACCCTGCTCTCTTCTCCCACCCACAGAGAAATTTAAAAACATATTTTACTCTTTTGTCTGATACTCAGTTCCCCTGAGGAATATTTTTGTTTGGCTTTGTTCTGTTGTTTTTTTTTAAGGAAAAATGTTCACCGAAGGTTATAAAACACATATAATTTACTCACGGAAATTGCCCACATGTTATTTATGTGCGGAGCTGGCAGTGAAACAGAGAAGAACGACTTGATCAATGCATTAGTCTAATCACGGGGTTCCTGCTCTTAATTTCTTTTGTTGGTAATTTCCATACTCGGGCAGCAATGCGTAGAATTATCTCGATTTACAGATCTTGAGACCCTGGGGAAAATCTCTTTAGAGCCATTTCTGTCTCCTGGGGAATTTGATATTTATTCAATACAGAGTTTGAAAGCCCTATAATACAGATTCAACAACTCCAAATAACTCCTCAGAAATTTAGTGGGTCTCTCGGACATTTTCCCTTTTTTTAATTGGCAATTCTGGGGGGCTGAGAAATAGATCACAGAACGTGAGTGAGAACAACTTTTAGTCAAGGGGAAGCCATGATTTGGCAGACGTGGCGTTTGTCAGGAAACAAACCCACACAAACAAAAACACTACTCTTTTTTTCTTTCTAAATACATGGAAGTCCTTTGCTTTGCCCAGAGTTTGTAATACAATATTCTACGGCGAAGTACTTATGGTAAGCCTACTGGAGACTGTGGGAGAAGTTTCCTGTAATTTCAATTTGCCTTGACAGAAGGAGACACAGCCCATGCTGTCAGCCAGGCCCGCGGACCAGCGCCTTCCCCTCCCAGCTTCCAGGGGGCAGAGAGGAGGGGATGAGCAGAACTTCCTTCTCTTCGGTCAGCACCTGGGTTTCTTCCAACAGGAACAGGTTGCCGTCCCTCAAACTGCCAAGCAGATGTGGGAAACCACAGTCCTTCCATTGAGCAAAGCCCTTCAGAGGGGCCCACACTGAAATCCCACAGACATTGCGAACTTCCAAGGACATGGCTAAGGGACCAGAGAGAGATGAGTGGGCATCTGTCAGGGGACAGGCCCAGAAGGTCTGGGGCTTCAGGTCGGCATTCTGATATCGGGAACACTTACCGGAGGATGATAACGATGACCCTTCCTGGGCCTGGCACCTCATGGTTAGCTTCTCATATCACCTCCACCTGGGGGGGTAAGTGACAGAGAGAGCATTTAAACCCAGATTCTGTTTGATCCCACAAATGCGTTTCCGACCTTAGCAGGGGACTTGTCACTTCTCAGAAACAACCCGCAAACACGCGGATCCCTCTCAGGCAGCAGGGTGACCCACGTCCCGGGGTTGGTGGAGACTGAGAAATTCCCAGGACATGAGACTTTCAATGCTCGAACTTGGGAAAGTTCTGGACAAACTGGGACACGCTGGTTTCCTTCTCTGGAGGTGAAAATAGAGCCTAAGCTCTTCAAGGAGGGTTAAGACTCAAAACCGTGAGAACAAAAACAAGGGGCAAGAGCAGCGATTTGACGATGGGAGGCAACCTTCTGGTGAGTTTTATCTGACATGCATGGTGCTCCTAAAGCATTTTAAATAGAATGTGTTTGAAATTCAGGACATTTCACATAGGAAGCTGAATCTCGAAATAGAAAGATCGGGTCTCAGAGGGCTGCAGTACCAGCAAATCCAGTTGCAGCCCAGCTCACCTCACAGATGAGGTCACTGGCCCGGCTTTTATAGACGGTTGAGTCTGGTGTCTGGTAGAGGGAGCGTTACGCCGTGGTGACTGGGAACCAAATTGCAATAGGTCCCCAAATAGCAAACCTGGTTGTAAGTTCTTTCTCTCTAGGCCTTTGCAGCCTTTCCAGGTTGAATATTCCAGGGTCCCAGGCGAAACAGAGCACATTCTTGTTAAGCCAGAATCTCAAATAAATCTCAGGCACTCAGGAAGTTTACAAGCCCTAATCGCTGCTCGCAGTGAGAGCTGGAGGCTCGTGGGGTGGGGAAGTGTCTTCTAATTCCCACGGGAAAACGAACATAGTCCTGCAAGGCTTTTCAGAAAGAAGATAGTCCCCAAGTTTTAGTGTTTGAAATTCGCCACCCCACGGCATGGATGCATGGCTGACGGTGGCATAAGAGCTCCGAGCTTAGAAAGCACGTTTGCATGTATTATTCCATTTCCTGCTCACGTCAAGCGTGTGAGCTGGGCTGATGTCACGCTCGTTTGATGGATGAAGCCCACAGAGGTTGAACTGCCCTAGCCAGGCACTTCTAACTCCCAGTTTCATTCTTCCTCAGCACCAGGTGGGAAATCTTTATTAACCAGAATGCCCGATTAACCAGAACATGGCCTTTGTCTTGGAGATCATTCCAGACTGATTTTCTTTATAGGAAACTCCCAGGGAGCTTCAGCCTTTCTTGCTCCTCTTCTGATTAGCCGGAGGTCTTCCTGCCAGCCCAGGGAGGCCCGCGTTTCAGAGCCTGGGTTGCAGGGCATATTGCTACGAGCCAGGCGGGTTGTGGGCTGACGCCCGAGACTCCCACATCTCCCTGGTGGACAGGCAGCCTCAGTAGCTCTCCTGTGAAGGGCAGCCACCCAGGGTCCTGACAAAGACAACAACCCTGGGTCATCCCTATTCTCCACGGCCAAGCCGGAGGAAACCTTTCAGATGCTCCTGTTCTGCACCCCGACCTTGCGGTCTTACCCTTCTGGCTGAACAAGAGACAAACAGCTCCTCTCCACTTGGCTGTGTGCAGCTTAACGAATGCGTATGAAGACCATATAAATAATTCACATCACTCAAGAGGTGGTGAGCCGAACAAGTCCCTTCTGGTTACATTTATTTAAAGATAAGGTGAAACTAAGTGAGTGATGGCCCAGTTACAAAGGCCAGGGTCCAAAGGGGATTGGGACACTCTAAGTTACACCACCAGAGTGATTTGTGCAGAATTATGTCAACTTAGAGATCCTGGCACCTTGGGGGAAAAAGAAATGTCTTATCTCTAAGAAAAGTGATACGCGATGAGTATTTTCCAAGTACAGCCTATGAGCTAATTCTACAGAATTCAATTTGGCTCTGGCAGGAACAAAATTTCTATTTCAATCTAAAAGGACCTCTGAATTAGTAGCCTTGCAAATGTTGTCTTCACTCGGAGGTGTCACTCGGGGACTCATCGGCCACGTGCCCCGGCTCCCTGGTTGTGGGTCCTCCTGGTCCAGGGGTCTGTTCTTCCCAGAAAGGAGCACCGGCGAGGTTCCAAAGGGACTAGAGGGCCTTTGACTGGAATCAACTGAGGAGGAAAATGTTGCTTCGAAGCTCGAGCGAGGGCAGTGTTCACGATCAAAAGCTGGACGAGCAAATGTTATGAAGGGACCGTAGACCCGGACACCCACCCCTGCCTGGCAAGGTGACGAGAAACGCTTTCTCCTGTCCTGATTTTTACCTTTCCTTTACTCTAGCCACACGTTTTCATCACAACCCCCACCCCTTTTCCCACAGTGCCCCCTAAATATTTCCACGGAAGACTTTTAGAACTTTGTAATAAGGAGATTGTATCGCCAGCTGACAATAAAATTTACGAAGCAAAGAATGCTTCTGTTAATACTTTCTGAACGTCTTTGTTTTTGAATGACCAAGATGCTGAGAATATTCCAATTCAGTAACCCTGCCTCCAACAGGCAGTGAAACAGTTAGCGGGGTTGACAGATAGATACAGCCACGATGCAATAATCCTTGCTGCATTGAACTTTGTATTTAAACACTTATTTTATGTTTAATTAATTTCTCCAAAGTGGAAAACTTCCAGGCTGCCTTTGAAGCAGACTGTTTGTTTAAAA
>NW_023270459.1:7705476-7732976 GCF_011800145.1 Mirounga leonina | reverse complement strand
TCATTCTGGTTGGACATGCCCCAGGTCACCTGCCACTCCTGGACTAGTAAGACCCCAGGGAAATGGTGAGAGAGCCAACTGGCCTAGAAGGATCAGCTCCCTTTCTGGGTCTGGGGTCAATTGTTGTGGCGAGGGAAATAGTCTGACAGAACCAGGGCTCTGTTGGAAAGGTGGAAGGAGAGAGGGAACATTGGGGAGGAGGCTATTGGGGTCGTTACTCGGATCTTTTAGCTTCTCAAAAGAAGAAATCTGGATCTTAGAAGAAGTTTCCCAATTTTTAAACAAAGGCAACTAATTTTTTCCCCCTAAAAACTCCATATGGATCAATAACGTGTGACCCAACAAAGCCTGAGTAGGCAAGATGGAAGGTGGTCCTTGGGCTTCCAGGTTGGGGTTTCTGGGGAAGTACAGGACGGAAGTGATGGGTGGGTGGAAAGACAATCAGGACGGTTGAGAACTCTCAAACTGAGTTCTTGGTATCTTATTTTCTTCCATTTTGTGACTGCCTGGGAATAACACATAGACTAGATTTCAGTGGGCCCCAACAGCACTGCAGAGACCTTTAAAAAGTCAAGAACTTTGTTAAGAACTTAACTTACCTGGGAGTAACGGGTGCTAAGAAAAATCAGCATTAATGTTCACTGGAAGTTAAATCCTGCTTTCTCTCCCTTAGGAAAATTTCTAAATGTTAGCAGAAGCATGGATCAGCTGACAAAGCTACAGGTTTTCTGTTCCAAAAATGCTTTTGTTGCTAATTAAAATTAGTCTAATTTTGAAATGATCACATCATTAAAGAGTATTTCAACTGATATTGATTTGATGATACCTACAAACATCTTAGAATAAAGAGGATGGTGTTTTAGCATTATAAGGTGTTCTGATTAAACTGAGATCTGCAAAATTGATGACTAGGAGCTCCTGATACCTCTTCATTCATTTTTTTCTGCATGAAATAATTATGAATACCTCACTCCATGCAATCCACGTTTATTTTATTTTTTTACAGGGATGGGGGATGGCTGAATAAAGTGCTGGTTCTTTGCTTGTCTACGGTATTGCTCCAGCAATATCTTAATTAAGTCTAGAGTCAAGGTAAAATATGTGTCCAAAGTATGTCTCTAATCCTTTCAAACTTGAAATTTTGATGTGTGATCCTGGGCCAACTCTTTAGAATGGTGTCTATTATGTCAATAAATCTTCTGGGACGTGTCAGCCAGGACATTGACAGCTTTGGTAAAAGGGAGGGCTGGCACTTAAAGAGGCTGTAGATTGTGGGGACAATCTCAGAGGGATTTCTCTGTACTCCCTGGGACAAGCCCTTTTCCACAATACCTATTTGGCATAAATATTCTGTCCCTTCGTGCCTTCTGTCCTCTACTTGCCTGGGAGGTTTACCCTAAACCTTGCCAAACTCCTACCACCTGCTAAGGTCTACACTGAACTCCACCCTTTTCTAAATCCAAGCCAACACGAATCTTTCCCTTCTTTACTGCTTCCAGAAGTTGCCAATGATGTCAACCATCTTGACATTCAGTCAAATTACTCCAGCAGATTTGTGCCTTGGTTCATTCAACACGTATGAATATGTGAGAATAGAGCCCATTCCCTGCGAGAGGCGCTATTGGTGTTGCAGGGGTGAGAAAGACAGACCAATAAGATCCCTGCTTTCAGGGCATTTGCATTTTGGGGGTGTGACAGGCAATACACAGTTAAGCAAACATATAATTTCAGACTGTAAAATACTCCACAAAAGTAAGGAAGAGGGTAGCATGACAGAAAGTTCGGCAATGAGGAGCCACGAGAGGGAGAGCAAGTTGGCCTCTCAAGAGGGGAGCTTTCAGGCTGAGCCCTAGGAATGAGAAGAGAAAGAACATCCCAGGAGGTTCACGGTGTTGCCTGGAGTCCACACACGGGTTCTCTCTCCGGGTTTATGAGCCTGAGGGTACCAAATGGGATATACCTATCCCATCTTAAGATGGGACCAACTCCTTAAGGGCTCGATGGGACTAACTCCTTAAGGTCTCAATGGGACATATCTGTCTGAAGGGCTAGATAAAGAGTCTCCACAGACACTTTGGATGCTGGCACCGGGCTGAGCATCCAAGTAGCGTGCGATAGATACTTGCTGGTTTAACTGAAGGAGAGAAGGAATCCAGATTCTCCCTACTTCCTAAAAAGAAATGAGACAAGAGTAGTTTGGGGTGACTGGCGATCCCTGAATGAGAACGCCTCAGTCCTAGGAGTCATTATTTTTCTTAGACCTCACATCACTGGTATTTCACCCTATCTGAAATGAACCGTGGTAGGTTCTTCACCATCTGCTGGGAATGAAGGAAAACCTTTCAGCTAATTCCACCATATGTTTCTCCACCTTGCCCCCCTTGCCTTTCCAGAACAACCCTGGTGACCCAGCCCCAAGGCCAGTGTGAGGCTCTGACACAGTGTGAGGCTGAGACCTGGCTGGCTTCTGTGTGACCATTTGTGGCCACATCCCATTTTACCTGTTAAATCAGCCCCTTTCTGGAGGATGTTGCTTGATTCCTCCCGTGTGTCCCAGGGGTACAAACAGGGCAGGACAGAGGGTGTGTTTTCTAGAACATCTCACAGAGTTGGAACGAGCCAGCTGGAGATTCCTTTGGCCACAGAGTCTGCCAGATGACTGTGGTTCAGGACATCCATGGACTGAGCATCAGAGTCAGAATGACCAGTGGCAACTTGCCAGGGCATCTTGCAAAGCTTTTGTCAGTAGCTCGAGGTAGGGAAGTATCCTGTGCCTGGTCAGAGAGGGTGGTTTGGCTCCTCTTGTTTTCAGTGGATTTGATGAGGAAAGTCAGGGATACTAGAACTTGGTCATGACCTGGGGACTAAGCTGAACTTCGCTGAAAGTTTTGAATCTGCCAATGTGGCTTCAGATTTGACACCCGTTAGATGCTGGGAAAACTTTAGTTCTCACCCTGTGGGATCCAGACAATAATGAAAACCAGAATTCACGTTCACCTACTCCTTGAGCTGCTGGTGAGGAATCTGCCAACCAGGAGGGCCGTAGATCCTAAGAATGCTTCCCTCCCTGTGTCTTCTCTTTGTGGGCATTCCCTTGACTCTCTTCATCACGTTCTGCCACCTTGGGGCACCATTCTCAGGCCACTTGAGAAGCCTTACGTTTCAAGCTTCTTCCCTCATTGCTGGTGATACATTGTGAAGGAGGGACCAAAGGAACCATTTTTCCTGTCAGGAACATTTCAAAGATCATGTTAATTCTTCTTCCAACTTACAAGAAATTATCAAAACAACTCCAGCTACATCCATTTTCATCTGCATAGGATATATGTAATAATTCCAAAATAGCATATTTACACAATGAAAATTCTCAGTGCTTGAGATTCTTTTTGTCTCCAAACATCCCAGGATACAGCCCTGTGACTGTCAAATGTAATGGACTCTAAGAGCCTCTTTGACATGCTGTCCCCACTTTCTCTGCCTACGTGAAGGAGGAACTCTTAATGCATGACAGATACTACTCTGGCTTTTGATTTCAATGACTTTACTGTTTATATTGAGTTTTTAAAAATAGAGTTTTGTGTTCTTGCAGATTTTATGAGTTTCAAATGAAGAAATACCTGAAGTGAATATTTTATGGTATGCAATGCACAATCCAGCACATAGTGAAGGCTCACAAATGGAAATTCAATTAAGCTCCAACCCCAGTCAGTGACTTTGCTAAAACCTCCCCTAAGCTGTAATTACAAACCAGTGATAAGCCACCAAAAAAGTGTCCCTCCTTGGGGGGTGGGTGCTGCCAGGTCTGGGGCTGGGACTAGGGGCTTTATGGTATGCTTCACTTTCCCAGGACAGATATTTCCGATGGGCAACCTGCTGGCTTCCCTGGGGAGAGAAGTGTTAACAGAAGAAGACAATAGAAGGGTGAGGAAGAAATTCTTGTGGCTGGAGAACATGGTAGACACCAAAGTATGGAAGTGGGTTACATCTTGCATGTCTGCTTACTGGGGACAAGCATTTGCTTAGGAGGGTGCCTAACCTGGACTCTTAAGTGTTCCTGTGAGTCTTCATGAACTCCTGGGCTCTGAACATCTGTCTTCCCTCACAGCAGCTGTAGGAACTGACCCTGCAATATGAATCATCCCAGCCTCAGGACCAGGGCTCAGTGAGATGAACCCAGGAATAACCAAGCTCCACACCAACCCTTTGGATATCACTATTTCAGTGTGCATTGACCCTCTTCAACTTCCAAGCGCCAGTGTCTGCATTGCTGTGCCTCAGGCTTTTTGCTCCAGAGGCACTGAAACCCACCGTGCCTGCACACAGAAGGTGGGAAGCATCAGGGAATGAATGCTCCCAGGAGCGGTCCTCAACCAATGACTGTTGACAGTGGGGTGTCACTACGTCAGTGTCCTCACCACTCAGGTGGGGCTTCCCAGGATTTCCCACGGCTCCAGGTAACATTGTGGTAGCTAGCCTGACAAAGCACCCTTTGTTGGCTAAGCTTGCCCTCAACCTACCAGCATTCCCTACAGTCAAATTCTTTTATCAGGGTCAGCTTCTGGGGAAACCCAAACTCAGACATCTACACCACTCATGGAGGTATCAGCCAGACATCTGGTGGGCACATTGCTGGACCTTCGTTCACCATTCAAGAACTCATTTCTGCCCTTTATTGGTTCTGACAAGGAAGTCAGGCCGGAACACACCCTTTTCACACAGAAACAAAAACTTCAAAAGGAGAGGAGAGTGATTTCTTGAAGTGGGGTTACAAATAGAACTTGTACTTTTAGCAAAGGGACCAAGAAAGTCTCCTGTCAGGAGACAATGACTAGGGTTTTGAAGGTCTGACAGGATCTGGAAAAGTAAAATAGGATGAGTAAAATCAAGGAGGTGGGAATGTGCTGGGATGGAATAGTGAATCCTGGGTAGGTGGTCTCAGCTGGAGCACATGGAGGAGTTATAAAGGGGAGAATTGGAGAACTGGGAAATAAAACAGGAAGAGAACATTTGGAAGACCCCAGAGGATGCTGTGCTTTACCCAGTCCAATGGAGGAAATTTAGGAGCAGGATAAAGCACATATCAATGTGCTTCTCTATGGAAATACATGGAAATAAGCCCTCCTCAGTCAAGCTTAAGGCCCAAGCCATTCAAAGCCTTTGGGAAATAAAGAAGAAAAAAATGAAAAGATAAGAAATAGCTAAACTTGTCAATTCTGATGGTGAAAATGATCACAACGTTGATAAATACTTGAGCAGAAATATGGAATTTGGAGAGAAAATAAAATGAAGTCAGCCTGGACCACTTATATCCACCATAATGTTGGTGCTCAGCCATCCTCAACTCCCAGGTGCGTCCCCACCAACCTCCCTACACTGTGCCTGGATCCTCCCACAGTTCTGAGCCCAGATGCTAGCTTCACAAAGCTGAAAGCTGTCCCACTCCATTGTCAGACATTTTTAAAAATCTCTGGAGATAATGGGAAGCCATGGCCCCGAATCCACTCTTAATTTTGGGAAAGCAATGAAGTAATCTAAGATAGAAGGGAGGGCAAAGCCAACTGTCTCTTCAAGGTCTCCCTCCCTCATGCTACCTTGGGGCCTGGCTTCATGGAGTCTGCATACAAAAAATAACTTAGGTTTGTACAAGGTTCAACCTGTCTAGAATGTGACCCTCTGTAAATGTCCCCAAGCATCCCAACAATAAGTTCTGGGTATGGTAATCTTACCGTACTAGACAGGGATAAGTATTGGGTTAAAGACAATTTTTTGTGTGTGAAACATGATTGGACTTTTCACTAAAGTGTCATATGCATATAGAAAAGTGCACAAATCATAAGTATATACCTTAATAATTAAAAAAAATCGATCTGGGGTGCTTGAGTGGCTCAGTCCTTAAGCATCTGCCTTTGGCTCAGGTCGTGATCCCACGGTCCCAGGATCGAGCCCTGCATTGGGCTCCCTGTTCAGCAGGAAGCCTGCTTCTCCCTCTCCCACTCCCCCTGTTTGTGTTCCCTCTCTCCCTGTCACTCTCTCTGTCAAATAAATAAATACAATCTTTAAAAAATATATCAGTCAAATCAACCTGCAAGTCAGGAAACAACATTAACACTGACACCAAAATCCCAGGAGTTTCAGATACCAAGGGTGTGTATCCTGATTTCTGGATTGCTTATCTACTACTGTATGTGTGAATTATCCCTTACAGGTAAGGAGTTTGGAACCAGCTTGGCTGAGTGGTTGTGACTTGGAGTCTTTCATGAAGTCACAGCCAGGGTGCTTTCATCTGAAGCCCGGAGTGGGCCTGGAGAATCTGTTCCCTAGGTGGCTCACTTACATGGCTGGCGATTTAGTGCTGGCTGTTTGTGGGAGGCTTTAAAGTCTTCCCACATGGACCTCCCTTCTGGACCTTGTAGGCAGGCAGCCAGCTTCCTTACAACATGACAGCCAGCTTCCTCCAGAAAGCCAGGCAAAGCTACCCTTTTTATGAGCTGCCTGTGAAGTGACAGGGCATCACTTCCGCCAGATTCTATTTGGTAGTAGCAGGTCACCAAGCCCAACCCATATCCAAGGGGACGTAGTTAGGCTCCATCTTTTGAAGTGAGTACAAAAATGTTGCGGAAAGGGCGCCTGGGTGGCTCAGATGGTTAAGTGTCTGCCTTCGGCTCAGGTCATGATCTCAGGGTCCTGGGATCGAGTCCCGCATCGGGCTCCCTGCTCCTTGGGAGCCTGCTTCTCCCTCTGCCTTTCTCTCTCGCTCTGTCTCTCATGAATAAAAAAAATAAAAAAAAAAAATGTTGCGGAAATATGTTAAAACCACCACAACCTATAACATTATAGATTAGTTTTATCTGTTTTTATTTTCTGTAAAGGAAGTCATACACTATCGCATATAGTATATGCTTTCTTTCAGTCAACATCATGTTTGTGAATCTCATCCATGTGTTTGCATGTTGTTGTAGTTCCTTCTTTCTTATTGCCGTGTCAGATCCCATGGTGTAAGCCTACCCTAAAGTACGTATCTATTCAACTGTATGTAGGCAGTGTCCACCAGGAATAACATTGTTATGGAGAAACTACTCTTTAATTTAGGTTTCTGTAGGGTTGTTTTTTGGTTTAAGGCTAGCTCATGACTTCTGTCTAATGGGAAGTTATCATACTGACCTTCTCCAGGAGGATGATCAGGAAATGTGCCATTCCCCAGAGAAGAGTTACAGGTCCTATACTGGCTGAAATGGAGCCTTGGTCCTAGAAGGCTTAGCAACCTTACCATTTAGGCAACATTTTTTTCTTTCTCTTTTTCCCCTTTCCCACAGAAAATATCAAGAGGTTAATTAGTCCTGGTCACAGCCTGAGGAAGTAGCCAGAAGCCCTCCCCTTTGCATACATATTCTTTAAGAAGTTGCAGCAAAAAGCAAGATGCTGGGAAGCCAGTCATTTCTTGGACTCATCCTCTTACCTTAGAAGAGTGGAGAGATGAAGAAATGGTATGTTTGTGGGTAAACCATCCGGTGGGAACATGGGCTCAGGACAGAAGGATGTGGGGAAGCCTAATGCTGCCTAGCTGAGGAGACAGGTCCTCAGAGAGCACCCCGCAGGTGGCTGCCAAGTGAAGCCATTCTTAAAAGGTGTCACTCCAAATGGAGACAGACAGCCATCCTGACTCCTGAGAAGCTTCTGGGGGAGTGGGAGAAGATGTGAGGCACCAGACCTAACTTGGGGAGTTCTTCCTTTCTCCCAGAAAACTACTCTGTGGGCCCACACTTTTTAGCTTTATAACTTCTTTCCCTGGCCCATTTACAATCTTCTAAGCTTTCAGCTTGCAGGTAGAGCAGATGCTGTGTGCACTCTAGCCTGGCTCTTTTCTCTTTGGGAACCCTGGCCCAACATGCACCTGCTGGAGCCTGCACTTTAGTGCCTGGGAAGTTTCTCTGACACCTGGAGCCAGGACAGAAGTGAGGTTGTCAGTGTGCTCTCCACCCAGGAGGCATTCTGAGCCAAGAACTGACAGGGGGAGTGGATGAACATCTCCACTCCCCCCATCCCTCTCATGGTATAGCTGGGAGGTGTGCATTCATCACGCTGGCTTCATCATATAGAATAGTCACCCATCCGGGTAAGCTTTACTCACTCACAGTGAAGCTTCCCTTCCTGTTGGAGAGACAGACAATAAATAAGTAAAGGTGGGCAACATGATGGGGTGTGAGGCAGAGACTCTGGATGAGAGGGGGCAGGCATAAGTCACGGTTCCCCAGAGAAACCAGAACCAATAGGAAATATACACGTACATGGACAAGGCTTTATTATGAGGGACTGGCTCACATGATGATGGAGGGTGAGAAGGCCCCTGATCGGTTGACAGCAAGCTGGAAGCCCAGGGGAGCCAATGGTGGAGTTCCAGTCCAAGCCCAAAGGCCTGAGAACCAGGGGAGGCAAAGATTAAGTCCCACCTGAGTCCGAAGGCCCAAGAACCAGGAGCATCGATGTCCAAGGGCAGGAGAAGATGGATGTCCCAGTGCAAAGAGCAAATTCATGCTTCCTCTACCTTTTTGTTCATTTGGGCCCTCAACAGATTGGATGATGCCCACCCATGCTGGTGTGAGGATGATCTTTACTCAGTCTACTGATTCAAGTGCTAATCTCTTCCAGAAACACCCTGACAAGACACACCTGGAAATAATGCATTAGCGGCTCTCTGGGCACCCCTTAGCTGAGATGAGCTGACACATAAAATTAACCATCAAAGGCTACTTGAGAATGAGGAGTCAGGGAGAACCCTTCTGAGCTGTTGAATTCCAAGATGCCCAGCCAGTCCTGGTCCCTCTGGGGCCCTCCCTCATGAAAGCATGGAGGTCCACTGGCCCTCCCTGTCACCGCCAGCCCAAGGGGGTCCGTGGCCCAGGAGCCACAGTCATCATGGGCTGCCCTTCTTTCTCCAGGGAGACCCAGACAAACTAAGGACCGTGGGACCAAGTGAGCAGGATCCTGTCACTGCAGCCTCAGGTTTGGGCTGTTCTCTGTTAAGTCCCACTTCTCACCTGGCCATACCCACATTCTAAAAGCTGGACTTGGTTGTTATAAGACATGAGCCACAGAACTGATAAAAATTGGGGAAGAATAAGGGCCACATTTATCAAGCAACTACTATATGTCAGGCTCTACCAGGAACTTTAAAATATGTTGTTTCATTGAATCCTTCTAATAACTTATTGGGACAAGTATTTTATCCCTAGTTTTAGAGAAGGAAGTTGAGGTTCTGAGGGGCTGAATGACTTCTCTTAGGTGTCAGAGCTTATGCAGAACTAGGATTCAGGCTCAGTCTCCATGAACCCAAACCCACTGTCTCCCTACCACATCACACTGTATGCACAGTGCCCCCAACTGCAGTCTCTTCTGAGGTCCCTTTGCTTTTATCCTCATGGCCATGCTGGGTAAGTCTTGTCGTTTAAGCCCTTAATATGCCTTATTCCTCCAAGAAGCTTTCCAGGATAACCATGTCGGAGCCGGAAGCCAAGATCTGGAGCTCCTGCCTGCTTCTGGGGAAGCCTCAGCTGGAAGGCAGCAGTACCATTAGCTGCCTCTCTCCTGGGTGCATGGGAAATGATGCTCAGCAAAGGATTCAAACCCAGCTGGCTTGTGCTGGCCTCTCCTCAGTACCCCTGGCTGAGCATCCTCCAGTGCATTTCCATAGTGATAGTAACAACTATGATGATTACCTCTTATTGGTCATTTTTTGATGACCCACATTCAGAGCTCAGAATTTTCTACTTAATATCTCGGATAATCCTCCTACAACCTGTTGCTGTGCAATCAAGTCTGTTGTAATACATTTGTTTTCTAACAGGGGTAGGGGGATGCACACTGACATAGGTAAAACCTCTACCCAGTATCAATGGTCTTTCAGATACGCAGAGGGCTGGTCTTGGTATGGCAGCAGAGAACTTTCTAGACGTGTTTTGAACATTCTCTCTGTAATTCCTTGGAAATGTTCAACAAAGCTTTTTCCCTTTGCTTTCATCTGAGCCTGGCTTCTGTCAGTTTATGTGTTTTTCAAAGTTGCTGTCAATCCCTCACTTCTTGAATCAGTTAATTATCTAGTTGACTGTCTGTTTGGGCAGAGGAAAACCCAAATTGCGTAGGATCTCGCCCACCTCTCCGCAAGTCAATGCGATAAACATTTACCACAGCCCTGTAGGCTTGCCCAACATAGAAGAGGCATGGAAGGGGAGGGCTGGTCTTGCCGCTGGGAGACAGGCACGGGCCCCTCTTGGCTGCACAGAGGAGGGTGGCATGTCAGTTGTCAGCTCTGGTCCTCACACAATCCAAAGGTGAGAAAGAGGTTGTTGGAGGCTCAAAGGAGCACCGAGCTGTGCCCTGCAGGACAATATTCAGACAGAAGAGACTGGGTACCTTTTCCCCTCTGTGGTTGGGAGCTTGATGTGTGCCAGTTCACTGGGTGTGGATATCTTATGCAAAAATAAGGATTTATTGGGAGAATCATAGGAAAGACTGAAGAATGTGAGAAAGGCAGGAAAATTTGGGATACAATTGACAAGCAATAATAGGCAGCTGCTTTAGGCAACCTCTGCTGGCATGAGATGAATGTCAAGTGTCCTTAGAGAGGAGAGAAAGAGGAAGGATGAGAGAGAGAGAGAGAGAGAAAGAGAGAGAGAGAGAGATTCATTGGTGCCTGGAGCCCAGAGAGAGAGAGAGAAAGAGAAAGAGAGAGAGAGTCATTGGTGCCTGGAGCCCTTGCTTAAGGGAAAGCAGGGTCCCTTGGCTGGCTGAGTCCCCCCAGACAGTGCAATGCCACAAGGGGACTTCCCCAAAGGGAAAGTCGGGTGCTTTTTCCCAGAAGTTGGAGACATGGTTGCCAAGTGGGCAGAACTAGTGATACCTGCTCCAGGACGTAAGTGTCAAGGATGCAGCTTCCTGCCTGAGAGAGAACATGTGTGAAGGGTCTGAATTTTCCCTGACAACCAGAGCAAGACCAACAAGGGGGTCAGAAGCATTGGGCTTCTTCCAAGGGTTCAAAAACCTTCCCCTCAGAATGCTGGGTCAGGGAGAATTCTGAGAATGCAGCCAGGACTTCTCCGGAACGTGGATGGGAGACCAGCAGTGAGTTTAGTGCCATGGCAATTAGAATCCAAAGAGGGATGAATATGGAGATTCCTCACAAAATCAGACACAGAATTCCCACATGACCCAGCAGCTCCACTCTGGAGTATATACCCAAAAGAATTGAAAGCAAGGCCTTTAGTTGTTATTTCATTTATACGCCAATGTTCATAGCAGCATTGTCCACCAAAAGGTGGACACAGCCCAATGTCCATGAGTGGATGAATGGGTAAACAAAATATGATATATAAATACAGTGGAATATTAGCCTTAAAAGGAAGAAAATCGTGACACATGGTACCAGATGGATAAACCTTGAGGACGTGATGTTAACTGTAATAAATCAGTTACAAAGGGAGAAATTTGCCCCTGTTCATTTTTGCCTTCCTTCTCCTAATGTCCTCGGTGATGGGTATTAAGGAGGGCAAGTACTGCATGGAGCACTGGGTATTATATGAAAACAATGAATCGTGGATCACCACATCAAAAACCAATGATGTATTGTATGGTGACTAACACAGCATAATAAAATAAAATTAAATAAAAAAAAAAACAAAGGGACAAATTTGTATGATTCCACTTACATGAGTAGTGCAATTCATAGACCTAGAAAGAATGGTGTTTTCCAGGGGTTGGGGGAGGGGAAATGGAAACTGTTTATGAAGACAGTGTTTCAGTTTGGGAAGGTGACCAAATTCTGGAGATGGTTGGTAGTGATGGTTACACGACAATGTGAGAGTACCTCATGCCAATCAACCATACGTTCAAAAAGATAAAATGGTAAATTTTATGTTATGTATGTTTTGCCAGAATAGAAAAGCAAAGATGAAGGAGAGAAGGTGGGGCGGGCTGCCTGGGTCCTGTTAGCAGAGACATTCCAGCAGAAGCACCCTAACTCTGCACCTGGGGTCCTTCAGTGGGACTCCGACACCGGACGGGGTTTGTCCCATTGGAGAATCAGGGTAACATAGTGCAAAGGATACTTTGTGGCCAGACACAAATAGATTTGAATGTCAGCCCCGCATCCCAGTGAGCTGTATGACCTCAGACAAGCTACCTGAACTCTGGGAGCTTGCCCTTCCTGACTGAATAATGGATGTTCCAATGGCCACCATCAGGGTAATTGTGGGGACTGAATGAGATAAGGTTCCCCAAAACAGAACCCATAGGAAGCACAGTAGAAAACAGATCAGGACAAGAGATATATACCGATCATAGACAGATAAAGAATCACAAATGGTCCTAAAACATGAAAAGATGCTCAGATGCACTTATAACAAGAGGAACGTGAATTAGAGACTGTGATACCAATTTTGACCTATCAGAGCACAAACTCCAGCCGTTGGGGAGGCTATGGTGGGACAGCCGTAGGTATTGCTGGCTCAGGGCAACATCAAGCCACTTCATAGAGGGCAGTTTGGCAATATTTATCAAAACAGAAAATAAACATCCTGGGTGAACAAACAACTTCACTGTTGAGAATTTATCCTACAGATTTATGTGCACATACACAACCTGACTCCTTTACAAGGATTCTCTCAGTAAGAAAAGCTGTGATAATAAAATAATGGATACTTAATACAGTATCCATTTAAGGGAGTGGTTTAAATAAATGCGATCAGAGCAAGAAAACTGCAACAGTCCACAGCTGCAGCTGGAAAAGGAAGGTGGGAGCTGTGTTAGTTTGTTATCACTGAAGGACAGAAAGTGCAAAACAATGTGTACAGTGAGCTCCTTTTTTGTAAGAGATGAGGGGGTCACAAAGATATATCTGTACTTGTTTGTTTTTGCCTCAAGAAACACTCTGTGGGGGCGCCTGGGTGGCTCAGTTGGTTAAGCGTCTGCCTTCTGCTCAGGTCATGATCTCAGGTTCCTGGGATCAAGCCCCATATCGGGTTCCCTGCTCAGTGGGGAGTCTGCTTCTCCCCCTGCCCTTCATCCCACTTGTGCTCTCTGTCTCTCTCAGATAAATAAATAAAATCTTTAAAAAAAAAAAAAGAAACACTGTGAGGATAAAAAAGAAAGTAATACAAGTAATTTCTTGTAGGTGAAGGGGACAGTGTAAGCGTGAGACAATCCAGGTATGCCTTTTTACATAAATTTTAATTTTTGAGATCATGCTAATACATTACTTGTTCAAAACACTTTAAAGAGTAAAAAGTTGATGAAAAATAAACTTAAAGACCTAGGAAACTTTACTGGAGACACAAAATGAATGGACAGATTATATTCCTATAGGGAAAGGCTCGATGCTCTGGAGAGGTCAATACTTCCCCAAATCATTAATTATTTTAATCAACAATTCAGCGTAAATAATCTGACAAAGTTACTCTAATGTCCATACGGAAAATAAAACATTCTAGAATTGTCAGGAGAATTTTGGGGAAAAAATGAGGGGTTTGTGTTATCAAGACATACCATCAAATAGAATAATTCGAGTGTATTTTAAATATAGTGATTACAGTGTGTTATTACATAGGAAAAGACAAATATATCAGCGACAAAAGAGAAACTGGGTACTGACTCCCATATCTATTTGAAATTTTAAAGTATTATAAAAATAAGATCCTTCATTAATAAAGCTAAATGCAAGCGGGTCAGAAGTCTACACGCTTAAAAATGCAACTTTAAAACTAAAGAACAATATGTAGAAATTCGTTTATAGACTTGGATAAGAAAGAGAGAAAACCCAGAAATAAAAACAACAACAAAGAATAATCAGATTTTACTATGTAGAAATTTAAAAATTGCCAGGAATAAACTTATTTATATTTATTGGTAATTCACCAGTAATAAACAGAAATTAAAATTTAAAAATTATTTGCAATAGTATTCATTTCCACATCCTAAGAAGAAATCTAATGAAAGGTGTAGCACATCTCTTCACAGGAAAATATAAAATATTATTAAGAATAAAGAAGATTTAAATAAATGGATCTATACTATTTTTATAGGTTGGAGGAGTCAATAATTTAGCTATGCCAATTCTCCCCAAATGATTTATACATATAATGCAATCCAATAAAAATACTGAGTTTTTTTTTTTAGAAAATTGACAAACTGATTTAAATTTTAATGAAAATGTAAAGGGCTAAGAATAATCAAGATACTGCTTAGGAAGTAGAAGGTAGGAAGAATGACTTTATTGGTTATTCACAGTCATGATAAAGCTACTGCAATTAAGACTGTGTTTTTGGTTCAAGGATGGGCAAACAGGCCTGTACAACAGGAGAGAGGCCAGGGAGACAGTCAGGCATATGCGGACACTTGACCCATGACTGCAGCAGGGAAATGGTGTTCTTTCCAAGAAATACCATCGGATCTACTGGGTAGCACTATGGAGGAAAAAGTAACTTGACTCCCTCCCTACCTCACACCAGTCATACACAAAAATCAATTCCAGGTAGACTGTAAATCTAAATGGAAAAAGAAAACCATAGATTTAAGGAAAACATTGGAGAATATTCTTCTAGCCTTAGGATAGAAAAGTCTTCTTAAGTAAGATCAAAAGGACTACCATAAAAAAAGACTGACAAATTGAACAGCATTAAAATTAAAAGCTTCCGTTTTTTAAAAGACATCATAAAGAGCCAGAAAGATTAATCACAGAGTGGGAGAACATATTTGCAACACAAATAACCAATAAGCAACTTGTTGCAGGAATATATAAAGAAGTACTGTAAATCAATACAAAATGACACACAATGCAAAATAACAATAAGTGCCAGTTATTGACTTATTGCCTCTCAGTTCCAAATTCATCCTATCTCCCCCTACTTTATAATGCTGGAGCTGGACTCTGCAAACCTCATTTCTGCTTTGCCATCTGGCTCTATGTCAGGCTCTGCCAATAGGGGGCGCGGAAGGAGACTGCAAGGGTGGAGGAGAGACTGAGGTCCTTCTTTCTCCTGGATTTCCCCACTGGAGAGCAGCTGAGCTTCTGGAGGGCAGTGGGTTTTTGCAGCATCCCCATGAGGGTGCAAGGCTGTCTTGGCTCTCATGTGGCCCCAGCAAACTTCATCGTTACTGTGAAAGCATGTGGCATGTTTCTGTAGCAGCCACATCATCTCAGAGATCTGAATCTCAGTCTTACAGGACATCTTTTCTGGGCTGCAGATTTCTTTTCTGTTTCCTTTTCCCTGAGCCCTGGGGCTGGCTGCTTTCTGCAGTTGCTAAGGAGATACATCTCAGAGTTTTGTGTTGTTTTTACCCCATTCAGATTTTAGCCACCCCTTCCTTAACAAGTATTTACGGTAAATTTTCTCTGTTCAAATAATTGGGTGTGGTGTCCATCTCTTGTGTCCTGACTGGAAAAATAACTCAACAGAGAAATGAGGCAGACAAGTGTATCTTCATAACAAAGGGTTCCAGGTGGCAAATATACATGTGAAAAAGGTCTGAGCTTATTACTCACCTGAGAAAGGAAAAGTTAAACCAAATGCAAACACCACTATATACCCATCACAATAGTTAAAATTAAAAAGACTTGGGGTGCCTGGGTGGCTCAGTCTTTTAAGCATCAGACTCTTGATTTCAGCTCAGGTCATGATTTCAGGGTTCTGAGATCGGGCCGTGTTGGGCTCTGCGCTGGGCTTGGAGCCTGCTTAAGATTCTCTCTCTCCTTTCCCCTCTGCCCCTCCCTCCCCACAAAAAAAGACTCACAGTACCAAATATTGGTGAGGATGTGAAAAAACCCAAACTCTTACATTGCTGGGGGCCTGTAAACTGATACAATGACTTTGAAAAACTGATACTATCTATGCTCTTTGACTCAGCAAGACCACTCTTTAGCACATCCCAACTGAAATGCATATAAATATATGCATATATACTAAAAGACATGAACATGGACTTTTGTAACAAAAATACTTATAAAAACCAAAATCTAAAACAAAACAAAACAAAAAAACAACAACAACAAAACAGCCCAGGTATCAATCAACAGTAGAATGTGTAAAGAAAATACGGTACTCTCTGAAAAAAATAATGCAATATATGTTAAGAAAAAAAAAAAAGAAGAAGAAGGTAGCGGGAGGGGAAGAATGAAGCGGGGGAAATCGGAGGGGTAGACAAACCATGAGAGACGATGGACTCTGAAAAACAAACTGAGGGTTCTAGAGGGGAGGGGGGTGGGAGGATGGGTTAGCCTGGTGGTGGGTTTGAGGAGGGCACATTCTGCATGGAGCACTGGGTGTTATGCACAAACAATGAATCATGGAACACTGCATTTAAAACTAATGATGTAATGTATGGGGATTAACATAAGAATAAAAAAAAAAAGAAAATACGGTACTTATTAAATGCAATATGACACCACAATGACAACAAACATATGACCGGTACACAGCACAACATGGATGATCCTCACAAACATGGTGCCAACCAACAGCAACTAAGAGTCACACACAGAAAAACATGATCTAGACCTCTTTTATATACATTTTAAAAGGCAAAATTCGGGGCACCTGGGTGGCTCAGTCGGTTAAGCATCTGCCTTTGGCTCAGGTCATGATCCCAGGGTCCTGGGATTGAGTCCCTGCATTGGGCTTCCTGCTCAGCGGGGAGTCTGCTTCTCCCTTTCCCTATGCTCCTCTCCCCTGCTCATGCTCTCTCTCTCAAATAAATAAATAAAATCTTTAAAAAATAAAATAAAAGGAAAAATTCATCTTTTGACCGTTATTGTTGTTTTGAAATCACTAGCTTGGGTATAGGAAGGAGATGGTGACTGTGAGGGTGTGAAAAAGGGGCTTCTTGGGTATGTAAAATGTTCTAGTTCTTGACCTAGGTTGTGGTTACATGGATGTGCTCACTGTTTGAGCTCGACACTTTTGACTTACGTACTTTTCTGCATTTGTGGTGTTCTTCAATTAAAGTAAGAAAAAAAAAAAGAAAAGAAAAGGTGGCAGGTTGAGACAAAATACTTACTGTATTTACACTACCAAAAATTCAATATCTGACTATAGAGCTTCTATGAAAAAAAAAAAGACAAAAATAGGTAGGCAAAGATTGTACTAAACAATGCACACGCTGTGTACGGTTGGCTGGTGCACATAGGCAGAGTCTCTTAGATTCACTGGAAGCTTGAGGAAAACATTCTCAAACACCAATCAACACCCAACACTGGTAAAATGTTGTGTTAGTGAGGATGTTATCAGACAGATATAAATTGGTGATTCATTTTTGGAGAGTAATTTGGCGTTATCAAAATAAAAAGGTGGCTAACCTCTGGCCCACCATTTCACTTTTAGGAATCCTAAAGACAGAGTCACACATGCTCAGAAAGATGTAAGTAAAAGAACGTTCACTATAGCATTGCTTGTGATATGAAAGAAAATGGAACATTTAAATGTCTATTAATCAGAAGAAAATCAAGTATGTTCATACAGTGGAATACCATGTGGCTGGTAAAAAGAATAATAGGGCTCCATTTGACTTGATAGGACAGAACCTGCGGTAACTCTCACTCAAAAATGCAGCTCTCGGATCAGTGCTTTGAAGGTTGTGGCATGCATGTACAAGAATTAAAGATATACGAGTATATTTGTAAAAGGTATCTTTCAAGTTTTACTCTACTGGTTTATGTACTACTTAAATATCTCACCAAAGTATTTTATAAATGGCCCAAGCAACACCTTCATTAAAAAAAATATATGAATTTAAAGTAACCAGCAGGTGACCAGATAGGTGATAGTTCTTGCTGGGGGTGACCAATCTCTACCTACACATGTGTTTGAGACCAACAGGATTTATTTGGGGGAGAAGGGAGCAGGAATTCCTGTCTAGAGAAGAGATTCCTTAGCTCTGAGCTGGTTTATTCTTGGCCTATTTCGCGGTCTGGAATACTGACTTGGACCACCCTCCATCTGGTTAGGCTGACACTGTCCACTAGAAATATATGAACCTCATACGTGATTTTAGATTTCCTAGTAGCCACATTAAAAAAGGAAAAAGAAATAGGTGAAATTAATTTTAATAATGTGTTTCTTTAATCCAACATAGCCAAACTACCATCAACTCCACATGTAATCAATATAAAAGTATTAATGAGATATTTTCTATTCTCTCTTTCTAGTCTTCAAGATCTGGTGTGTACTTTACATCTAGGACACATCTCAATGAAGATGCTACATTTCTCTTGATCTGTATTTAGACATCACAACATTTGCAATTGAAAAAGTAGATTCAAATACCTAAGCTGTTCCAAATATATTTAAACGTATTTAGAAGTTTTTCAATAGCTGAGTCAAGTATCAGTCACGGTCAGTTGAATTTGAATTAAATAAAATGAAGAAACTTGAAAATCCAGTTTCTCAGTCTCTCTAGCCATTATTTCAAGAGCTCAGTAGTCATGTGCAGCCAGTGGCTCCCTATTGGAAGGTGCAGGTCTAGGCTAGCCCCTCCCTGTGGTTCTGGAGATGGTCCCCTTGGCCTTCTGCTGGCACTGCCACTCTTCTCTACATCCTCAATGCGTGCAAGCTCCAGGCACTGGGAGAGTCAGGGGAGGGCTGGAGGACAGCCAGCTTCCAGGGTGGGCAGACAGTCTGACACCTGGCTGTGGGACATTTACATGGCAGCCTCGGCACTGCTGTGCAGAGTGGTGAGGGTGAGCAAGGGGCTCTGTGGGCTGTGAGAGACCTCCTCACAGGGACCACATTCCTGGGGGATGAGCCTGACCTTGGGATGAACCCAATAGGATGACCTAAGCTAAAATTTCATAATGTGGCAGCAATGGGGGAAGCAGGTGGTGGCAGCAGCTGGGAGCTGTCTGTGGGCTGGGATGGACCTGGGCCCCTCAGAGCAAATGAGCCCCTGCTGAGGGCATTATGAGCCTGTAGGGGAAACTGAGGAAACCCACAGACCTGCCCTGAACCAAGGTCTCTTAGCTTCTTGGCTGAGACAAGTCACACTCATGCCCTAGGTAAAAAGTTGTACTTCCTCTGAAAACTGAAGAGCTAGTCTTTCACATCTTGGTAAATTCCTTCCTTCCTTCCTGCCTGCCTTCCTGCCTGCCTGCCTTCCTTCCTTCCTGTCCTCCTTCCTGCCTGCCTTCCTTCCTGCCTGCCTTCCTTCCTCCGTGCCTTCTTTCCTGCCTGCCTGCCTTCCTGCCTGCCTGCCTTGCTTTCCTGCCTTCTTTCCTTCGTGCCTTCCTTCCCTTGTGCCTTCCTTCCTTCTATCAGTGGTGAAGCTTCTGTTCAAAAACCATTCTTGAGAACCTTGCAGAAGCCTCTCTCTCTGAGCTCTGGGCTGAGAAGACCACATGCTTCCATCAGTATTCTGGTAAATTTGAAATTTCATGGATTAATTCATCCCTATTGTGTGCTAAATGTGTGCCCTGGATGCAACCAAATAACAGGCATGGCCCTTACCCTTAATCTTTTCCTCAGAGACTCACGTAACCAACTCTCACCTCCTTCCTACTTGTGGTGATTTATTTTATGTGTCAACTTGATTTGGCTAAGGGGTGCCACAGCTGAGAAAACATTATTTCTGGGTGTGTCCAGAAGAGATTAGCATTTGAATCAGTTGACTGAGTAAAGAGCGTCACCCTCCCTGAGTGAAACTGAGTGACCAAATGTGTGTGAGCACCAATCTGTTGAGAGCCCAAGTAGAACAAAAAAGCAGAGGAAGGGTGAATTTGTCCTCTGCTTGAGCTGAAACATTCACCTTCTCCTGCCCTTGGACATAAGCACTTTTGGTTCCTTTGGACTCAGAATTGGACTTACACTATAGACTTCCCTGGTTCTCAGGCATCTGTGTTTGGACTGGAACTCCACCACTGACTTCCAGCTTGCAGTCAACAGATCAGGGGACTTCTTGTCCTCTATAATGGTGTGAGCCAGTCTCTCTTAATAAGCCTCTTCCTATATATCTATACATTTCCTATTGGTTTGTTTCTCTGGGGAATCCTGACTAATTATATAACACCTTTGCTCAAGCGTTAGCTTCTCAACGAGGCTTCCCCTGATCCCCTATCAGCACTGCTTCCCCGTTTACCCAGCTCCTTCTTTTTCCTTCTTTACACATGCCACCTTCTAACATACTATGTGATTTCCTTGCCAGCACTGTCAATTAACTGTTACTGCCTCCCTTGCTAGGGCTGTTTGTCTGCTTCGTTCACAGATGTATTTTGGTGCCTAGGATGTATGTGCCTGACATGATGGGTGCCCTGTAAGTGACATTCTGTACTTCATCGGAAAAGCTAATCCTCGGTGGAGGGTTTCAACAAACACAGAAAGGGAACTGTAGCGAACTGAAATTTCCCTGTTATGATTGTCTCCTGGCATCCTCTCTACTCCTTTCTAATTGCATTATGACTAAGCTGGTTTATAAACTATGTCAATACATCTTCCAGTCTCAGATCTACAAGTATCCAGGTGGTCAGGGAGGAATTAAAGGAGAATCAGCTCACACTACTTGGGGCAAAAACTAGTTTGGATAGACTTCTTGTTTTAGCTTGAATAATGTGACCAAAAATGGTACCTATGAAAAGACTCTGCATTACTTAAGCAGAAGAATATGGAAATTATAACATACTTAAAATACACTGCATTATTTACCATGTGCTTTCAGTTAAATTCAGAAAAAGTAAACTCTGTAAAATGAGGTGAAAGATAGGATAGTGAGCAAGCAGACTGAAATGAAATGAATAACTAAAAGTCTGTAAAGAAACAAAGAGGGCCATAGTATAGGTAAAAATGGCATTACAGGCACTAAATTGCAAAAAAAAAAAAGACACAAAAGAAAACCAAACCAGTGATATAGACTACAAACAGAATAAGCTCTAAGAAGACAGAAATTCCTTTTCAGGCTAAGAAGATAGACATTCCTAAGAGTTAAGATAAACAAGGAGGAGATTAAACAAATATCCAAATATTATTTCAAATATTCAAATATCCAAATTTCCACTCATCATAATCCTAGAAAAAAATGACTTGAGATATAAGAAGAAAAAAATACACCACTGATATTCTTAAAAAGAAAACAGAAAAATATAACTGAATTAGTTAACAAGGATACAATAGAATGAATCTCTTTGGGTGAATAGAGGCATAAATCTGAAGAGTCATATGGCTAGATGTTTACAAGGTTAATGAAAAGTGATCAATCCATGTACATAACTCTGGTAAAATATTTTATTTCAAATGGTAAGAAAAACTTCAAAGAGGAAGAAAAAGTCAACTATAATAGAAGAAAAATTAGCTTGTCTTCTAATGTGTGCGTTGCAGTTTTAGGAGTAAAAGAACAATGGAACAGGGCCCATCATTTTCCAGCAATATGGTGGGCTTGACATCCAGAGAAAAACTTGTGCTATAGAAGATTTAAAAATCTGGCATAGTATATTTAAAAGTCATGTAAGCAGGGCAGGGGACAAAATCTGTGTATGTTCAAGGTGGGTGGTTAGATCAGAGGCAGCTATATATAGCAAGCAACTCCATAAGGTGAGCTAGGGAAAAACACCCCACAGAGAAAATGAAATACCCTTCTATCTTGTCTTTGGCTCTAGATGGAGGGAATTAAAAAAAAGTTTCTTCTAAGAATTTCTAATATAAATCATTGCATGAGTTTGGGACTGGAATTCACACTATCGGTGTGGCCTAAAAATCCCCAGGAAAATCTAAAGTGGCTTCAGGTTGGCAATATTCATATGTGCCTAGCAGAGCTAAACACAAGCTTATTTGGAAGAAGCGTTTTAAACTGAGGTCTCAAAAAACTACAATAGTTAAAATTCCAGAGAACACATACTTAAAGCAAAAATTACAAATCACATAAGGGGATGAGTACCACAGCAAGAATTAGCAGAAAAGACAAACCTACACAATCATCAAACATGCAAAACCTGTAGTTACTACAATGGTAAAATTCAGAATATTTAAAACTATATTTGTTATGATTAAATAAATAAAGGAGAGTTTTAAAAGTGTGACTATGGAACTAGTAACTATAAAAAATTACCAGGAACATTTGAAAAAGAATTAATAGAATTTCTAGGAATTTAAAAACTTAACGCACAGAGTAAGCAGCTATAGAGAATAGAGTGTGAAAATCTAACATATGTCTCTTCAGAGTTCCAGAATAAATGTATTAGGAGAACTGGAAGAGATACAATATTCAAAGATATAGGATTTGCAGATTTTCAGAATTGATAAAAAATACACCAATCATCAGATTCAGGAAGCTCAACTACTCCCAAAGAGAATGAATATGAATAAATCTACATCTGTAAAACCCTCAAGACAAAGAGAACATCCTTAAAAGTGGCCAAAAAAACAAGCAAATGAAACATAGGAATGATACCTACAGTGGCATTTGACTTATCAGGAGCAATGCTAGATGCCAAAAAAAAAAAGGAAAAATAACTTTAAAATTCTGAGGAAAAAACCACTCTCAACTTAGTATTTGAGTATAAAATTATCTTTTGCAAAAATGAAGATGAAATAAATACATATTGCAAATAAGAATGACTCGTAGAGTTTAAAAAGAACAAGCTCTTACAAAGGGAACTTCTAAAAGTCTTTTCTTCGTAATTCAGAAAATAGTTCTGAGTTGTAGGAAGAATTGGTGATTTAAAAAAGGAAAAGAAAAGAAAGATATGCATATGGGTAAATCTATTTAAATACTAATCATTTGCAACAAACATGATTCCTAAAATGTATAGTATAAATTGAGTAGAAATAAAATACTGAGCAAAAATAGCATATATAAGTGGTAAGATCTAAATATTATAAAATAATTGCATTTTTTTGGAAGAAGATAAAGACATTGATTAACTAGAAGAGGGAAGAATAGAAGATAAAATCAAACACCTACATTTAAAAATGCATAAAAGGAGAGAGGAAAAAAAAAACAGAGAAAAGGGGCAAAAAGAAAACAAAAGTAAATGGTAGAAATAGAGCTAATTATATCAATTTTCACAATAAATGTAAATGGACTAAATATTCTGGGTAAGGGAAAAGATCTTCAGACTGCATTTAAAGAAAAAATGGAGGAACACAAAACATTCAAACTCAGAAGGTTTAAAAGTAAAAGGATGAAGAAGAATATGCTAGATAAACACTAATCAATCAAAAGGGAGCTGGCATGGCAATATCAACCTTAGAAAAAAATAAGATTTTATGTCACAACACATCATTGAATATATCACCCCATATTGAATTCTAATCTTCTATGTATTTAATATCATAGATTTCCAATATGCAAATAAAAATGGACATATAAAAGGACAATTTGGCAAATATATTATCACAGCAGGAGATTTTAATATACTTCTCTTATTAATTGATAAATCAGGTAAAAAAATTAACAGAGAAACTTTTAACAGAGAAATTATTTCTTTCAGAAATATTTATGCAACTGAAACACAGTAAGACTCAAAACTTTCAAAGAATTAATTTCATACTGAATTATATATATAACATATATATATGCATATGTATACATATTACATATAATTCCATATATGTATATATAATAATGACATATATAGCTAATAGGCACATATTTTAACTATTAGCTATGTATAGTTATATAATCTCATAATTTGTGGAAAGCCAAGAAAATTGCTTCTAAAAAGAAATGTATATCATTTATGTAAAAGAAAAGATAAATATTAAAGGTAGAATAAAAATTAATAAAAATGAAATTGTACTAGAGAGGCTTTATAAAGCTAGTATTGGGTTGTTTCAAAAGACTAATAAAAATAGTCCCACTCCAGTGAGATGGATCAGAAACATAGAGAACAAAAATAAAATAATATAGAAATGAAAAAACAAAGAAAAACTACAGATCAAGCAGGCATTTAAAGACAAGAATTTTTTTTCAACTTTATGACAATATATTGGACATTTATGTGAAATAGACAAACTTCTGGAAAATCAACAAATCTGACCAAAGAAGAAATATTAAATTTCAATAGTTCTAGAACCATTAAATAAATTGCATCAATAGTTTAAAAATATTCCCACAAAGAAAACACTAGGGACAAATGATTTTATAGGTAAATTCTACCAAGCAATGAAGAAAAATAATCCTTAACCTTCACAAACACTTTTAGAAAACAAAAAGAGAGTACAATTCCTAAGTCATTTTAGGTGGCTAGCACAAAAGTTCTAGAAAATGAGAACAACATTGAAAAGAAAAGTTATAGGTCAATCTTATCAATATGAGTTCAAATTTAAACCCTACAAAATAACAATTTATTAAAAAGAGAATATAAAATTACCAAATTAATTTTATTTCTTTTAAGTTTTTTTTTATGTAGTTTCCATGATTCATTGTTTGTGTATAACACCCAATGCTCCATGCAATATGTGCCCTCCTTAATGCCCATCACCAGGCTAACCCATCCCCCCTCTTTCTAAAACCCTCAGTTTCTTTCCCAGAGTCCATGGTCTCTCATGGTTCGTCTCCCCCTCTGGTTTCCCCCCCTTCATTTTTCCCTTCCTTCTCCTAATGTCCTCCATGCTATTCCTTATGTTACAGATGTAGTGAAAAGAAGGGCCACATACACCCCAATATTCATAGTAGCAATGTCCACAATAGCCAAACTGTGGAAAGAGCCGAGATGCCCTTCAACAGATGAATGGATAAAGAAGATGTGGTCCATATATACAATGGAATATTACTCAGCCATCAGAAAGAATGAATACCCAACTTTTGCATCAACGTGGATGGAACTGGAGGAGATTAAGCTAACTGAAATAAGTCAAGCAGAGAAAGTCAATTATCATATGGTTTCACTTATTTGTGGAACGAAAATAGTTTTATTTCAAGAATGAAAGTGACCACAAAATTACAAAATTTGTAGAGGCTATTCACCACATTAAATTATGAAGAGTATGTCAAAGTCTTTCCCTCTGATTATTGTTGCTTTCTATTTTTAATTAGAATTCTCTCAATATTTGCTTATACATATATATATGTATATATATATTATTTTTTATTCCTTTATTTTTAGATGAAGGCACAGAGGGAGAGGGAGAATGAGAATCTTAAGCAGGCTTCACTCCCAGCATGGAGCCCATTGTGAGGCTCAATCTCATAACCCTCAGATAATTACCTGAGCAGAAGTCAAGTCCAATGCTTAACAGACTGAGCCACCCAGGGGCCCCAAGTCTTTTGAATATTAACCATTGTGATGGGTATATAGCGGTGCTTGTATTTGGTTTAACTTTTCCTTTCTCAGGTGGGTAAAAAGCATTCACATTTAGAATAGTGATACTATCCCTTGGATTAATCCCTTTATCATTATGAAATATCTCTACTTTTAGTTGTTTTAAAATCTATTCTGTCTGGTATTACTATATCTGCACCAGCTTTCTTTGCCTTGTATGTCTTTTCTCATCATTTCACTTTTTTTTTTTTTAAGATTTTATTTATTCATTTGACAGAGAGAGACATAGCGAAAGAGGGAACACAAGCAGGGGGAGTGGGAGAGGGAGAAGCAGGCTTCCCGCTGAGCAGGGAGCCCAATGTGGGGCTGGAACCCAGGACCCTGGGATCATGACCTGAGCCGAAGGCAGAAGCTTAACGACTGAGCCACCCAGGTACCCCTCATCATTTCACTTTTTAATAATTATGTGTTCTTATGCTTAGTTGTGAATCTTTTAAGCAGCATATAGTTAGATTTTGTCTTTATATCAAGTGTGATAACCTTTGTTAATTGGAGTATTTACCCATTTATATTTAATGTAATTAATGATTTATGGTGTTCATGCCCTCCATTTTATATTGCTTTCTACTTGGTCCACTTTTTCCATGTTTCTCTGTCTCTCTTTTCTTGCCTTCTTTTTAATCAATCAAAAACTTTCTCTTGGGCGCCGGGGTGGCTCAGTTGGTTAAGTGACTGCCTTCGGCTCAGGTCATGATCCTGGAGTCCTGGGATCGAGTCCCGCATCGGGCTCCCTGCTCAGCAGGGAGTCTGCTTCTCCTTCTGACCCTCTTCCCTCTCGTGCTCTCTGTCTCTCATTCTCTCTCTCAAATAAATAAATAAAATCTTTAAAAAAAAAAAAAACTTTCTCTTATTCTCTTTCTTTCCCTTATTAACTTATTTGTTAATTATAATTTTATTATTCTTCTAGTAGTTACTCTTGAGATTACAACATCATTCCTTGATGTAGTACCATCTGATACAAGTTAGCTTTCCACCTTCCTGCTGATGCTCAAAATGTGGGACATTTTCACTCCACAGACTCTTTCTGGCTTTTTGCAACCTTGTCGTCATATTTTAATTCTGTATGTTTAAAACTGCACAAGACATTCCCATTATTTTTTCATGTAGTTAATATCAGTCAATGTGTATATTATAAACTATATGTTTACCCTTTGTTTTTGCTTTTAATTCCTTTTTAATTTCTGTGATTCCCTGCAGGATAATTTTTATTTTATTTTTCTGTGACAAAAGAACTCACTTTAGTATTCTTCTAATGCAGATTTGCTGGAGATGAAATTATCTTGGTTTTTGTTTGTCTGAAACTACCTTAATTTTACTTTCATTTTTGAAGGATATATTACTAGTTATAAAATTCTAGGTTGGAAATTATTTTATCTCAGCACATCAAAGATGCCATTCTCTTGTTTTTTGGCCTCAGTCATTCTGTCAGGAAGACAGCTGTCAGTCTTGTGTTTTTCATGTTTCAAGGTAATGTGCTTTTCCCCACCTCTGACTGCTTTAAAGTTCCCCCCCTCCCCTTATTATTTGGTCTATTGCAGTCTTACTATGATGTGCCTAGATGCAATTTTCTTTGTGTTGGTCCTTCTTGGAGTTTTCAGAGCTCCTTGAATCTGTCTTTCATCAGTTTTATAAACTTCCTGGCCATTATCACCTGGTATATCATTTTGTCACCTGGCTACTACTCTGATTGTGGGATTCTGAGTACATACATTTTGGCTGTGGCTCAAATGGCATCTCACATGTATCTAATGCTCTGTCCTATATTTTCCATTCTTTCCAGTATTTATATTTAGTTTATTTATTTATTTTAAACATTTTATTTATTTAATTGACAGAGAGAGAGACAGAGACAGTGTGAGAGGGAACACAAGCAGGGGGAGTGGGAGAGGGAGAAGCAGGCTTCCAGCCAAGCAGGGAGCCTGATGCAGGGCTCAATCCCAGGACCCCGGGATCATGACCTGAGCCGAAGGCAGTCGCTTAACGAACTGAGCCACCCAGGCGCCCCTATATTTAGTTTAGATATTATCTATTGATCTCTCTTCAAATAAACTAATCCTGACTTCTGCTATTTCTAATATTCAGTTATACTCATGTAATAAGTACTAACCTTAAGGTATTTTGCATTTTTGTAATTTCCATTGTATTATTCTCTCTTTTTGAGAAGATTTTATTTATTTATTTATTTATTTATTTATTTATTTATTTATTTATTTAT
>NW_023270459.1:7676796-7705466 GCF_011800145.1 Mirounga leonina | reverse complement strand
TATTTATTTATTTATTTATTTATTTATTTATTTATTTATTTATTTATCAGAAACAGAGAGAGAGAGCACAAGGAGGGGAAGCGACAGAGGGAGAGGGAGAAGCAGGCTCCCCACTGAGTAAGGAGCCTGATGTGGGACTCGACCCCAGGACCCTGGGATCATGACCTTCGCTAAAGGCAGATGCTTAACTGACTGAGCCACCCAGGCATCCCCATTGGATTATTCTCTTTATATAAATTCCAGTTCTTTGGTGATACTCTCTTTTAATCCATTTTCTCCAAATTTCCTGTTTTCTTTATTATTATTTTTTAAAGATTTTATTTATTTATTTGAGAGAGAGAGAAGGAGAGACAGAGAGCATGAGAGGCAGGAGGGTCAGAGGGAGAAGCAGACTCCCTGCCGAGCAGGGAGCCCAATGCGGGACTGGATCCCGGGACTCCAGGATCATGACCCAAGCCGAAGGCAGTGGCCCAAACAACTGAGCCACCCAGGTGCCCAAATTTCCTGTTTTCTTGATCATATTAATCTTATTAGATTAAAAGACAGGAAATTACTATTATTCTACCAGTTTTCATCAACAAAAATGTCAATATCATACAGTCCAAACTGTTACTTTAATTCCATTACCTGAGTAGTCTGTGAGACTCTTCCTATAGTCTATTTATTGGCTTTTGGTCATGTGGTCCTAAATTTTGATGTGTAGGGTTGTTGTTGTTTATGATGTTTAATTGCATTGAGTACAGCACACAAATCCTAATGTGTAACAATGCATTTTCATATACATATAAACCTATATAATTTCTACTTAGATCAAAATATGGAGCATTTTTAGCAATATAGTAAATTTACTCATGTTCTTCTCCACTCATTATCTCCCCAAGTATAGCTGGGGAAGTTATGCCTGTTTTACACAGTATGTACTCTTTTGTGCTGATTTTTTTCCACTTAACTTCATGTCTCTGAGTTCATGCATGTTGCTGTATCTGTCACAACTTTTTTTTTTCTTTTTCACTGTTGAGTAGTATTCCATTGCATAAATATACTGTAATTTATGTATTCATTCTACCTTTTATGGATACTCCCTCTTGATGTTTTTCCATTTGAGTGTTTTTATGAAGTGTGCTGTTATAAATATTGTGGTACATGTCTTTTGGTGGACATAGCCACTCACTTTGGGGCAAGAATATATAAGTGATAAGGGCAAGTCCTGGGCCATAGGACATATGTATATTTTGTTTTAGTAGGTATTGCTGAATAGTTTTTAAAGTGATTACACCAATTTATAGTCTAACAATTTAAGAGAATCCTACCTATTCTATATTATCCCCGGAACCTGGTGATGTGAATCTTTTAATCTTAGCCTTTCTGGTGAGTCTTGCAACAATGTTTTGTTGAGTTTTAATTTGTATTCTTCTAATGATTAATGACAAATACTTTAAATATGTTTATTGGTTATTTTAAAATCCTCTTAAAAGAGGATTTAAAAGTGTCTATTCAGATTTCTTTCTTAATTTTCTACTGGGTTATCAGAATTGTTCTTATTGATTTATAGGAGTTCTTTTTATATTCTGAGTTTGAGTTCATTTTTGGATATTTGTATTGGAAATGTCTTTTCCAAGTCTGTGGTCTTGCTTTTTTATTGTCTTAATGGTGTCTTTTAATGAATGTGGATTCTTAATTTTAATGAAGTCTAATATACTCATCTTTTCTTTTACAGTTAGTAAGATAAAGTCTTCCATTTCTTCTTCCAGAAACCTTTGTTTTAATTATCATATTTAGTTCAATGATTCATATTGAATTAATTTTCGTGTATTGTGTGAGGTAGGAGTTGTATTAGTCAGGGTTCTCCTGAGAAACAGAAGCAGTAGGATATCTATCTATCTATCTATCCATCCATCCATATAATATGAAATTTTATCACATGATTATGGAGGCTGAGAAGTCCCAAGATCTGCATTTGACAAGTTGGAGGCTCAGGGGAGCTGATGGGGTAAGTTTCAGTTTGAAAACCAGCAGGCTCAAGACCCAAGAAGAGTCAGTGTTTCAGTTCAAGTCCAAAGGCAGGAAAAGATAGATGTCTCAGTTCACGGTAGTCAGTCAGGGGGAATTCTATATTATTTGTGGGAAGGTCAGTCTTTTTATTCTATTCAGACCTTCAGTGATTGGATCAGGCCCACATTGGGGAGGGCAATCTGTCTTACTCAGTCTTCTGATTCAAATGTTAATCGTATCCCAAAACACTATCACAGACACAGAATGTTTGACCAAATATCTGGGTACCCAATGTCCTAGTGAAGCTGACACATAAAATTAACCATTACAGGAGTCAAGGTTCATTTTTATCTGTTATCTATCATCTATCTATCTATCTATCTATCTATCTATCTATCTATCTATCTATCTCATCTCCATTTGACCTATCACCATTTTTTAAAATGACCATCTTATTTCCACTAAATTGTGTGAAACCTTGGTCATCAATCATGTGCTTGGAAAAGGGTGGTTACTAACACAATTGACAAAGCTGATCATAAATATAGCTATATATATATACTTATATATTTTTATAACTATTTAAAAATATACTTTTACCAAGGTAATAAATATGTATAGTTTAAAAATGAAGTGGTATTAAAAGGCTGGGCTGCAGCCCTTTCCCTGTTCCCATTCCTGCTTTCTGGAAGCAACAGCTTTTCATGATTTTACCCATTTCTAATTAATGCTTATATTGCTATTTCTTGGTTTATGAGTGTTGCATATTATATGCTGATTTCTTGTTTTATGAATTACTTTTTTTGCTTTCCCACATCCACTCCCCATTTCTCCTACTCCATCTAATCAATAGAACTACATCGCAATTTGTGGTTAAATCACTAGTTAATGTTTATATTAATATGACCATATTGTTTTCTGACTTTCCAAGCAGCAGACAATAATTGTTTTGTCCAAATTTTTGGTTTTGGGGGCATTGACAATTGTTTTATTTCCTAATTACTTAGTGTTCTATTCATGGAGAAACACATTTCTCTCTAAATGCTCCAAAAGACCTGTTAAATATCTGTCAGTATTTTTTCAAGTCTTCAGACATGTTTCCAAGCACTTATATGTTCTTTAACCACCAGAGACTTCCCTCCTGAAGTCCACCTCGCTTATAATGTTACGGTGGGGAAGAAGAATTTTAATCTCATTTCTTATTGCTTTATTGCTTTGTATGTAGCCATTCCCCTCTCCCTACCCAAGCTCTTAGGATCTACTCTTTATCTCTAGTTTACTGAAAGTTTGTAATAATGTGGTTGGCATAGGTCTTTTGTCATTGTTGTTGTTCATTCTGCCGACCCATCTATCTGGCAATTTCTCTTACTATTTTTTTGTTGATATTCTTCCCAGAATTTTCTCATACTGGTCAGATATGGGAATCCCTGGATAGACTCAACACCGTATTGTGCTACTATTTGTTTTATTCTCTTCCACCTATTGTCCTTTCCTCTAAGTTCTTTTCAGTTTGCTTATTTGCTTTTATTTTTTTATCCTGCCTTGTCTTTTTTTTTCTCTTTTTTTTTTAAAGATTATATTTATTTATTTGACACAGAGAGACACAGCGAGAGAGGAAACACAAGCAGGGGGAGTGAAAGAGGGAGAAACAGGCTCCTGGCTGAGCAGGGAGCCCGATGCGGGACTCGACCCCAGGACCCTGGGATCATGACCTGAGCTGAAGGCAGACGCTTAACGACTGAGCCACCCAGGCGCCCTATCCTTCCTTGTCTTAGTCTGTGTCTTTCATGTTGAGTCTTCTCTCATGTATTGTGATTTTTGGCTCTCTATTCATACTTAAGCGCAAGACTCTAAACTCATTGGAACCTCCATGTGTCCCCATTGCATTACCACTGTGCACCTCCACTGTGGTGCAGTCAAGCTGCCAGCTTTTCTTGTGTTTCTGTTGTAAAGCCCCCTAATGGTAGACCTGTAAGGGTCTTTATTACCTTGTAAGGATTCTATTTGTGCCTATATGGTTTTCCCAGAAAATAATCCTTTAATATCCTATCTGGTGGTTTGGGTTATACAAGTTGCTGACATCCTGGGAATAGGGCAAAGGAAGAGATGTGGGATGTGACCATTCTGGATTTGGATTTATTTGTTCCTTTTGTTTTCAATTTAGCACCTTCTCTCCCAACTCTGTCTGGTTTCCCCACATCTGGAGCCTCTCAATTCTAAACATAATAAAACTCCCGTTTCCTGTAGAGATGGAAATGGGATATATCCTTGGCTACACATGGAAGACCGAGAGATTGGAAAAGGCATGGGGGGTGGCATCTGACTGCTCAGTACAGATGCGCAACCTTGGTGACTGGTCCCGCCAGATCCCAAGCCTTCCCAGAGCCCTGTGGGGAAAATTACTTTGTTTTTCACTGCCATCCCCTCTGTTGCCACAAAGGTTTCCTTTTTGTAGGCTCTTCTGACTCATTTACCCCTGCTCAGTTTGTTACCTTCAAAGTATTTCATTTATATCCATGAGCACTCTTGGTTCTTCATCTATTCTCTTTATGTCTATGGGTCATTATTATTTCAGTTATTTTGCTGTTGTGCCAAGAAAGTTTGGAGAGAATAAAGAGAATAAAGAAATAAATGTGGGAGAAATTTAATCTAACCCTCTTTCTTTATACCCAAACAAAATTATGCCCCAAATTAAGCAGAGGATGCTTATTTTGAAATACATCTTATACTTTCATAAAGACTAACACAAAGAAAATCAACAAATTACAAAATGTCTAAAGACAGGTCCATATTCTGTGACTAAAAACAGTGAAATGTATAACCAAATAGTAGAAACCCTAACATCTTGTCAATAAGACTAACCCCTCTACTACTACTACTACTACCATTAATTTTATTATTGCTACTAGAAATAATTCCTGGAATAAAGAAGTCCAAATAAATTACACTCTCTTTAAAAATGAATGCCAGTGAAAACACTTTGTGAGTACTCACATGAATATGTGTAGTCTTAAGGGCGCCTGGGTGGCTCAGTCGTTAAGCGTCTGCCTTCGGCTCAGGTCATGATCCCAGGGTCCTGGAATTGAGCCCCACATCGGGCTCTATGCTCAGCAGGAAGCCTGCTTTTCCCTCTCCCACTCCCCTGCTTGTGTTCCCCCCCTCGCTGTCTCTCTCTCTCTGTCAAAATAAATAAATAAAATCTTTAAAAAAAATGTGTAGTCTTAAATGCACATAGTAGAAAATGAAAAGTAAAAGAAGTAAACCTAAAAATGCAAGAAGGTAGATAATGGATGAAAAGTAAACCAAAATTCTATGAGAGTATTTAATAAAGATAATGGGAATGTTTACTAAAACGGAAATTTAAACAATGCAATCCAAAAAGCTTGCTTAATAAGATTTTTTAAAAATCAAGAAAAAAAGAGGCAAAAATAAGCAGAAGAAAAATGGAACAGATGCATAGATACTGAGAATATTATGAAAAGTTATGAGTAAACCATATACTGTTTAATGCCAATAAATGTAAACATTAAATCAAAATTTTAAGGGTAACATAAGTGGTGAAAATCAACTCAAGATGAGATGAAACACCTGAATATACTAAGGACCATAGAATAAAATAAGAGAAAGTTATGTATTAATCCCTAGAATTATATGAGGCTCAGCTGGCTTTATGGGTAAGTTCTACCAAACTTTACTGAATAAGAATGGCAACATAGCATATGAACTGGTCGAGAACATAAAAATAAAAATTTAAAGTTCCTCATCTGATTCTGTGATCCTAGCTTAACTTCACACCCAAACCAAATAAAGAGACTTAACACAATCAACAAATCAATGAAAAGAAAAGATAAAAGGATCAGCTAATCTTACTTATGAACCTAAACTCCAAGGTCCTCGAAGAACTTATTCTAGTAATTATATAAAGACACAGTATGCTTTGACCAACCATGGTTTACTCAGGAGGGTAAGACTGATGCAATTTTAGAAATCTATATTGTAATTAACTGACTTAAAAGATTAAGCAACAACAACAAAACCTATCATTTCAAGAGGTGATATATTTAATGCCTATTCTATAAGAAGTACTGGTAAGCTAGGTGTAATAGGGAATATCTTTGTTACAGTAGCAATCAGGAGTTACAGCAAATATTTTTTAATACTAAACTATCAGGAGTATTCCCATTTAAGTAGAGACAAGAACGTTTGTACTCACTGCTACTTTTCATGTTGTTCTGAAGGTTCTAGCCAGACAATGAAAAGTAAGACATACACAACTGAAAAGGAAAAGACAAAATGGACTCTAAATAATAGACTTAATAAGGAGTAAAATATGAGATCAAAGAAAAAAGATCACCCTACCAATCGCATTCCTCTCCTCCAGCCATCATGAAATAGAAAAGGTCATGAGCGAAAGATGCTCTTCTCAAAGGGACCCAAAAGATAATTCCCAACATTCCTAGGAAAGCTACCTCTTTCTTTTCAAAGTTTTCTTGGCGGACCTTGAGTGTCAGGCTAATTTGCTGAAATATTTATTTGTGAGTGTGTGTGTCTGTGTGTGTGTTTGTGTGCATATATTTCTCGTCTATTCATCCCTCCGCCATCCCATGAAAGTGGACTTTTTTTGGACACTATCTCCAGGGAGGTAGATGGTCCATTCAAAAGGAAAGCTGTCTGCTTCCTCTTCTTCCCCACTTTCTCAGGAGCTGGCTCATGAGATCATGCTAAGCATTAGTGTTGGGCACTGATAAAGAGACAGAAGGAAGAGGATGTGTCTTCTACTTTCCCAAAGGAGAGTTCAGACCATAAAAATAAATATTTAAAGCCGCTTGATGGCAAAAGCACTTGACAGCAACACCTGGAGGGGGACGAGGTCTCGGGAGGATGGCTCATGACACAACTATGCAGGTTGCACCCTGAGTTTCTGGGTTCTCAGCTTCAACAGAAGCTTGTCATGGGCACAAGAGTCTTCTGACTTCTTGGGCTGTTAAGGGTTTGGGAATGAACATGGTTGGGGTGATTTGATGATCCTAAGGGTCAGAGGCCCTTCATTGGTTTCCTTTGGACACTAAAGTTGGAGGACAGCTGCCCTGAATCTGAAGTCAGCCGGCCACAGGTTCAGATGAGTGTAGCAGGACATGAGGAGGAGCCCATGCCCTTGTAGATGGCTTAAAGTCCCCACAACACCAGCGCTGGACCAACAAGTGAACAAAAGGAAGTTTCAGCTTTGCTTTAGTTCTGTTATTTTTCTCCTGTGCCATGTAGCTTAATCCAACCCTACTTGATACACTCTGGGAGTGTCAATTTCCTGACCGTAAACTGCAGACAAGCCTCATAGCCTCCCCGTGAAGAAGGCGTTCAGTGGGTCTGGCACAGATTTCAGTGTATCTTAAATACCTCATTCATGTTAGGTATTATTATTGTTGCCATCATGAATAACATTGAATCAAAATATATACTGAGAAGCTATTAGACAATATAAAGATAAATGCAGAGAAACACAATGTTAGTGATAGATTATAGCTCTGTTTTTCTGATTTGGTAACATTTTATTCTTTGATCACTTAATATATCAAAGTCAGGGAAGTCTCTTGATAAAGTTTATTTAATAGTAATATATCACACACTGCAGAAATACTGCTTTATTTTCTAGTGCTCATGGAATATTTACGGTAATAATTACATGGCCTCCAAAATATCCTAATAAATTCTTTTTAAAATTTTTTTAATTTAAATTCAATTGAGTTAACATATGGTGTATTATTAGTTTCAGGGGTAGAATTTAGTGATTTATCAATTGCATATAACACCCAGTGCTTATTACACCAAGTGCCCTCCTTAATGCCTCAGCACCCAATTACTCCATCCCCCCCACCTCCCCTCCAGCAACCCCCACTTTGTTCCCTGTAATTAGGAGTCTCTTGTGATTTGCCTCCATCTCTGTTTTTATCCTCTTTTATTTTTCCTTCCCCTCCCCTATGTTCATCTATTTTGCTTCTTAAATGCCATATATGAGTGAAATCATATGGTACTTATCTTTCTCTGACTGGCTTATTTTGCTTAACATAATACCCTCTAGTTCCATCCTTGTCTTTGCAAATAGCAAGATTTCATTCTGTTGATGGCTGAGTAATATTCCATTGTATATACCGCATACTTTATCCATTCATCTGTTGAAGGACATCTGGGCTCTTTCTGTATTTCTGTATTGTTAAATAAACTATCACTAACATTGTGTTCTGTATTGTGGACACTGAATAAATTCTTAAAGAGGCTGTCACAGTCATATTCTCTGATTACAACACAAATGGACTATATATAAATTATATATATGACCCTTGAACAACATGCATTTAAAGTGTGTGGGTCAACATATATCCAGAGTTTTTTGATAAATATAGTACAGTACTGTAAATGTATTTTCTCTTCCTTATGATTTTCTTAATAACATTTTCTTTTCTCTAGCTTACTTTATTATAAGAATATAATACAGAATACATATTAACACACAAAATATGTGTTAATCGACTATTTGTATTATCAGTAAGGCTTCTGGTCAACATTAAGCTATTAGTAGTTAAGTTTCCAGGGAACCACAAGTTATATGTAGAAATACAACATTGTATGTTAACTATACTTGAATAAAAAATAAATAAACACATAAATACATAAAAGCTATATGTGGATTTTCAACCACATGGCAGGGGGGGTACACGCCTCTAACCCCCATGTTGTTCAAGGGTCAACTGTACTTGAAATTTAATAAACATATTGCTATGTAACTCAGTAAAAGATAAGCCATAACTACAAATACAGACTATTTGAAAAATACTGAGCTAACAACATAAGAAAATTTATGGGTTGCAGCCAAAGCTGTACTTATTATTGCAGTAATAATCTTAGATATTTTTCTTATTAAGCAAGACAAAAATAAAAACAAATAGTCTGACTGTTAAACTTGACAAGTCAGCAAAAACACAAGAAAGCGTAAGAAAAGTAAGAGGGAAAAATTAACAGAAATAACCAGCATAAATATGCAGTCAGCAGAATTGCTAAATAAATGAGATTGGGTTCTCTGAACTGACGAATAAAATATTCAAAACCAAGAAATCTAATCAAGGAAAAATGAGACCAAAATAGGATTGAGAATAAAGACATAATCACAAATAGGAAGGGGATTTATAGACGTTTAAAAGATTTCTATGAACGACTCTGCTAAATATGGAAACTGCATACAATTCATAATGTTCAGGGAAAACACATTTAAACTGGCTTAAGAAAATCTAGAAAATACAAGTAAGCCAGAGACCCTTAAAAAAATAGAAAAGTATTGTCAAAGAACTAGGTTTATAAAGATGTTGGGACCAGAAGGTTTGACAGGCAAGATTCATCAATCCTTTAAAGGGACAGATAATTTTACTGTAATTTAACTGTTCCAGAGAATGGAAAAAGAAAGTCTCTTTCTCTATCTCTCCCTCTCTCATACACGCACACACCCCAACACACATGCACACACAGAAATTAAAAAAAGAGTACATTCCAGAAAAGAGGAAATAAGATTTTTTAAATATATTCTTGCTTGTAATATGGCTACCTACCTCGAAAAGCCCACAGAATCAACTAAAAAGCTATTGAAATTAATGGGAACTGAGTAAAGTGGCACATTACGTAATAAAATATAAATATAATCACCGTCTATTTTGTCAGAAATAACCAGTTGATGTCACAGAAAACGATCCCCATTTATTACAACATTCCCAAACATAAAATATCCAGAAATAAATTTAACAAGAAGTGTGCAGGACCTATAGGGTGGGGAAAAAAATCCTACAAAAATTTACGGAGGGCTATCAAAGCAAAGCTGCATAGGTAAACACCCCTGGGAAGGGGGAAGAGTCCTACCCTCTAGGAGAGAGAAACTGACACACAACAGCGGGTGGTCACGTGGAGATCAAAGCATAGGAAATATGTTTTTTTTTTTTTTAATCTCTGAGAGTTATTTTATAAAGACATTAGCGAGCAATTCTTCTCTGCACTCACAGAAACCTGAAGAGAGGTGAATGAGGTGTGGCTGAGGCAGAGCCTACCGCGCCAAGGAAGATGTCTTGGCCTCTGGCAGAGACTGGTTGATAGAATTGTGGGTAGAGGTAAGATCACCTGCCGAAGATGCCAGCAAGCAGGGCAAGTGGGTCTTCACTCTTTGGGGTCACAGACACCAAAAGTAAAGCAAGTTCTCTTGGTAACAGGAGTGTGGACACGCACTCGCTTCAAGCTGATCTCAGTGTGGTGGCAGACCCTGTTTCAGACCTTCTGCACTGACCCTTTCTGACATGTGTCACCCGCCCGAGTCCCACACTCGGGGAGTCATCTTCCCGGGTCGAGAGAGCTAATGGCTGTGTGTTGCCATGGGGACCCTGGTTGGTGCATAGGGATGGCTCCTGAGCATCTGTCCCACTGCCATCAGCGTGTCCCCAGGCTTACAATTAGAGAAGGAGCAAGGTAGCTTTTCCATTTGTCCAGGATTTCAAAAGACAGTCAGTCCAGCTGACTCAGTTCCAGCAGTCCAGACGGACTGATTCACTGGGTAATTTCCAAACCCTCACCACACTTTTCTACAGAACCGTGGGGTACTTTTGCGGTCATGCCAAGACGGGCTGGGGGAGCTCCAGTCCTCGTCTTTATCAGCCTCCTTCCTGACCCCACCCACAGGCCACCCTAAGTGCAGACGTTAAGTACTAACTGTACATTGGCCATAAAGGCACACCTTCCCGAGAAAGGCCCTGTCCCCACTTCCAGCCAGATTCCTGTCCTAAATGCCTCCTACGGAGAAATTCCAGGGTCTTCCGTGCTTCTCCCCTGTGCTGCTCACACGTGGTCCTCTTTGCTGTCGGGTGTATCCTGTCTATCACGGTTGGTGGAGCCATGCTCCGTGCCCTCCAAAGGCAATGCACCTCCTATCCATCAATGCACAATCCCAACCCAACGCTGAAGCTGGGATGTGGAAAAGGCAAACACTAGGATTCTTGTCGATTAACCAGTGAAGTTAGTTATTTAATTTTATATACTAGCTCAAAGTCACAGCCAGGGTCTGAAGGGCCTGAGGGGTTTCTTGGAACCTTCCTAATTTTGTGCAACCAGCACTCCTGGCTTTCATCTGCACCGAGGTGGGCAGTCAAGATGAATGAGTGAATAGAAATATGACACAGGAGGGCTCTGAATAGACTCAGTGGTCAGGAGACATTAATCTTGAGGTGTGCAATACACTTTCTCCGAGAAGCGAACATCGCCCTTTCTGACCACCACACTTCATTTGTCTGGTTAATCTCCCATAACCCGGGCCTTGTGATTAACCCTGTAAGTAAGTTCTGCTCTGGTGGTGTTTGCCCCTCTGAGTTTTCAGGACGGCACAGAGCACTGAAATCCTTTCTCTGGTCCATTCATAAACGTCAGCCCTCCCAGAACCCACCTGGGGTCACCTCTCCCCTTAGTGACTTTGACCTCAAACAGCTCAGTCCTATAAATGCCATGTATAAAAGGCATGATCTAGCAAGTGTTCCCTGAGCACCTACTGGGTGCTCGGCCCTGAGTAATGCACTGTTGGGATTGTACAGACGAGTCAAACGTGGCCACTAGCCTCCCGGAGTTTATGCTCAGTTAAGGGAAACCTTAAGTCTCACCTGGCAGAGTGCATTCTACACTTGAGGAACGTGTTGAGGATGTACAGAGATGGGTCTCTGCTGCCGCTCTTGGAGGGAGAGGCGCTGAGATGCGTTGGGCAGGGGGTAGGTGAGCAGTAGTCAGGTGGGAGGAGCAAGCGTGGGCGGAAGAGCATGAGGGGGACCACAAGACCGACGGGACTCAGGCTTTAGATGTGAGAGGGCAAGAGAATGCAGCAAGTTGTTTCAGGCTGTTAGACGGGCTTTTCCTCTCTCAGGACTGGATAAAGCATGCAGTGGGCGCCGCATTTGCCATCTCGTGAAAATCTCAGATGAAGTGTTTGATAATTGGTTATTTGATTCTTCAAGCCCTCAACCACACTGAGGCTATAAACAGGATTAAGAGAGAGATGGGGATGGATAAAGAAGATGTGGTATATATATGCACAAGGAATATCATTCAGCCATAAAAAAGAATGAAATCCAGGGTGCCAGGGTGACTCAGTGGGTTAGGCATTGGACTCCTGGTTTCCGCGCAGGTCATGGTCTCAGGATCCTGAGATCAAGCCCCTGCGTTGGGCTCCAAGCTCAGTGGGGAGTCTGCTTGAGATCCTCTGTCTCCCCCTCTGCCCCTCCCCGTGCTCCCTCCCTCTCTCTCTCTCAAATAAATGAATGAATCTTAAAAAACAAAAAGAAAGAAAGAAATCCTGCCATTTGCAACAACGTGGATGGAGCTAGAGAGTATTATACTAAGCAAAATAAGCCAGTCAGAGAAAGACAAATGCCATATACATTCACTCATATGTGGAATTTAAGAAACAAAACAACCAAACAAAGAAAAAATAAGAGACAAACCAAGAAACAGACTCTTAACTATAGAGAACAAACTGATGGTTAGCAGAGGGGAGGTGGGTGGAGGGATGGGGGAAAGAGGTGATGGGGATGAAGAGTACACTTATCATGATGAGCACTGAGAAATGTATAGAATTGTTGAATCATCATATTGTGCACCTGAAACTAATTAAACATTGTATGTTAACTATACTGGAATTAAAATGAAGTGTGAGGGTGAGAGAGAGAGAGAGAGAGAGAGAGCTTTCTGCCAGCCAAGTAAGAGCTTCCCTGGACCCTAGGCTCTCCCTCTCCCTCCTCCAAGTGCACAGGACCAAGACAAGTGGGTTTACAAGGGAGAAGCAAGGTGAGCGAAGGCGGGGCTCACCTGTCAGCCCACCTGCGGGAGCTTGGGGGACAGTTGGGAGCTGGTGAATGTGAGAAGTCAGATCTGTAGAAAAATATTCAAAACCGACCATACACGGGACTATCTTCTTGAGTTACCATATTGAAACTGTTTTGTGAGTGAAGGCTATTGTAAGATACTTTTCTATGCATAGGAGTGACTTCCTGTGTCTGCATGCAGGGGCAGGGGAAGGAACAGCCCAGCACGCAGGCTTCCAGGGACAGAAGGAAGGAGACAACAGTCAAGCTCTCTGTCACCTCTTCTACTTGTCCAGGGTACTGAGTATAGCAACTAGTTAGACCTTGAGTGGGGGGCGGTCCTGAAATGCCAGGGAGAGCCATGCACACTTTTGGGGGGTGTCTAAATTCAAGGTTTGCAAAACCAAGAGCACTCCAATGCACCAAAGACACATTTCACCCTATTTGTGTAAAACAGGATAAATCAACTTCCAAATCTCCTCCTGCGTTCTTGTAAAAGTGGTAGAAACTTATGGGAACGGAGAAGCCATTTTTCAATGTTGTTACACAGTTTTCTAAATTCTAATGACCGCATTATAGTCTACTTAACCAATTCCTATTGGATGGACAAGAGGTTGTTTCCAATTTTTCACCATTACAAATAATGCTGTGATGAATATCCATGTGCATAAATCTTTGTGGTTACCTCTGATTATGTTCTCCGGTGAAAGCAGCAGAAGTGGGATTACTGAATGAATGAAGAAAGGTAAGGTTTTTGATACAAAATGCCAGTTTCCCCAAATCTTGTACCAATCTATAGCCCCACGTATAATTCACCTTACTCCTACCCTGCCAAGCTGCGGACATAAGATATTTTAAAATCTTTTCAAATATGAGAAAAGATAAATGGTATGTCAAGGTCTTAATTTGTATTCCCTTGAAATCTAGTGAGAATAAATAACTTTTTATGCTGACCCCATGTTTTTCCTCTTTTAAGACTTTTCCTGTGTTACTTGTTGTTTTTATGTTTTGGGGGTCTTGGTCTTTTTCCTATCAGTTCCTGTTCATACTTTGCATAATAAAAACATTCATTCCTGGTCTTACTTAATGCAAATTTCTTTCTTTTTTTCTTTCTTTTGATGCAAATTTCATCTACAGTTAATTGTTTAGTAGTAACTTTTTCATAGTAACTTTTGGATCCTTGAATGTCTCAACTGTTTTTGTCTCTTATTCCCCTTTGGACACACTAAAATCCCAAAGGTTCACCCAATAGCCACAAACCCAGGAGCCTCCGGCTTCAGCTGATCCTGGTGTCAGCTGATCAGATCCTCACCCAAGCTCCCCATTCCCTGGAGAAGGGCATCCTGACCCATCCTGGGCACAGGGTTTCTCCTCAGATTCAGAGCCAGTGATATAGGTTTAGTCTGGGTATGCCCTGCAGGTGTTCTGCTCTGGGGTAGGAGCCCCCCTGATCATCTCATCTCTTTCCCAAGGAGATCAGGCCTTTGGAAAACAAGTCAGGAAAGGAGTCTGCCTTTAGGAAAACTCAAGTAGGAATATAAGTGCCCCTAATCAGGATTTGTGGCATCTGCTCAAGTGCCTCACATCCTCCTTCCCTGTTCCCCTGAGGCCTTTGGACCTGATATGCCCTCCAAATTCTGGGTGCTCCCAAACACATTCACACTCCCAGCCCCAAATACTCCCCTTCCACTGACTTCTCCTTGCCTGAGCACCTCCTACTCCATCCCAAACTCCATTCAAAAGAATCATCTCCCCAGGGAAGCCTTCCGTTGCCCCTGGGCCTTGGTCAGCACCTGTCCCCTGTTCCCTTTGCACCCAGCACTGGGCCATCCAGAGAATCCATCCCAGGGTGTGAAATGCCTGCTCACTTACTTACTGGTGTCCTTCTCTAGACTGGAAGCTCCATGAGGCATCAGTCATGTCTGGAATGCAGCAAGAAATGGATGAATGAATAGAGTCACCTGTTTCTCTGCTTCCTGGCATCCACTGGCAGCCTTGCCCCTGGGTGATGTTGGGACTGTAGGAGTTTTCCTTTGTACATGTTGTCATTCTACTCATTTGACACCATGGAATCCAGATGTCAGTTTCCATGTCTGAATCCCCAGCTGACCCATGGGCTGCTGGAAGGACAGGAGTCCTTAGCTCTCTAGTGCACAGCCCAGCACACACACACACACACACACACGCTCAAACGCTCACACACACACACGCTCACACACACGCTCACATGAGTTTCCTTTTTCCTTTGTTTTAATTTTTAAATCTTTTGTAAGTTGCCTACTCTTTCCAAATGAACAAAAGTTTCAATCACAGTGTCAGTGTGTATGTAGGCATAAATATGGACACAGATATATAGTTGTAGATATGTAGATTTACTTAGAGATATAGATTTAGGTGTAGATCTAGATTAGCAAAATGGTTATGAGATTCATTTGAAGAATAAAGTAAGGACAGCTAAATATTTTTTTACAGAGAGGAGGGACTTGCAGTAACAGATATTGAAATGCATTGTAGAGCCACAATACTTAGAACAATGTGGTATTGACAAAAAGAATGAACAGATCAATGGATGAGAATTGATAGCCTAGAAAGAAACATTCCCTAGTGTATGCAGGCATTTAATTTGTGATAGAACAAGCAACTCGCCAAAAGGAAAAGATGGATAATTCAATAAGTGACTTTGGGAATTACTAGCTCATTAGGAAAAACATTCAAGTTCTATCCATATATCCCATTCTATGGCAAAACCAATTTTTGATGAATTAACTAGTTAAATACCAAAAATTTGCTGAAAATATAACAGCAATTAAGTTGAGGGAGAACTTCCAAATCTAAAATTACTGTAAGATAAGAAAAGAGGGAAGATTGATAGAAGTCTGTGAACACTATTGGCATTTTATGTAGAAATACATCACCATTAAAAACAAACAAAAAACAGGCATTTTTAAAAACACTATAGATAAGGAATTAATTTCCTTCATGTTTGGAAAGTTACTTAAAAATCAATGATAAAAAAAAAAAAACCCTAGTTATCTACCAGGAAGAAAAAAATCAATTAGTGATTCTTCTTGGTTGTGGGAATACTAGCAATCTTTATTTTTAATGTTTCTCTGTATTTTCTTATATTTTGCAGTAAGCATGCATTATTTTATAAGCAGATTGCAGACCACAATACTTTAAAGCACACGTTTACCCCAACAGGGTGGGTTGGGGAGAGGGTTGCAAAGAATGTAGTAATTTATAGAATATTAACGCAAATGGGTAATAAGCATATAAAATGATCACACTCAGGAGAAATTAAAGAAATAGCAATGTGATACTAATTTTAATTTATTAAAATGGCAACATTTTTTAAAAGCATGTAAGATTCACTGTGGTGAATGTGTGGAGAAATGGTATTCTCAGGCACCAGCTGGTCATCACGAGGATCAGTAAAACCCTTCTGGGGTGCAATATTGGCAATATATATCAAGAATGCAAAATATGACCATACACTTTGATCTAGTCAGATACGTAGGTCTTAATCTTCAAAAGCAAATGAGGTAGGTCCACAGCCATGTATGCACATGGCAGGGTGACACAGAGCCTAGCTTGGGATATTGGTGACCCCTACTCTTGCCACCAGTGGGAAGTTGCTCCCTACTTCTGGAACTGGATAGTTTCTTTACCTTCCATGACAACCCAGCTGAATCCTAGCATCTGGAATGTCCTTACCTCTCAGTCTGCACCTAATGAGTGCCCTCAAATCTCTAGAAAAGCCACTGCCCACGATGAGCCAGCCATACCTCTTATGCTTCACCGCACTAGTCTCTGGCATGTCTTTTCTCTATAGCGCCCTCCCCAAATGGGCAGAGTCCAGATGTCCTAGGGATGGTGATTCGTAAAGTCATTTGAAGAGCTGGAGGAAATCCTTAGTGTAGTTTTTGCTCTATGTGATCTCAGGCAGGCCCCTTCTTCCTTAACTCAACAAGCATGTATTGACCATCTGCTATGTGCCGGGCCCCGGGCCAGGTTATATGCTTGTGAACAAGCCACCTGGGATGAAACTTGCATAGTTGGTTTCTTGATCTTTAAACAATGATGCTAATGTGCTTATGCACCCTCCCACTCGCACCTTCCACGAGGTGCAGAAGAAATGATGATATCAATCTGCTACGCAGCCTATGAAGGAAGCTCTGTAAACCTGCAAGCCATTTTTTTTTTTTTTTTTTTTTAGGGTCTCTCAAGTTACGCTATGAGCACTGCAGACATCAAGACCATGAAATCTTTTTCTTTCGCAGCAAAGCATCGTGGAAGGTCCGAGTATTCAGAGAGCAGGCCTGGCTTAGGTCAGGGACCTACCACAGTCACACTGTGGGACATCGATGAAGGCTCTTCTGGTACAGCGCTGACCATTTTCGAAGACAGAATCCTAAGCATCATTTGAGAAACCTCCTTGTTGATCAATCCTTCCCCATCACCATATCTGAACCATCACCAAGTCCTATTGATTCTTACCTGCCTACTTCCCTCCAGCTCATTTTGGAATACTGTGTAAAATTCTTGAAGTCTTCCATTTGCTTTTAGGATAAAGACCTAATTTTCTTAAAGGCAGGAATATGCCAACCCTTGCCTACCTTAACACTGGATCTCACACTAGTGCTCTTCAGCCAGACATCAAGGGTACCACATTGTCCTGCCCCAAGGCCTTTGCACAGCATGCTTCTCTGACTGCATCCTTCTTGTTCATGCCCTTTTCTTATAGACTAGGTATTTTTTTTAAGATTTTGTTTATTTATCTGAGAGAGAGAGACAGAGATAGTGAGAGAGAGAGCATGAGCAGGGAGGAGAGGGAGAAGCAGGGTCCCCACTGAGCAGCGAGCCTGACATGGGGCTCAATCCCAGGACCCTGGGACTATGACCTGAGCCAAAGGCAGATGCCCAACCGACTGAGCCACTCACGTGCCCTACAAACTAGTTTTTGTTTTCTACTAATCTTAGAGGACCCCCAAGTTTAGCCATGGTTCCTTTATTATGTCCCTGCCATATATACACAACTTTTCTGTCATGGGTTAAGTATGTCCTAATTTCTATGATTCTATGCCCCTCTTGTGGGATATTTGATTTTAGACTTCTATGCTGTCAAGTTTTTCTTTAGAAGGTAAGCTCTGTGAGGGCAGATTCCAATTGACTAAATGAACAAACAAGAACAAGAAGGAGCTTGACCCTCCCCACTGAAGACTAGCTCCAGACCCTGGAATATCCAAATGGTATCCAAACTGAGCAGAGAACTGAGGGACGCGGCCTGCCCAGGGCCTGGGTGGAGAATGCCTCATATGTGTGATCTGAACACATTTCCTGAGCTTGTGGACATAGCGAAGAGAACACTGTGGGCATCTGGAGAAAGATTTTGGGGAAGAAGTAGGAAATAAAAGGAAACGCAATTCTTACACTCATGGCAAGTGTGTGGTCTGTCTCCCTATTGAATCTGTTTTGTGCTTCTCTTTACTGCCTTCCCTCTTCCCCTGTGCTTTTCCTTCCCTAGTTAGCACTCTGTATTCTAAACGTTATAATGAGCCCAGTGGCCCTGACTGCTCTCATCTTTAACCAGAAACGTAATTGCCTCGTTAACCTTTGGGGGGAGGTTTGGCTCTGCCCCTCAAGGGTTAGAGGCCTGAATTTCTGGGCGTGCCCATGGCCTCTGCTCAGTTGGTAGTCTAGGATTGATGGGAGAGCAGCATGTTGGGGCTAAGCTCTCGTTTGCTGGGTGGGGGAGCAGGCGTTATTGACTTCCAAGGCAAAAACGTGCCGGCTCCTTTGGGGCTTTTATTTAAATGGTTGTGCCCTTTCTCCCTCTGTCTGGTGGGAAAAACCCAGGGACCCAGGAAATTTGACTCACAGTTTGTGAAGGGCTGCGGTGGTTCCTTGTGATATGCCCCTGGTTTAACACTCACCCAGTGGGAAAAAATAAAATAAAGGGAAAAATCAGGCAGTTGGTCTATTGGCTACCATTTTGGTAACAAGAAGTGGGAGCTGTTTTCGCAGAATCCACAGCAAACAAAGTTGGATTTCCTTCCTCTACCCACTGAAGTCTGAGCAGAGGATCAGTTGGCCAAATCCTCCTGGTGAGTAAGTTGGTCTAACACCAGCAAAATTTCCTAGATGATGTGAGAGTTCTCAAAACTCTTGGAAGGGGGCTGAAACCATCCGGTTGGAGCCATGAGGTGTCTGACTCTCTGTGGAATGATTTACATATATTATCTCATATAATCCTCACACCAAGCTTTTAAGGCAGACGTGGTGAGTCAGTGCGACTCAAAGAGATAAAGCAACTCCCCCAAGGTAGGGCAGCTGGTAAGTGGGATGCCGCAGACATAAAACAGTCCTATTGACTTAAAAGTCTGCTCTGATTCTTGCTGTTACCACATGATGTAGATCTGCCACCGCTGTCCTTGTGAAACTGGTGGAAACCATGGACACACCACAGCTGAGCCTTCCCAATTATAAAACAAGCATAAAAACAGCTCCGGGAAGACGGAATTTTCTGGAACTCCTTCCACCGTCTGTCTGATGGACCTTAGAAAATACTGAGTAGAATGAGAAAGCATTTTCAACAGCAAGGGTCAAATGCAGACATCTAAATTATATCATAAAGCTTTCCAAATCTTCTTAGCTTCTATTCTAAGCTCTTCTTCCTGTGCTCAGGCCAAGAGAATCCCATCTTGGCCATGGTGCCTCGGCACCATTGATGTAAACAGGCAGGCTGGCATTCATTCAACAGATGTTTCCTGAGCGCTTCTTATCAAGACACAGGGGCATTAGCTGCCAGTCTTGCCCTTATGTTCCTCCATGCATGCAAACGTGCCCGTCAAGAAAGCGTGAAAGGCTTGCTGGTGTGTGAACCACGTACTCTGAGAGCCCAGAGGAGGGGCCCTGGCCTTGCTTTGGCAGAACGTGCAGTTTTTCTCAGAAGACTGTGTGAATAGAAGGCTTTGTGCCTGCACTCTGGGCTCCAATTGCTCCTCCACCAGACACTGCTCCCCGACTTCACTGCAGGGCCCTCTTCTGGATCCCAGGGCACTGGGGAAGGCCGGGGGCATGCCCTTGGGTATGGGGACTTCTGCTGGGATAGACAGGGCGATGCCTTGGCTGTGGCACCAACTCTGACTCCTCGCACAGCCATGGGCATCCCGGTGTCCGAGAAATTTTCACCAGTGCTGACCATCGAGACCCATGATTGCCACCATCAAATATCTGGTCGTGTAGCTCAAAACCCAGGAGGTTTTAGGGTATTTTTAAATTTTTTTTTCAGGATCTTAGCCACAGAGGGTTGAGTCACTACTACTCCTCAGTTTAGGTCATGAACTCATGGTTGCTTCGTGCAAGGCTCTCTGTCGTTTTTATTTTCAGTCTCCCCCCACCCCCAGCATTTTATACAGCAAAGTTGAAAGATGTACCCAGTGAACACCTGAACACCTACCTCCTCAATTCTGCCTTAACATATGACTGTTGATTCTCGATCGTGTATCTGCCCATTGATGCAGACTCCTACCCATCAATTAATCCACTTCTGGGATGCATTTCAAAGGAAATTGCAGATTTCAGTACAATTCCCTGTAAATACTTCTATTTTTACTTCAGTATTTGTTTTCAGTTCTTTTTCACTTCTGTTGTACAATTTACATACAATGAAATGTATAATTATCAAGTGTACTGATTGTGGAGGTATAACAAATACACCAGTATCACCCTAACCCTTGTCAAGACACAGAACATAATCACCACCCAGAAAGTTCCCTAATGTGCTTTTCCAATCCATCCTCTGCACTGCTCCTCAGAGGCAACCACTGTTCTGATTCTTTTCCACCAGAAAGTCACTTTCTCTGCTCTGGACCTTCCCATGAATGGAGTCATAGAACATACATTATTTTGTGTAGGGCTCCTTTCACCCATTTATAAAGTTTCAAAGTCCTATTGGTGTCATTCTTTGTATTAATCGTTCGCATAGTTCCCAGCAATTGCTGGGTAGAATTCCATTACATTATTTGGTAGTGTTAGATTTAAACTGAGGCATTCTGGCAGATGGTAAGTGATAACTTACTGTAGCTTTATTTTTTTTTTATTTTTTTAAAGATTTATTTATTTATAGGGACTCCTGGGTGGCTCAGTCGGTTAAGCGTCTGCCTTTGGCTCAGGTCATGATCCTGAGGTCCTGGGATCGAGTCCCATATCGGGCTCCCTGCTTAGCAGGGAGTCTGCTTCTCTGTCTGCCCCTCCCCCTGCTCATGCTCTCTCTTGCTCTCTCTCTCAAATAAAGAAATACAATCTTTAAAATTTATTTATTTATTTGAGAGAGAGAGAGAGAGTGGGGAGATGGGCAGAGGGAGGGGGAGAGAGAGAATCTTGAACAGACTTCCCACTAAGCCTGATGTAGGGCTTGATCTCAGCACCTTGAGATCATGACCTGAGCCAAAACTGAGTCACTTAACCCACTGAGCCATCCAGGCGCCCCTTATTGCAGTTTTAATATGCACGTCTCTAAGATCTAACGATGCTGAGCCCTGTTTCATGTATTTATTGACCATCTGTTTATCTTCTTTTGCAAAGCATCTGTTTAAATATTTTGTCCATTTTTTAATTAGTTATTTGTCCTTCCATTATTGAATTGTGGGAATTCTTCATATATCCTTCACACCAATCTTTGTGAGATATATGTTTTACATGTGTTTTTTTCTGTCTGTGGTTTGTCTTTCACTTATCTATATTTGTGTGCGGGGTTTCCTTTGATGAGCAAAGGTTTATAATTCTGATGAAATGTAAATTAGCATGCGTCTCTTTTATGGTTATTGTTCATTGTGCCTTATTAAAGAAATTTTTGCCTACCCTCTGTTCACAAAAATATTCTCTGGTGTTTTCCTCTAAAAAGCTTTATGATTTTAGCTTGAATATTTAGGCTTATGATCCATCTTGAATTATTTTTGTATATAGTGTGAGGTAGGAACTGAGGTCCATTTTTGTCCATATGGATATCCAGTTATTCAAGCGCCGTTTGTTGAAAAGACTTCTCTTTCCCCCATTATATTGTTTTGGCATCTGTGTCAAAAATCAAATAACTTGGGATGCCTGGCTGGCTCCGTTAGTAGAGCATGTGACTCTTGATCTCAGGGTTGTGAGTTCAAGCCCCATGTTGGGTGTAGAGATTACTTAAAAATAGAGTCTCAAAAAAAATCAAATGACTCAGTGTGAGTCTATTTCTGGGTTCACCCTAATTCCCTTTTTAAAAAAGATTCTATTTATTTATTTGACAGAGAGAGAGAGACAGGGAGAGAGAGAACACAAGCAGGGGGGTGGGAGAGGGAGAAGCAGGCTTCCCGCTGAGCAGAGAGCCAGACGTGGGGCTCAATTCCAGGATCCCGGGATCATGACCTGAGTCGAAGGCAGATGCTTAATGACTGAGCCACTCAGGCTCCCCACCCTAATTCCTTTTTATTCTTATTACCCACTCTAATTTTCTTTCCCCAAACACAAGATGTCAGTGCAATGTGTTCAAAGTATACATTTCATCGTATCATATATATTATGTATATATATTAATTAATATATTATGTATATAATATAAATAATAACAAATAATTATATATAATATATAAATATATATTACTATGAGTGCTATATATATAATATATATGATATATATAATATATATACACGTTGTGAGTATATAATATGTTATATCATCATATATTATAATAATATTATATATAATATAATATAATATATTACCTCCAACTTCCTGCCACCCAAATCCATGCCACAGTAACATTACCATGCATCTCCTGTGGACCTAAATGAGAATTCCTCTGTGGTTGAGAAAATCGCTTTTTCTAAAAATGACCAACACAATGCATCCCATCCCCACACTCTTCTTACAGTATGATGTTGACACTCCTCCCTTTTAGAGGAGGAGTCCATTGTCCTCTTTCCCTTGATCCTGAGTGGACCTTTGCAACTTCCTTAAACCCTACTGTATAGTAGAAATAAAGCTCTGTGAGTCCTGAGGCAAGGTCATGGAAATGCCATGCATCTCTTCCTTGATTCCTGGGGCCATTGGCTCTTGGGAACCAGCTACCATGCTGAGTGGAAGTCAAGTAGCCATGTGGAGAGGTCACACATGGTCATTCTGCCCAACAGTATCAACCAGGATTCTAGTCAATGGCCGGCATCAATTGCCAGACAAGGGAGTGAGTTTCTGAAGGTTCTGGTCCTCAGTTTTCAAGTTACCCCCAGCCTCTGACCACCCCAGATGACGCCACAAGAAGCAGAGATGTGCTTTCCTTCCCAAGCCCTGCCCAAACTGAAGATGGTGGAACAAAACAATGATTGTTGTTATAAGCCATTTGGTATGCAATGGCTTCTTATGCAGCAAGACTCACCTGGAACATATGGGCTCCATGTATGTATCTTGATTAAATATTATAGGTAGCGCCCCCCTGGATGGCCACAGGGCCCACTCTCCCCCTGTCAGTACTCAAGGCCTCTCTGTCCTCACGTTCCTCCTTCTACTTAGCATTACCTCTCACTAATTTTTGCCTCATAATTGCCTAATAACAGCTTATTGATTGAATTTGTATTTCTCTGATTGTTAATGATTTTGAACGTTTCATCATATGCTGATGAGCTTTTTGGGTTCCCCTTCTATAAATTTCCTCTTCATATGCTTTCCTCATTTTTCTGTTAGGTTGCTATTTCTCTGTTTTGTGGTCTTGGTATAAATCCCCTGTCAATTTTAGACATTTCAAATATCTTTTTGTATTCAGTCATCTGTCTATTAGCTGTGACAGTTATGTTCTAGATATCGCAAACAGATGACAGAACGAAAGATTCCCTCAGAGAGGAACCCCATCTGTGCCTCAGTTTCTTTAGCTAAGCACTGTAACATCAATAACATCTCACATGTTCGCCCAGTGTTTTCCAGTTTGAAAAATATGTGCATATGTGAGTTTATTTAATCATTAAGACAATCCTGAAAGATAGCTATTATCACTCTCCTCACCCATCTTATAGCTTGGTAAATGAGGGTCCAGCTAGTTGGAGTGACTTGCCCAAGGTCATGCAGCTCTCCTATGCCCCCAGAAAAGATATGGGCTTGATGCTCCAGGGGTGCAGTGGAGGAGGCTGGGGGCAGAGAAGGAACTTTCAAGATGACTCAGCATCATAAGAGAGCATCAGAGTGATTCAGCCTGAGATCCGGGCAGTCCAGGGGCCGTCCTACCGTGATGACCAGATCAGTGTGTTAGATAAGTAAGTTCTTGGTTTAGAAGATTTTTTTCTTACTCATAGAATGAACCCAATAATAATAATGACAGTGACCATCTCAAATGACTCATGACGGTTCAAAGCTGTAATGAATGTAAACTGGGAAGTATTTTTATGGTAAAAATCTAGGGACTCAGTTCATCTGGGGAGGATTTCAAGCTCTGTTCAAGACCTGAAAGCCTGTGTGGACTGGAGAAAACCCCTTCACCTCTCTGGGTCTCAGGCTGCTTCCTAAAGGCTCTTCCAGCCTGGGGATCATGTTGAACCTCACATAGGGTTAGAAGCTTTATCTAAGAAAAGGGTTGGTGTGTGTGTATGTGTGCGTATGTGTGTGTTTTGTGTATGTGCATACATCTGTACATGCATGCGCTTGTGTGTGAACGTCAGTGAACGTGTTTGTGCACTTGCATATCGTTGCATGTGCGTGAGTCTGTGCACATGTGGTTTGAGCATATGTGTGTTTCCCGTGTGTGTGTGCATGCACACATGCAGGTGTGTACGGGTGTGTGAAGAGGATGTTTCATGTGTGACAAAATACTATTTCTGAGAATTAATAGACGCGCGTCCTTTTCCTGAATTTCCCTGATTACACTCCAGAGCCCTTCCCTCCCGGCCCGGACAATGAGAAATGTGTTGTTTACTGCCCTGGGAGCTGGAGGAAGATGCATAGGGCAGTTTGTAGGGACCAGCACAATAGAAGAGGCCAGGGCAGAGTGGAAAGATCGGGCCACACTTTCGCATCCTTGAGTTTTCAATCCCTTAGGACAGTCTGAGGATCCTAGTTTGGGCCCGTGGAAGATGGAGAAGGGGGCAGGAGGGCAGGAGCAAACAGGGCCCAGAGCAGAAGTGCTTGAGCCTGGAGAGCTGACCTGAAGCTGACCTTCTTGGCCTCTTGTTAACCTCCTGCGAGCATAGTCCCAGGAGCGGCCACCAATCACCCACCGCACGTCCAGCCGCAGAGGCCACCCAGGGGTGTGTTGGGTGTGTGAGTGTGTGTGTGTGTGTGTACGTGCACGTGTGTGTCTGGGGAGGTGTGGGGCTGGGCATGACTGTCTTCGCTGCACAGCAAGGGTAAGGGTGAGGGCTGTGAGGCTGCGATGCCCGGGTCTAGCGGAAGCCAGCCTCTGATAGACAGGCAGCCATCACTCCCTTCTCCGGCCCCCGGGGCTCTGCCTCAGCGCCTGCTGCCGTAACCTTCAGAGTCACCTGGGCCTGGCAGTTTGTCACCACTAAAAGCCTCATATCCTGGCTCCCCCTGCACTATTAATCTCAGAAAAACGCATTGTCAAACCTAATGAAGAAGGGGAAGCCACCAAGGAGAAGGTGTCCACACCTCATGGTGACAGTTGTCAGGCAGGCTGGCAGCGACGTCCTGCTGGGGACAGAGCTGGATGAACAGAAGCAGTGGGAAGTGCCCGGGGAGCTGGGCAGTGGGAACTCAGGACCTGGGGCGTGGGGTGAGCCAGTGCCTGCTGACGGCAGGGGGCCGCGTTGTGTGGCAGGAAAGAGGACAGAGGACAGGAGGCCTGGGGCCTGGAGGGGACATTTGCAGGGACATGGGGCGTCAGGACACTCCCAAGGAGAAGCACCTCCTAACCGAAGCATCTCACTCTGGCTGAAATGTTCTGGAAAAGTGAGCCTTTGGCAGCTGACAGCCGAGTCCCTGACCCTGCCCTGCCCTCTGGTCCCTGCGACAGCATGCTGAGGCTCTGGACTGAGCTCGAACCAGAGGCCACACACACCGGCAAGCCTCAGTCCTAACCTAATCCATGAAAAGCGCTCACTCGGTCCAGAGAGTGTTTACAATTTTTTTGAATTAGTCACAGAACTTGAAATTGGGATATTCCACGTGAAGAACCAGATTTGCAATGTCTCTTGAAACATTTGGGGCAGATTTCCACAAGGGGACAGTCAGCCACAGCTGCAGGGTCCCAGGTGGTGGGCATGAGCTCGCCAGGGACCTGGGAACCAGCATTTCTAGCCAGAGGTCCGTCACATCGCTGCCACGTGCCAGTGTCCCCTGTGGCCAGGGCAGGTCTTATTCATCATTATTATTATTCATGGGCAAGTCTTCCCAACCCTGCAGCCTCCTGTTGTTCTTTCTGTGCTAAGCATCACAGTGACGCCTCCGGGCCATCTGGGGTTTTGTTAAAGTGAAATCTAACGGAACATCTTTCACCCTTCCTGTCTCCACTCTCCCCCCCATCCCTTCCCCCGCACCCCCTAGAGCTGACCCTCTTCTTCAGTCAGCATTCCCCTCCAAAGGTTCCCATGCAGGCAGGACGCTGAGGGCTCAGAGCATGTCCAGTCGTTGGTCAGTAGATCCTGTTGGCAAATGGTTCTGAGCATCCCTCACCCCAGCCCTGCATGCCCAGATGTGCCCTCGAGGAGAAAGGCAGCACCCAGTGCCCACAGCAAGGTAGGCTGGGAGAGAGTGATCTAACCCAGAGACATGTGGAGGAAGCAAGGGTCAATCGGGAAGGCTTCCTGCAGGAAGAAGAGCTTCAGCAGGGCTGGCAGGTATATGGTGCAGTGGTTAAGAGAGTGAGTGTGCTGGATTTGATCTTTCAGTTACCAGCCATGTGACCTTGGGCATGTCATTTAGATTTTGTCAGAAACGAGGATGCTAATGGTGTCTGCATCCTTCCCAGCCAGTAACCACCCCCACCTGCTACAGCGCACTACCATGCTGTCTTTAACCCCTTTTGTGTCCTGACTTGCCGGAATGAGTCCTTCCCTGGGCCCCTCGGGACCAGTCCTCGCTGTTCTGTGAGCCAGTGGTTTTCAGCCTTTGGGACTCAGTATGAGCCACATGGGAGGTGACCAAGAAATTATTTTTGTTCGGCTGAAAACGGGGGAGACACTGTAGGCGTTAGTGTGGCATCCAAGCCCATTTCTAAGTTCATGAACCAACAAGGTGTTAGCTACAGGCTGAAAAGGAAAATATTCAGCCAAAGTCACTTTGTAACATTCCTTCTACTTCTCTGTGTCCCCAAACCTTTCCCCTACATTTAGGAGGGAGACCTCTGGTGCCAGGGGCATAAGAACTAGAGAGGGTTCAACCAGCCGTATATCAGGCGAAAGCAGACCCTCAACAGAAGAAAGCAGGGCAATAGAAAGTGTGCTAAGGGTCAGAGTGGCCCCCAAGCTGAGCAAGAATCAGCAAAAATGTACCATGATTCGAAACATATGTATGTCATATAAAAGCAAATGTTAGCCTCATTATTGGTCTCATATCCTTGGGCCTCTGAGGATTCGGGGTCCTCCCCCTCCACTCCCGTGTCCTCTGCTGTCACCCAGGAGGAGGGCCAATGACAGTGAGCAGTGGGAAGTGCATCCTCTAGTCCAAGGGGTCACGGGTGGGGTTTGTCTCGGGGTGTCTTAGGGTCTTGCACATGGCTGGGAGGGGCCCATTATCCTCACAGGAATGAGGGCAGGGCCAAGGGAAAAGACACCACTCCAGTCCCTGCCTGGGTTCTAGGCAGCATCAACCGCACGGCCTCCTCTGAAGGTCTGGGCAGTGCTCAGGCGCAGGCACACGCATTTAACATCCAGAGGTGAACTCGCTCATGTCATTTCCCCAGCTTCTCCGAGACTGCCCTTTCCACGGGGTGCAGAGGAGTCTTCCATTTCAGTGACCTTCTCCACCCGTAATTCATGACTCATGGCCACATCTCCACCCCCAACCTCCACAGTACCTCTACTACAAGCTCTTTGCACCTGTCAAGTGAGTCGGGGGCTGGTCAGACAGAAAAGGCTGTGACACGATGAATCACTTTCTCCTCATCCCCTGGAGGATGCTCAGGGAGGCCCCGGACTGAGGGCCCCATTCTGCGAGATTTCTTCTACCAGGCAACGTCTCCTCAAGAGCCTTTACTTTGCCTTCTTAGGGAATTTCTTTCTTTTTTTTTTTTAAAGATTTTATTTATTTATTTGAGAGAGAGAATGAGATAGAGAGCATGAGAGGGGGGAGGGTCAGAGAGAGAAGCAGACTCCCTGCTGAGCAGGGAGCCCGACATGGGACTCGATCCCGGGACTCCAGGATCATGACCTGAGCCGAAGGCAGTCGCTTAACCAACTGAGCCACCCAGGCGCCCTTCTTAGGGAATTTCTTACAAGGAGCCTGACGATCTCATTGTTTGGTGCTGATGCATGCTTGAAGGAGGCCACAAGCCATCCATGTGCATACCACCCCCAGAGCCCCGGAACAGAGGTGGCACAGAGATGGAGTTTGGTGGTAGCTTGCCAAAGGGACGTGTAAGTTGCAGAGATACCCCTAGACCTATGACACACGTGGGTTTGAATAATGGGCATTTTCATGGAGGTCATAGTTGGGAGGAGGTGGGAGTGTGATGTACAGAGAACTCGCCAGCACTTGGGCGACCTCGAGTCTCTATATCACATTCAGCTGGGCTGTAATTTCCCTACTTGAGTGTTTCACTCTACTAGGACTGGGAGGCATAGGGAGGGAAGGAAGGAAGGAAGGAAGGAAGGAAGGAAGGAAGGAAGGAAGGA
>NW_023270459.1:7569971-7676786 GCF_011800145.1 Mirounga leonina | reverse complement strand
AGGAAGGAAGGAAGGAAGGAAGGAAGGAAGGAAGGAAGGAAGGAAGGGAATAGAGAAAGGGAGGAAGAAAGAAAAAGCTTCTTTTGAATAAGAAAGATAGAAAGCCAAGCAGACTATGAAATCCAAATATATATTTTAAAAAGCAGAAAAAGGAAAAAAAAAATCATAGGTTTGCAAGCAAGTCGGCTGTTCCATTCCAGCTCCATCTCTCATGTCCGTCGTCCTGAAGTCAAGATGCCCTGGCCGGGAGCAGCCTAGGAGAAACCTGAGCTCTGCGGCAGTCACTACAAGAGCCTTGGGAAGGTGCGTTGGCAAAAATCAGCCTTTTGTGCCCTATTTTTTGCAGCAGAGGAATGTGGACACCTCCGGCTAATCCTGGGATATGAATCATAGGGCCTAGGTCTCAAATTCTCTCTCCTCCCCAGCCTATGTCGCCTCCCAGCCTTGAAAATCCCTCTGGACAGCAGCACCGCGGTAGGGTGTGGCCATTTGTCATTTTTATGGGTCTCACACATTGTTGTCCTCAGCTGTTCCAGGGAGGCCTGTGCTGCACAAGAGGACTCCGAAGAACCGTGTGAGGCATGTGTAGACAAAGGCGGCGTGGTGGTTTCCTTAGTAACCTGAGCTCAGGGAGGCCGAGGAGCTGGGAAAGTAGGGCTTGCACATGGCTGGCTTGGGCCGGCCTCTTCACCTGGAGAGTGGGACTGGCCAGGACTGGCCACTGGCCTGACCCCGCTCAGGAAAATCTCATGGAGCATGGAATCGATGTGACACCCACATCATCTCCGTGGACAGGGGGCCAGCCTCACCCTGTGTCTGCCGCCACACGGGCTCTTTCCCAAAACATTGGCCCTACCCCAGGGCTTTTGATTCAAGACATCTGGGGAGGCCTGAAGATTTGCGTTTCTTCTTCTTCTTCTTTTTTTTTTTTGGTTTTATTAAAATTCAAGTTAGTTAACATATAGTGTATTATTCTTTTCTGGGTAAAATTTAGTGATTCATCGGTTGCATATAACACCCAAAGCTCATTACATCAAGTGCCCTCCTTAAAGTCCATCCCCCAGTTACCCCATCCCCCCCACCTTCCCTCCAGCAACCCTCAGTTTGTTTCCTAGAGTTCAAGTCTCATAGTTTGCCTCCCTCTCTGTTTTTATCCTATTTTATTTTTCCTTCCCTTCCTGTATGTTCGTCAGTTTTGTTTCTTAAATTCCACCTATGAATGAGATCATATGGTATTTGTCTTTCTCTGACTGACTTATTTCACTTAGCATAATACTCTCTAGTTCTATTCACATCATTGCAAACGGCAAGACTTCATTCTTTTTGATGACTGAGTAGTATTCCATTGTATGTATACCACATCTTCTTTATCCATTCATCCTTTGATACACCCAGTTGTCCATTGAGAATTTGCATTTCTAACATGGCCCCAGATGAGGCTGATGCCGCTGATTGGGGCTCTGTAGTCACCATGGCCTGCGATACGTGGTCTAGTGGAAACTCGTGAATTCTGGGCCAGGCCAGACATTCCCATGCTTGTGCCTCTCCACCTGCTTTTCCTCCTCTCCCAGAGTCCGGCAGAGAGGACAGATGCCTTTTGGGAGGATGGATATCGCACACACTTCCCCCTGTCCTCTGTTTGCTCCTTCTCTCTCTTCATCGCCATTGAAACTCTTTGGCTGTTGGATTTCCTTTTGTTTCTTGGTCTCTCTTTGAATCAGTGTGCCTATTCGGGAGCTGGCATGTACTTTCCACAGACTCCTTTATCGAAGTATAGTTGACGCACAATGTTACTTTAGTTTCAGGTGTACAACATAGTGATTTGACAACTTTATACCTTATGCTCTGCTCACAAGTGTAGCTATTATCTGTCACTAGACAACAATATTACAGTACCATTGACCATCTTCCCTATGCTGTACTTTTCATCCCTATGACTTATCATCCCATAACTGGAAGCTGGTACCGCCCCTTCCCCTTCACCCATTCTGCCCATCCCCCCCCCCCCTCCTCTCTGGCCCCCATCAGTTTGTTCTTATATTTATGGGTCTGTTTCTGCTTTTGTTTGCTTGTTTGTTTGTTTCGTTTTTTAGATTCCACATATAAGTGAAATCATACGGTATTCATCTTTCTCCATCCGAGTTATTTTACTTGGCATAATATACTCTAGCTCCATCCATGTTGCTGCAAATGGCAAAAATCTCAATTCTTTTTGATGGCTGAGTAATATTCCATTGCATATTATGCCACATCTTCTTTATCCATTCATCAGTCAGTGGATACTTGTGTTGCTTCCATACCTTGGCTATTATAAATAACACTGCAATAAACATAGAAGTGCATATATCTTTTTTTGAATTCATGTTTTCATTTCCTTTGGGTAAATACCCAACAGTGCAATTGCAGGATCATATTCAGGAACCTGCATACTGTTTTCCACAGTGACCCACAGTGTTTTCCACAGTTTGCATCCCCACCAACAGTGCACAAGGGTCTCCTTTTCTCTACATCTTCACCAACACTTGTTTTTCCTTGTCTTTCTGATACTAGCCATTCACAGACTTCTTCTCTTGACTCCCCTGTCTAAGGAGGTCTTGAGGGGGCTGACTGAAAAGGGTTTGGATGATTCCAAAGAAGGCAGTTGGATAAATCACCCTGGTCACTTGGAGAAGGACAATGGGGTAAAACTGAGAGAGAGGCCCTCAGATGCGGGAAAATCACCAACGGTCAAAATCACCACTGCACAATCTCTTAAGATCCACCAGGTTGGCACTAGAGGAGACTTAAGAATCATTTGGCCTACAGCAGGTCTGCTCTGAGACATAGATTCCATCACCAGAACAGTGGACAGGGTCATCCAAATTTATCTTCTTTCTTGTACATTGTATGGATAGTACACATCTTTTCTTGCACAGGATACAACTCCACCAAATTTAGCTTTGGGGAGGGGATCACATGATTTATTGTGCAAACCTAGCATTTTTGAGAGTGAAAGGGAGCACAGTTAGTAACGACAGGACAATAGGCAAGACCGGGTCTGTGCCAGGTCAGGCAGGACTTTTGGTCATGGAACCAGTCGGAGCAGATGGTGATCAGAGAGAGCCATGGAAAGTGCCATTCAAGTCCTTCAAAAGGTGATGAAGAGGGGCAGGAACTGGGGCTGCCCACCACTGCTGAGGAGCTTTCCTGAGCAGGGCATATGGTACAAAGCAAGACCTGAGATCCCCAAACACTAGACTGAGAAGGGCCTGAGGCTGCCACCTCTGAGGCTGATTTCACTCCTGCAAAGTTCGGGTGTCCCAGATTTTCTTACCATTTCTACTAGAAACTTGCTCTATGACTTTGGCAACTCACCTCACCTCTCTGGGATCAGTCTCCTCATCCATAAAATGGGAGTGTTAGTTTCTAGTATCTTGGAGGTGTTAGGAGAATTACACTCAAGTGCTGGAATCTAACATGCAACAGTGGTTTGATGCGGAAAAGGGCTGGCACGCTGCCTCCTGAGGTCAAATGTGGCCCACCGCTTGTCTTTGTAAGTAAAGTTTTATCGGAACACACTCATACTCATTAGCTTATGCATTGTCTGTGGTTGCTTCTGGGCTTATAAGGGCAGAGCTCAGCAGTTGCAACAGACACCTTAGGGCACGTAGAACCTAAAACATTTATAATCTGGCCCATGGCAGAAAAAAAATTTGCTTTAGAAGAAAGACAGACAATGACAAAACAGAGTGTAAAGGATTTAAGATTCAAGAAGGTCCACACTAGAATATGACACTGACTCAATCCCGATGACCCTATCTGGCATTTTTCCTGATGACAAAAAAAAATACATATTTGGAATTTTTTAGAAATTTCTCTTTTGCTAACTTCCTTAGGAAAAGTAAAATATCAACCATTTTACCCCCGAGAGATTTCCACTATCAACATTTTGACACCTTTCCATTAAGTCTTGGTTCTATGCATTTTTTTAAATGAAATTGAGATTAGGAAATTTTGTATCTTGCTTTTTACATTTTAAATAATGAAAGTGTTTTCCTTTTTTATTTATTTATTTATTTATTTATTTGCGAGAGAGAATGAGAGACAGAGAGCATGAGAGGGAGGGGGGTCAGAGGGAGAAGCAGACTCCCCGCGGAGCAGGGAGCCCGATGCGGGACTCGATCCCGGGACTCCAGGATCATGACCTGAGCCAAAGGCAGTCGCTTAACCAACTGAGCCACCCAGGCGCCCCCCAGTGTTTTCCTTTTGATTGAAGTATCTTCTGAACCAGCAAGATCGATACCTATATAATATTCCATTTTGTGGGTTTATTATGTTTTATCTAGTCATCTCCATGTTGTTGAACATTCTTTTATTTTTCTACTTGCTGTTTGTGGAGGTGGAGAATGTCGTTGTGCAGACTTCTCTATGCTCATAACCGGTTCTTTCTTTAGGAGACATTCTGGGAATGACAAAACCAAGCAATGAAATGACTCTCTTTGAAACCTAAATGGGGCCATGTCACCTCATGCTTCAGCTTCCTGAAGAGGAAAAATCAAGAAGCAGACATCACCCTGTGAGTCCTGCGAACTTCTCATGCTGGGAACCGGCAGCCCAGAGGGTAGCGAGCCCCAGGGGTGGAGTGGGAGGCCTTGTTTCCTGTTCAGCATGGCCGTGGTTGCCCTGGGAGCTGGACAGAAAACGCTGGTGTTTATCAAGAATGGCCTGAAACATCAAGGCTGCCCTCTGAGCCCACATGCTGGGATGTCAGAGAACTGGAAGCCCGTGGTGGCCCATCCTGACCGATTGCCCCGTCTTGGAGAATGTGGGTCTTCTGCTTGCTTTCCTCCTGCCTGCCCCGGAGTCAGAGGGTGCCCATCCTTAACCGATGGGGTAAATGCTTATTATACTACGAGCTCATTTGCAGCATAAGGCACCTACTACAATCCCACTCCTCATGCAAAATTGCCAATTTATGGCAATATTCCTTGTTTAGAAAACAAGGCTATCCAAACACTCTAATTACAACGTGCACCAGCAGCCGAGAGTTCCCTGCATTAATGCACAGGCTCCAGATACATTCGTCAAATAGAGTTTTTTTTTCTCTTTGCCTTCTTCTCTGGGTACTTTTAAGTTCAGGGACAGAGAACATGTCTTCATTAGAAACATTAACATTCACAGGCTGTAGTAAATTTTGACAGTGAAAAGGTCTCTGTAACCTTTAGTTGTGCAGAAATTTACTTCCCAAGAAAATTACATCTGGCACTGTCTTAATTAATGCTAGCTTTCTTTTCTGAAAATTGTGGGCTTGTCAGTAAAAAAGGCAGAAAAACCTGAATTTAAAAGGCTGGACACAAAAGACGCCGGGAAATAAAGCTCTGTGAGATTTCATAATATTGCTCTGTTTTTGTTCTACAGTAAGGAGATGAAAAGATCTCATTTGATTTTGCCAAATGCAGCAACATACATGTAATGTAGAATTGATTTGCATTTTCTCTCTTTTGTCTCTGAGTTTTATCATGTAAAGCGTGCTTGGGAAGGTATTCTATTTTAAAAGCAATAGGTCAAATAAAATCTATACCTACAAGGGAAAAAAAATAACGTATGACTTCATTATTTTAGCTTCTCTCTCACCGCTCGTATTAATCGCAGCTAACAGTAAGAACTGTAGCTGTGTTTTCTCACGTGAATTTTGATTATCTGACATTCTCTTTTCCTGGTTTGAAATGGGTCCTAAGTATGATGGGAGAGCTTGGCTTCACGTTTGGGTATTTCTATTTTACATGGCTCAGACTTCTATTTTGACAGCAAGATGCTTTTGCTTTCCTTGGGGTTGAGAGATTCGTTTAGGTTCATTTTTCTGCCCTTATTTGGCTTTGCATCTTGATTACCCAGCATTACCTTTCTGCAGTTCGAGGGAGAAACCTCACACACGCAGTCCCAGGTAGTTTCTCCCAACAACACATGCTTTGCATCACAGTGACATGAAAAACACTTGAAAAAATGTCTTCGTGTTGTCGCGTGTGGAGGAGGGAAGTGTGGAGCTGGGAGGAGGCATTCAGTCTTAGAGAAGGTGTGTCACAGCCCAGACGATTCTGGGTTTTGATGACAGGGCAGAGAAGGTGATGTGCCCCGAGTCACACAGCAGAGCTGGAGTTCCCATCCAAGCCTCCTGGGCTCAGCCCTCACCCCTGCACAGGGCGCGCTCCACCAACATTCCCAAAGGAGAGCACTTACCTGTTAACCTGTAATGTGGTGACTGGGAGAATAGCGTTGTGATCATTTTCCTTGATTTGGGTCCAGCGCCTCCAAAACCATGGTTCAGGACCACTGTGGGAGCATGAGGCAGCTTTAGTGGTGCCCAGCCAAGGTTCAATCACAACAGACTGGCCGATGAGGAAGGGGGCCCCTCTGGATGCTCTCAATCTCCCGAGGTCAGGGCAGAAGGCTCTCTCTGGCCCCGGCACGTCTTGAATGCCTCTGTAACACTGGATAATCCCCCCTTTTAACAGAGAGAGCAGGCCCCAGACTTCCTCAAACCTTCATATTGAGCTAGAATTTAATTACATGATTTTGTTTCCATTATAAGTTCTTTTTTTATGGTTATTTCATATTTATGGTAAGTGCTATTAGTTTTCTATTCATGGTAATGATAGAGAGCTTCCTTTAAAAATTAAATCTATTTAAGTAAAAAAAAAAGAATGAATATAAATTAAATAAAAATATGAAGTAAAACAGAGTAGCAGGGATTCCCGGGTGTGGCCAAAAATGGTGGCAGATGAGCCTCCGAAGTTCAAGCTTGGCAGACTTGCTTTAGGAGACAGAATGCCATGGAAGAAGCTTGTTTGAGCAAGTTCTGCTCTGGACCCCAGAATTTTCCTCGACTTTCCGGCTCTTTGCATGAAGGTGCCCATTATACATAATTTACTTGCGTTTATCAAATGATTAGTTGGCGTCTCTCTCTCCTTTAATAATTCACCAAAGAGTGTGTTGCAGAGATGCCCCTCCTCTCTACACTTAACAGATTCTCCTGCTGCTCCCTGACAGCCTGATAGGAGGCAATATTTTAAGATAAAAGGATTATTAAAATAGTGCATATGCTGGAGTAACACTCCAATGTGCTTCTTTATCTGAGTTGTTGTCGAGTGCCATATAATTTAATAAAGTATAACATATTTATAAATAACACCTCGGGTTAATGTCCTCACACTTTTTCACAACTTAGCGTCACACACCGAGCAAGTGGGCACATCGGGGAGAAGGGGTCTGAAATGCAAAGAGAAAAGGAAGGGTGCTCCAGAGCTCTGGGTAGGAGTGAGTTTCCTCCCCAAAAGGACAGCGACTTGTCCAGGGTCGCCTATGTGCAGTGGGGAAGGAAGGGTGGGGGCCTAAGTGGCCCGTGAGGAGGACTGTGGGGGTCCCTTGTGGTGCTGGAGGAACTTGAAGGCTGTGGGGTCAATGGGGGCCAGTGGGGGTCCACGTGGACCCATGGGGTCATGGGGCTGTGGGGAGCAGTAGAAGATTGGTAGGAACTATAAGGGTGGATGGGACAGTGGGGGTCTGTACAAGGCTGTGAGGGCAGAGGGCCATGGAGCCGTGGGAGGAGAGACTGTGCCAAGCTCCCAGACAGCACGTCCACACTGCCTGTAGGTGCCCGGCTGAGGACGTGCAGAGGTCTCGCGTGCCCTGCGTGTCCCTGGGACCTCCGGCCACCAGCTCACCAACCATCCCTTCACACCCTACCCAGCTTGTAACTGCAGAGAAAATGAAACACTGTCAATTTGAAAAATTAGAGATAAAGCCAGAAGAGCGAAAATCTAAAGACCTGAGATGAGCCAATTACCAATGTCAGACAAGACTCTGAGTGTCCTCAAAGAGAGGGCGAGAGAGGGGACTTCAGAGCAGCACCTCCCCAACTCGCAGCGTGCAGGTCAGCTGCGCTCTGTGCAGATGCACATGGTGATTCCGGAGGGCTGGGGAGGGGTTCAGACACTGCATCTTTGAGAGGAACGACTTCATGTAACTCAGGGCTTGTGGCCTGCAAAGGGGAGCTGGCAAACCCACAGGCAGAAATCAGCTTTGTCCTGGAAAGAAAGAAACCTTCTGCTGCAGGGAACCCAAGCACTGATTTTCACACCAAGTAGGGGCTCGGTGGCGCGAGGCCACATACAAAGATGCTGCAAGCTCCCCCTCCCCCTCCCCCGCCCCTACCCGAGGCCTCAGTTTCCCTACAAGGAGTTTGGGCGAGAGGCTCTTAGAGCTATTCTGAGATTCTAGTTTCCCATAATAGACAGAACCTTTAGCAGTTATGTTTAGATGTCTCAGGCTTGGTGTGAATTGAGGGAACTCCTATCCCAAAATACCTTCCCCGCTTCTTGCCAAGTTGCCTGAAATGCCACCATTAGTATGGCATCCCTCTGGGGACAGAGGGGCTCCCCTACACTGCATGCCCGTGCCTTGTCTCGTAGATGGTCTCCCTCACAGCAGGGCAGGGGGCAGGGGGCAGGGTGAGGCTGCAGGGGTGGGCAATCGGGCCCCAAGCTGCTCCCTGTGAGCCCTGCTCAGTGAAGATGAAGGCCTCCAGCTCGGTCCCCTGGCAGGGACAGTGTTGCTCCTCCGGGGTGAGGAAAACCCACGAGACATGCAGGGTGGAGGTGGGAGGTCAGCGCCGCCGCAGCATCCGGGAAGCCCATGGGCCTGTGGGCAAGGGCCCTCCAAGCAGTGTCCCGTGGTTCCTTTGCAGATACTGTCATTTCTGTGGGACAATGCCCTCCTGGGGCTCCCTGGCCCCTCTGGATCTTCACAGCCTCCAGAGGCAGAGAGGGTCCTGGGAATCGTGGGCACCCACCATGGGCTTCCTGGGGCCGTGGATTTGTGCCTTGACCACGAGAGCTCCCTCCCTTCTCTGGCCTTCCCTGAGGGCTACTGAGCAGATGGTGGATGGAACCCAGGCCAGAAAATGCATCCAGCAGAGGGCCCTATGGATGCTTCTAGGAATGGGGGACCCTGAATTCCAGCCCTCTTTACATCACGCTGACTGCAGGCTTTTTGCTTGAGACCCGTGGACCGCCAGCCATTGGCCGGATGAATCTGAAGGGGCATGGTGGGCCCACGACACTGACAGGAAATACTGTGAGCACCCATGCATTTCCATTTTCATGACATTCGCAAAAGGCTTTTGATGCTGAAACAAATAAAACAAATAAAGCCCCTTTACCTTGCAGAGCCATAAACTGACAACTGAAGAGGGACTGGACTTGTCTAGGCTCATACGGTGGGGCTCTTTGGAACCCTTCTCCAGGCCAACTTCACCCTCAAGCCCCATTTCAGACACACACTTGTCTGACAAAAGGACGTGAGTCGGGTTCTTCCTTGGGAATCTGGGGCTCCTGAGGGAGGCAGCCATCCCAGCACGGAGCAGACCTGCCCCCATCCCCGCTCTCCATCCCTACCCACCATGCCCCATGAGTAGAGGATCCTGGACTCCTCCACACTGAGCCCAGCTTTCCCGTCTCCGGCCTGGCTTTGGGCTGCCTTCCCCCATTGCGGCTCCAGGTACCCCAGACTCAGCTGATTCTGGGCCACCGGTCCTGGGGCGGCCCTCAGCCCCCCACGCCCCACGCAGGCGCGTTCCAGCCGATCGCACACACGCGGTGCACATCATTTCTGCCCTGCGCTGAGCTGCGCCGAGGGCCGGAGGGGAACAATATATTACCACGTTCTTTGCCTAACAATTGGTAACACATGACACTTGTATTTGCCCCAAGATAATGTACAAATATGTTTTACAGGGTTTCCTAATGATAATCATGATATTTCATTCTCCTTGCCCTTCTAATAACGATAACAGTCTAGCATTATTATTTTTTTTAACTGTTCTCAGCCAGTGTGACATTCAGTTCAGAGAATCGAATGTCAGCAAGAAATCCATATGCACTCTCCGAAGCTGGGGGAAGGCCCTTCCATTTATTTTTAGGTTGCGAGAGAATGAAGTGATCTCACCTTATTATTTCTTTTCCTCCTTCGAAAGGTGTTTGGCATTCAGCGCTGCTTCGATGTTTACATCCTGGGCCTGAGTTTTTGTAATCAAGACCTTTTTGCGAGGCATCCTAATCAGAGGGCGGCCGCCTGATAGACGAAGGGCCGCTCTCATTTCCGGGTGTGGGTTTTGGGGGCAGACAGCTCCCCACTCAGAAAAAGTGCTCCTTCCAAAGCAGGCTTTACATGCAGGTGAGGAATGGCCCAGACCCTCAGCGAAAGAATCACCTAATTAGTAGGTAAAGCAAACATTTTAAAGTTTCATGTAGACACTAGGTAGAAAACATTTTTTTTTTTTTTTTTTGGTGCCAATATGTTTGTTCATACATATCCTCCACCATCACGGAGGCTTAACTTCAGGGATAAATACCAAAGAAGCAGTATATACATTCTGTTATTAGTAAATAGCCACTGCAAGCCTGCTTTATTCCACTTTTGAGCTGTTCATCAGAAACGAGGCACAAGCAATGAAGATTGATCAAAAACCAGAAAAGAAGAATAGAGACATAACCACGATTGAAGTGGATATGATACAGGCTTAAGTTTAGGAGAGCATTTCTCGACTCCGTCCTCAAATTTCTTAGTTGTTTTTTATTATTTTTTTAAAATAATTTTATTTTTTTATTTTTATTTTTTAAAGATTTTATTTATTTATTTATTTATTTATTTATTTATTTATTTATTTATTTATTTATTTGACACGGAGAGAGAACACAAGCATGGGGAGTGGCAAGCAGAGGGAGAGGAAGAAGCAGGCCCCCGGAGGAGCAGGGAGCCCATCTTGGGGCTCGATCCCAGGACCCCGGGATCATGACCTGAGCCGAAGGCAGATGCTCAAACGACTGAGCCATCCAGGCGCCCCAAATTTCTTAGTTTTAAACTAAAGCATAATTGTTCAAATTAAACCGTTTTGATATATTCACTTGTTTCCTTTATCTTTTCTTTTTTTTTTTTTTTTTTCCCGAGTCACCAAACTCTAGGTAAAGTGTTCTTTTGGTCAAGATTCTAGCATGCACTACGGTCCTCGGAGGCCGCCCAGCAGCCGGGCTAAGGGCGGTGGGTGGCCGCTCTCCCAGCCCACGCTGAAGTCTGCGATCAGATTATTTAGGGAGCCAAGTATTTTTGTTGATGAGCAAAATGAAATCCTCTGAGAGAAAAATCAATCTTTTGCGGAGACCCCAGAGCATTGATCCTGGTGCACATTGACAGTCTCGGGCTGTTTAGCTATTTGGAATGACCGCACAAAATGAGCAAGTTGTTACAGTTTTAGAGTTTTGGTGTTTATTGGCAACCCCTGCTCTCCTATGATTAATCACACATTCGAAATGTGTGCGCCGTGGAAATTGACTGCAACGCAGCAGAAAAAAAGTTTTCAGTTATCCTGGGATAATAAATTGAAGCTATATCCCTAAGCAGAATTGTCTTCAAGATTCCAATTTGCCTTGTTCAAAGTGTTGTTTATACAGTAGTTAGCAAAAACGCGGGTAATTATGTACGGAATTCATTCTAAGCAATTCTTTATTTCTCCCCCCCACACACTCTTTATTAGTTTTCCATCTTCATTACCCAATATTTCGGTCGATCTCAGCAGAACCTGATTTGGGAGATGTGGTGAGGACATGAGGCCTTGGTGACGCCCCAGCGTGTGGTCAAGGGGACGCGAGGCCAGCCAGCTGGAGGCCTTCTGCCGGCTCCAGGGCAGTTTACACGACGAGGCGGGAACGGCTTCTGTGTTGTATTTCATTTCATAAAATAATATTTACCTCTGGAGAAGGTTTCTATTTATTTATTTATTTATTTTGGGGCCAGAGCACAGTCTCAGATACATGGAGGGTGTAGCCAGCCACATCTGTTTTGGTAGTTGCAACCAGCCGAGAGCTTTATTTCATAAATACCCTGTGAGTCCGGAATACAGCTTTTGGAATGCAAATTATGTTTAAGTGAGTAAACATTTTAGTGGCCTGTGCAGCCAGCCGGAGCAGAGGAAGGGAGAGGGGCAGCGGGGAGTGGGCGCAACTCGTCTGCCAAGAACCTGGTCTAGGTCCAGGTGGAGGGTGGGCCAGCCAGCCGGAAGGTTCCAGCTGGAGAGGGAATGGAATGAGAGCGGAGCCAAGGGGAAACCCTCCCGGCAAACCCCCAGCTTCCCAGAGGCTCCTGCTCGCTCTCCCCGGAACGGAGACCTCATCCATATCTATCAGGAGAGGCCTAATTATAGAGCTCGGAGATTTTAATGGCACGGGGAAATTTAAATGCAGTGGAAAATATGAATATTCCTAAGCCAGCAGTCAAAATACGAAATGATTGGCTTCAGAATCAGTGAATTATAATTTCAGAGCTCGTCCTCAAAGGTGGAGCCTCGCCTTCCCAGGAAGAGTTTTGTGCACGCGGGTGTGTTTTAATGAACTCCACTTGTATGTTTTGCTCGGCAGGGCTGCCTCGGCCAGCGCCCAGGCACTCAGGCCGACTACAGGGGACAATCGGGATGGTCGTGGGATCCTGGTGGGCAGGCAGTGGGGCAACACCCGGCAGGTGCCCTGGGATGCCCACTCCAGCTTCCCTGGTGCTGGCTCAGCTGGGGACCAGATGCTGGGGGAGCATGCTATTTATTCATCTGCACCCTCCCCTCGGAAAGCCGCCTTCCTCCCCTGCACCCGAACCCCCGTCTCAAAGCCACACTGTCCTCTTAACTGAAGTCTTTTCCAGCAGGCTCTGCCAGCGGGTCCGTTGGGGGACTCGCCCTCCTCGGCTCAGACACCCCGCGGTCCACTGGGCATCTTTTGCTCCCGAGAGCATCCCTATATCTTTACCTGTGGAGGAGATAAGGATGTGCCCCAGCTGCTGTCCATGCAGCCCTCAAACTGGAGAGTCATCCCATAAATCCTGTTTTATTTTATGGACAAATAAATGCTGAGGTAAAATATTCCAGGACCGTAGCTAGAATACTCGGCACAGCAGCGGCCCTGTAATAACCACGGTGACATTAATTTACTGCATTGTGCCCTGGGAAGAAGGAGGAAGGAGGGAGAGGGGCATTAAAAGAGAAAAATGACTTTCCTTCGAATTTATTGGGATTGGCCTCCCTCATTTTCTGCCATCATTAGTTGATTAGGGCCTGATGGCCGCGTGGACGGTTGGGCTGGAAGAGTTGGCCGGAGACGCCCTCGAGGTACGCTGTTAATTGAGATGATGTCCGTCTCGCACTTACTGAACAGACTGCGGCCGGTGGACGTGGTGGGTACGCGGCGGAACGGAACCGGCCAGGCGGTGGCCGGGGCGCTGTGCGCCCCTCCCACGGGATCTCTGCAACTGGAGCCGTGGTCACTTTGTCTCTATTCCGAGCACTGCTGATGGACCTGTCAGGAGGGGATAAAGTGAGCTTTCCTTTATCCCAGGAGCGCTCACCAGTGGCTGCTGAGCAGCCACCACCAGGAAAGTCCCTTGTCACGCTGGGCTTGGAAGATCAAGGCTGAGTCTGCCCCTCTTTCCTCCTCCCGGGCCCTGCCCTGGCTCCTGGCCCTGCTCCTAGCCCTGCCCCTGCTCCTGCAGAGCTCCTGCCCCTGCCCCTGCTCCTGCCCCTTTCCCAGCCCCTGCCCCAGCCCTTCCCTCGTCTTTGGTGATGGATGAAGTCTGGCAGGTGTAATCCCACAGGGCTCCCAAACCAGAGCTAAAAGCGGGACCTCTTTCCTAGGCACTCAGGCCTTTCTACCGTTGATGTGGTAGACAGTCTTTCCTTACTGGGATGGACAGGGGGGTTCCCCCATCAGTAGCCATGGAGTGTCCACACGGGGGTCCCAGACTGGGCAGAGCAAGGGCCTCTAAACCCCTTGATGGAGGCTAAATTTCACATTCACGAGGTCTTGCCATGGCTCGTCAGCAAGAAGGACCGTTCCGTCGATGTGACCTCTGCTGGAACATTTTCAGAGACCTGCACTGCCCCCGGGGCTGGAGAATTGCCTGCCAAAGGTGTGCAGGGAAGGGGATGGAACCTGATGGTTTTGTTGTTGTTGTTTGAGTGATTTAGTAAGGGCCGCATACTCTCCAAGGCACGTGACATCCATTATCACATGTGATCTTCTCATACCCCATTTAACTCCATTTAGGGTGCAGGAAGCCAAAGCTCAGAGAATGCACCTGCCCAGGGTCCCGCAGCCGGCCGGAGATGGTGGTTGCGGGGGCTTCTGGGTCAGGCTGCCTGGCCCAGAGTCTGGTGGCACCTCCGACTTCCCTGCGATCTTGGACGGTTTGTCCCCCTCTCTCAGCCTTGCTTCACTCGCCAAAACCAGAACTGAGTACAGCAGACTGTGCTGTGGGCTCAGTACCTGTTAGTAACTCTTACTGCTATAGTCATGGTTGCTGTAAAGGCTCTGTGAGCTATCCTTCTTCAAGCCCACGTCCCAAGGAGCAGGAGGGAACACAAGACTTCTCCAGCTCCTGGTCACACAAGAGAAAGCACTTACTTGCCGCTCCTTCCCGGCGCCTGTCATGTCTGGACAACCAGACAGATGCTCAGGCCCGAAGGGTGACAAATCCACACACAAGATGCAGCTTGCTAAGTGGCAGTGGCCTTTTATTCCCTGACATCTTTCCAGACCCTTGAAGGGATTAGAACTGGATTAGTCTGAGATGAGCCCGGCTCTGCCCTTATCACCTGTTTATAGGATAATGACATTATCTAGGTTGGCCTATAAGGGCCTCCTTACATGGGAGCTTTGTTCTCTTTGATCTTGAGGGTCGCGGGCAACATATCTTTAAATCTAAACAAACCCACTGAAGCCTCCAGATAAGTGGTTAAAACATCCAGTGGGAAGAGAGGAGATCTTCCCTTTCTTCCCTTCTGCTCGATGCCAACAGTAATTTGAAGATTGTGCGCCCTGACTTCGAACCTAAAACTCAGCTTGCCGTTTTCAACGCCGGTCTCTCCACTCTCCTTTCACATAGGCACAGCACTTCAAAGTTTGCAAAGCCTTTTTTTTTTTTTTTGGTCACTTGTTAACTCAGTTGACTGGCACCACTGGGAGTGGGGTAGGGTAGACTCAGTGCCCACGATGCAGGCGAGGACCTGAAGCACAGGTTCAGGAGAGTCCAGGTGCTTGCCAGCACTCACGTCATTTTTAAGACTGGAGTAGACATTTAAATCCAGCTCATCTGGAAAAATCCAGGGTTTGTTGCATCATCTGAAGCCATCGAAGACCTGCCCTCTCTGCCCAAACAGGGCTTTCTGCAAAGCCCATCCTCGATATTCCTCACAGCAAAGATCTGTTTCTTCAGAGGTTCCAGCAGGGCCTGGGCCCAAGTCCCCTCCCAAAGCTCCCCTAACGTCGCATACGAGGGACTTTTTGTAACCATCTTCATAGAGGTGCAAGTCACACGGTGCAATTCACACGCGGTGTGACGAGTGTTAATCGTGCCAGCCATCTGCTGGGTCTTGGAAAATGCACACAGTTGTGTAACCACCACCACAACCAGGATTTAGACCATTCCCATCACTCCCCAGATGCCTTCAGCTCCCCTGCGTCCGATCTCTGATCTTTGGACTCCTTCCCCAGGCCCTGACGACCTCTGATCTTTCCATCACTGTAGTTTTGCCTTTCCTGGAATTTCATCTGAAGGGAATCACACCCTACATACTCTGTTGTATCTGGCTTCTTTTACTGAGCACACCGCTTTGAGTTTGGGCCACGTTGTTGTGTGTTTGATTCGTTTGTTCCCTTTTATGGCAGAGGGGCATTGCACTGTAGGGATGTATCGGATTTTCTGTACCCCAGTGATAGACATGTGAGTAGTTTCCGGATCGAGGCCATTATGAATAGAGCTACTGTGTTATGCTGTGTTTTTATTTATCTTGGGTAAATATCGAGCAGCGGGATGGCTGGGTCCCTTGATAAATATATAGTAACTTTATAAGAAACTGCTTTTTCTCCAAAATGGCTGTATTCCCCCGAGTAAGGGATGGGAGTACCAGCACTCTCCACCTCCAAACATTTGGTATTGCCAATCTTTCTAATTTTACCATTCTGGGGTGCATATAGTATTATCTCATTTCCCTAAAGACTAATGATGTTGTTGCGCAACTGCCCGTATGCTAAATATTTGAATCCGTATCACTTCTTTGGTGAAGGGTCTGTTCAAACTGTTTGCCCCTTTTTATTTTTATTTTTTTGAAGATTTTGTTTATTTATTTGAGAGTGAGATCATGAGCAGAGGGGAAGTGTAGAGGGAGAAGCAGACTCCTCACTGAGCAGGGAGCCTGACGTGGGACTCAATCCCAGGACCCTGGGATCATGACCTGAGCCAGAGGCAGATGCTTAACTGACTGAGCCACCCAGGTGCCCCTCTTTTGCCCCTTTTTAAATTGGGTTGCTTGTCTTCTGAATATTTGAGTTGTACCAATTCTTTATATATTCTGGATACAAGTCCTTTTTCAGATATCTTTAGTAAATATTTTCTCTCAGTCTGTGGCTTATCTTTTCATTTTCTTAACTGTGTTTTTCAAGGAGTAAAAGTTTTTGATTTGGGTATGTCCCATTGATCAGTTTTATGATTTGTGCTTTTTGTGGCTTATCTAAGAAATTTTGGCCTTGCCCAAGGTCAGAGATTTTTTTTTTCTGTTTTCTTCCAGAAGTGTTAATTTTTGTACAGTCTGAGATAAGAGAAGAGGTTTATTTTTTCCATATGGATATATAGTTATTTCGGCAGGATTTATTGTAAAGATTCTTTCCCCCATTGAACAACCTTGGTACTTTGTGAAAACCCAATTCACTATATATGTATAACTCCATTTCTGAACTTTCTATTCTATTCCACTGATGTACATGTTTACATCAATACCATTTTGTCTCGATTACTGTGGCTTTATTGTATTCTTAAAATGTAATAGTTTAAGGGGTGTCTAGGTGGTGTCCGACTCTTGGTTTCGGCTCAGGTCATGATCTCAGGGTCCTGGGATCGAGTCCTGGGGTTGAGCTGCATTAGACTCCACGCTCAGCAGGGGGTCTGCTTGTCTCCCTCTCCCTCTGCCCTGACCCCTGCTCTGTCTCCCTCTCTCTCAAATAAATAAATAAATATATTTTTTTAAATGTAATACTTTAAGTTCTCCAAACTTGGCTCTTTTTCAGAATTATTTTTACTTTTACAGGGATTTTGCATACCCATATGAATTTTAGGTTCAGCTTGTTAAGTTTCACATTATGCTTGAAGGAATTTTGATTGGAATTCTATTGAATCTATAGATCAATTTGAGGAGAAGTGAGATATTCATAATATTGAGTTTTCCAATCCTTAAACATCGTATATCCTTCAATTTATGTGTCTTTTCTACTTTAGCTCAGCAATAATTTATAGTTTTTAGCATATAAATCTTGCACATTGTTTATTTATTCCTGATTAATTAACATTGTTGACCAAACCATTATGAATGATATTTTAAAATTTTTACTTTATTAATTTTTTTATATTTTTATATATGGACTTTATTTCCTGCCCATCACTAAACTCATTTATTAATTCTCTCTTATTTTGTAAATTTTGTGGGTTTTCTTCATATTTTATCTTGTTACCTGTATGTATTTTATTTCTTTTCTTGACTTATTGTACTGATGGGACCTCTAGTATAAATATGAATAAAATTGAAAGGAGATATCATTGCCTTCTTCCAAACCTTAGGGGAAGCATTCCATCTTTTATCATTAAGTTTGATATAGAATTTTCATAGATCATAGATGCTTTTAATCTAGTTAAGGAAGTTCCCTTATATTTTTCATTTGCTTAGTTTTTATCATTAGTTGGTACTGAATTTTGGCAAATACTCTTTCTGCATCTGTTGAGATGGTTGTAGTTAATTCTGTTATAACAACAACACGTGTTTCTAAAAAGCTCCATGCTATTCAAAATCTTGCAAGGAAAACCACAGTGCTTATGGGGAGCCTGGGGGCACAATATCCCAAAACCTCATCAGAGATACATCCAAAAAGATGGGAACTTAATGCAAACATACTGTTATCGGGTTAAGGAATGCATAAATACTACAGTGAATATGGCACTTGACCTTGAAAAAGACCTAAAGTTTGCTTGTGAAAGTGGCTATCAGAAGAGTTGCAGCTTATGAGTTAATGAGAAGTTGGGGTGAGGGGGAGCAGGGCAGGGCAGGAAGTTTCCTTGAAATTGAAGGAGGAGGAGGACTGTGAGTATGGCTCATAGCACATGTGGTAAACTATAGTAGTCAGTAGACGTTTGAGGTGTGTGTCTGGTGCTTTTTGTGTATTCCTATATGGCTCATTTCAGCTGGAGGCGGTTTTGTGCATTCACTTAGTGTTTCTCACAAACAAAATTGTGCATAAGCAAACATGAAATTCACATTATGCTCAAGTTACTAGGGAACCCACTGTGTTAATTGTATTGAAACAAATTGAAATTTCCAAACAATTGTTATAGGAGAACTATGTATGGTTTTTTCTTTAGTTTGTTAAAAAGGTGAATTGCACTCATTAATTTGTGAATGTCAAATTAGTCTACCATTCCTTGGATAAGCACCAGTTAGTCATGATGCATTATTGTATTTGTATTTTGCTGGATTTGATTTGCTAAAATTTTGTTAAGGGCTTTTTCATGCATATTTATGGGGTGTATTAATGTATAGTTCTCTTTTATGGTAATATCTTTGTCTGGCTTTGATACCAAGTTAATGCTGGCCACACAAAACAATTCTGGATGTGTTCCTTCTCTTGTTTCTTCAGGAGTGCCTGTCTAGAATTGATATGACTTCTTCTGTAAATGGATGGTAGAATTCATCACCCGAGATCATCTGGGCCTGAGGTTTTCTTTGTCAGAAGTGTTTAAATTATCATCAATTCTAGTATTTATTTTGTTTTTTATTTATTTATTTATTTATTTATTTATTTATTTATTTATTTATTTGAGAGAGAGAATGAGAGAGAGAGAGCATGAGAGGGGGGAGGGTCAGAGGGAGAAGCAGACTCCCTGCCGAGCAGGGAGCCCGATGCGGAACTCGATCCAGGGACTCCAGGATCATGACCTGAGCCGAAGGCAGTCGCTTAACCAACTGAGCCACCCAGGCGCCCTCAATTCTAGTATTTTAATAGATATAAGGCTATTCCAGTTATCTGTTTCTTTTTGAGTGTGCTCTGGTAACTTGTATCTTTCAAGGAATTTGTCAATTTCACATAAGTGGTTGAATTTACTGGCAGAAAGTTATTCATAAATTCCCCCTCATTTTCCCTTTTTAATACCTGTAGCAATTATATAGCCATGTCCCTTCTTTAACTCCTATCATTGGTAATTTATGTATCTTTTTGTTGATTGATCAATCTGTCTAGAGCCTTATCCATTTTACTGATCCTTTAAAAAACAGATTTTGTCTTCATAGGTTTCCTCGATTATTTGTCTGTTTCTATGTCATTCATGTCCAATCTTTATTATTTCTTTTCTTTCTGCCTTCCTTGGGTTTCAGTGGCTCCTATTTTTCTAATTTCTTCATGTAAAGATTAAATTATTGATTATAGTCCTTCTTTTTCAAATACAAGCATTCAATGTCACAAACTTCCCTGAATCATGGTGTGAGTTGTAACCCACATATTTTTTTTGTAGTTTTTAATTTTATTATGTTATGTTAGTCACCATACAATACATCATTAGTTTTTGATGTAGTGATCCACGATCCATTGTTTTCGTATAACACCCAGTGCTCCGTGCAGTACATGCCCTCCTTAATACCCATCACTGGGCTAACCAATCCCCCCGCCCCCCTCCCCTCTAAAACCCTGTTTGTTTCTCAGGTCCATAGTTTCTCATGGTTCATCTCTCCCTCCAATTCCCCCCGCCCATTTTTCCCTTCCTTCTCCTAATGTCCTCCATGTTATTCCTTATGTTCCACAAATAAGTGAAACCATATGATAATTGACTTTTTCTGCTTGACTTATTTCGCTTAGCATAATCTCCTCCAGTCCCATCCATGTTGATGTAAAAGTTGGGTATTCATCCTTCCTGATGGCTGAGTAATATTCCATTGTATATATGGACCACATCTTCTTTATCCATTCATCTGTTGAAGGGCATCTCGGCTCTTTCCACAGTTTGGCTATTGCACACATTGCTGCTATGAACATTGGGGTGCATATGGCCCTTCTTTTCACTACATCTGTGTCTTTGGGGTAAATACCCAGTGGTGCAATTGCTAGGTCATAGGGTAGCTCTATTTTTAAATTTTTGAGGAACCTCCACACTGTTTTCCAAAGTGGCTGTACCAACTTGCATTCCCACCAACAGTGTAAGAGGGTTCCCCTTTCTCCACAACCTCTCCAACATTTGTTGTTTCTTTCCCTGTCCATTTTTGCCATTCTAACTGGTGTAAGGTGGTATCTCAGTGTGGTTTTGATTTGGATTTCCCTGATGGCTAATGATGATGAACATTTTTTCATGTGTCTGTTAGCCATTTGTATGTCTTCTTCAGAGAAGTGTCTGTTCATCTCTTCTGCCCACTTTTTGGCTTGATTATTTGTTTTCATGGGTGTTGAGTTTGAGAAGTTCTTTATAGATTTTGGATACAGCCCTTTATCTGTAGTGTCATTTGCAAATATCTTCTCCCATTCTGTGGGTTGCCTCTTTGTTTTGTTGACTGTTTCCTTTGCTGTGCAGAAGCTTTTTATCTTGATGAAGTCCCAAAAGTTCATTTTTGCTTTTGTTTCACTAGCCTTTGGAGATGTATCTTGAAAGAAGTTGCTGTGGCCGATGTCAAAGAGGTTACTGCCTATGTTCTCCTCTAGGATTTGGATGGATTCCTGTCTCACATTGAGGTCTTTCATCCACTTTGAGTTTATCTTTGTGAATGGTGTTAGAGAATGGTCGAGTTTCATTCTTCTGCATGTGGCTGTCCAATTTTCCCAGCACCATTTATTGAAGAGACTGTCTTTTTTCCATTGCATGTTTTTTCCTGCTTTGTCGAAGATTATTTGACCATAGAGTTGAGGGTCCATATCTGGGTTCTCTATTCTGTTCCATTGGTCTATATGTCTGTTTTTGTGCCAGTACCATGCTGTCTTGGTGATCACTGCTTTGTAATATAGCTTGAAATCGGGCAACGTGATGCCCCCAGCTTTGTTTTTCTTTTTCAACATTCCTCTGGCTATTCAGGGTCTTTTCTGGCTCCATACAAATTTTAGGATTGTTTGTTCCAGCATTTTGAAAAATGTCTTTGGAATCTTGATCGGATGGCATTGAAGGTACAGATTGCTCTGGGTAGCATAGACATTTTAACAATGTTTATTCTTCCGATCCATGAGCATGGAATATTTTTCCATCTTTTTGTGTCTTCTTCAATTTCTATCAGGAGTGTTTTGTAGTTCCTAGAGTATAGATCCTTTACCTCTTTGTGTAACCACATATTTTGATATGCTCTCTTTTCATTCAGTTCATAATATTTTCAGGCCATGGTATTTTCTTATTTGTCTTGATTTCTTTTTTGACCCAGAGTTTATTTAGGAGCATGTTGTTTAATTTCCAAATGTTTGTGGATTTTTCCAAATACCTTCATGTTATTGATTCTTAGCTTAATTCCATTGTGGTCAGAGAACATACTCATGATTTCAATTCTTTTAAATTTATTGAAACTTTCTTGGTGACCGAGAATTATTATCTAGGTGAATATCCCATAAGCACTTGAAAAAATATGTACTTTACTGTGTTGGGGTGCTCTCTAAATGTTTCTAAATGTCATTTTGTTTCAATTGATTGTTGCTGGGGCTGGAATATGTTTAACTGGATCCTTGGAGGGAAAAAGACTTTAATTTGTAGCATTAGATGACTTCTGTGGTATAAAGACTCCCATCATAGTCAGATTTTCTAGTGTGGTATCATCGAATGTTAAATTGGGAGGAAATGTGCACATAGACTCCTTTCATTCCTAGTCGGTACGAGCTAGCTAAAGCATTGTGATAATGGTGTTCAAATCTTTTATATTTCTCTGACTTGTCTTAGTCTACCTGTTATTTCAATTACAGATATATGGGTGTTGAAATCTCCAAAAATAATTGTCAGGTTTTCCATTTCTCTTTTCAGTTCTTTTAGTTTTTATCTTAATGTATTTTAAAACTTTATGAGGTGCATACACCTTATGAAATGTACCTCTTTAACCCTGGTAATATTCCTTATTTTACAAAAAGTGGACTTTTGTCTAACACTAATATAGCTACCCAAGTTTCTCTTTTGATTCGTGGTTATATGGTATAGCACTTTTTGTCCTTTTACTTAAAAAAAAAATTACTTTGGAATAACTGTAGATTTACAGAAGAGTTGCAAAGGTAGTACTGAAATTTCCTGTATGCCCTTGACTCATCTTTTCCTAATGTCAACATCTTACATAACTTTGGCATATTTTTCAAAATTAAGAAATTAATGTCGGTACATTATTATTAGCTAAACTACAGACTTTTTTTTTGGATTTTCCCAGATTTTTCACTAATGTACTTTTCTGTTCCAGGAACCAATCCAAGAGTCCATATTTGTTTCCTTTGTTTTCTCTGACCTGTGATAATTTCTCAGTCTTTTTTGTTTGTTTGTTTGTCATTGTCTTTATACTTTTGAAGAGTACTGGTTAGGTATCTTATATACTGTTCCCGAATTTGAGTTTGTCTGATATATTCTCATGATTACACTGGGATGATAGAAGGTGAATTGCCTTTCTTATCACATAATATCAGGGAGTAAATGATGTCAAGTGACATTGCTGGTGATGTTAACTTTGATCAGTTGGTTAAGGTGCTGTCTGCCAGGTTTCTCCACTGCACTTTTCTCTCTCTATGCTCCATTTATGGGAGTGAGGAGTCACTAAGTCCTTCTTTCCCAAGGGAGAAATATACAGTCTGAAGCTCAGTTAATGTGTGTGTGTACATATATGTATATATAGTTACATATATAATATATTTATAATTCTCTCTATATAATTCAGAATATTTGGCCCTTCTCCCCACCCCTTTGATTATTGGTAACTTCTTTCTCTGACATTGAGAAAACTAGCTTCCATTACTGCAAATTATTAACTTACCTGTTTGACTGTTATATATGTTAAGCAGATTCAGAATTGCTAACCTGTACCCCTGTGAGAAACCAATTTACCAATTAGAGTACTATATTTACATGCAGTTCTTTTTGTCTTTACTTTGGGTCAGCACATTTTTCTTCACCTCAGTGTTGATATTATGTCATATGTTTATAATGTATAGTTAGATTCATTTGTCACAGTCTGCATTCCATCCTGGGATCTTTCAACATACTAGTTGACGTCTCTTTCTCTCTCTCTCTTTCTTTCATTCTTTCTTTCTCAATATTACACACTGTGAAGTTTGTTCCACTCCATATTACTATGCAGAATAGTCTCATCCACCCTAAACACTCCTTTGTAGTCACTCTTCCTGGCAACCCCTGGCAGTTATCTGCCCTCATGGTTTTGTCTTTTTTTTTTTTCCATGAAAATGGAATCATATAATATGTAGTCTTTGGATCTGGCTTCTTTATTTAACAAAATGCACTTAAGATTTATCCAGTGTTGTGTAAATCAACAGCTATGTCACAGTTTGCTTATTCATTCATCTGTTGAAGGACAAATTGGCATCCTTTTACTTTTGCCTTCTCTGTGTCCTATATTACACCATATATATAGTTGGGACTTGTTTTATATCCAATTTGACATCCTTTGTCTTTTAATTATGATGTTCAGATCATTTATACTTATTGCAATTATCAATATTGTCAAGTTTAAGTTGATCATCTTGCTATTTATTCTTTTTTTCTCATTCTTCCTTTTTCTCTTTTCCTTTTTTCTATTTATTTTTGGATTAATTGTATTTTTATATCTCTATTTTATCTCCACTACTTCTTTTTTTTAAAATTTTTAACTGATTATTATATGATTTACAACATACATCTTTAACTTATCCCAGTTTATGTTCATGCCACTTTACATATTTTATAAGAATCTTACAACAGTACACTTACATTTCTTTCCTTTCTTTTTGCCTATTCCTTGTATTATTAACTTTTTATGTTAAGGCTTATGGCTTAAGGCTATGTTATGTTAAGCTCTGGGTTAAGAAAGCGGCTTCTAATCAGAGAGCCCCTGGTCAGATCCCGGCTCTATTACTTACTCGTTGTGTGACCTTAGGTAAATCACTTTTCCTCTTTGTTTCTCAGTGTCATTGTCTGTAAAGTGGGAATAACAGGTTTGATGTGAGAAATACATGAAATAAAGCATGATGTGCATGGCCCACCATGCCTGGCACACAGGGAGCCTGGGGGGCATAGCCTCCCTCAGGAGCCAAACTCCAAAATGTTCTCAGAAGCAGAAAGCTGAAAGTGAACAGTTTCCCAGCTCGAAGCACACCCCATTGCTTGCTCCTCATGATCTGACCTTCCGAGGCACCAGGAGACAATAGCAGATGCCAAAATGAACCATAGTACCAAACATAGGGAGCCCATCTGTGTTGACACCAGCAGGTATAGCTGATTTTTTTTCCCAAGTAGAAAATTAAACTAAAAATCAGTTCTACTTCATGTGAGCTCCCTGAATCACAAGAACTAGGTTTCTAAGGAATCTTGCTTCTACAAACCCCAGACATTAAGCTTCAAAGGCTCCTGTCTACAGACACCAAGCAGGATTCCTGCTGGACAGTGGAGATTATGGGGCTATCTGACTTTCCTAATTCCTGGCTTTGCCACCTGCCTCTTCCCCTGAGATGTTAGCTTCCTCATGGAGAAGTGGGTTAATGCACTTGTGAGAAGGTGAGCTCTGGGGTCAGACACACCTAAAGTGTGAATTATGACCCTGGGGAGTTCACTTACCTACTAACCCTCAGTTTCCTAACCAGTAGAATGGGAGTAGAAATGAAACACGTCTCAAGGCATCGTTTTTGAGCAACTGAATGAGACTGTATTTTGGTTGAGGGAAGTGGTGGGATAATATTCTAGAATGTTAGCTAATATTCCCCCCTCCTCACTGTCACTTTATTCCTTAGTCCATCCCACAAAAATCAGCCAGGCCCAGGGCAGACATAGAGCAGCAGACATCAGTCAAAGAAAGGAGTCCTTTTCTGTCTTTAGATTTATGGAAGGCCCGAGCGTGGGATAAGACTCCAAGTATAGATCTGGGAGAGAACATCATGAAGAGCTGTCACAGTGGAAAACCTACCCTAGATCAGCAAGGAGGGCAGGAAGGGGAACCAGAAGCATGATGGCCTTCAAAGACCCTGAGAAACGTGCCCTGTTTTCAGCTCCCAGTGGCTTTGTGTGATCCACCGATGGCTGGGGCAGGGGGAGAGGAGACAGGGCCTCAGTGCCTGGGCCAGCCTCAGAGGAATATTGGCTGGGGGTGTGTCCAAGCACATGGGCCCCAGGCTGCCTCAGAGAGGTGTCCAGGATGGGGCAGGACCAACAGAAGGGCCCCACATGCCCAGATTCCAGAATGCCAACCCTGAGAAAGGGTTGTGGCTGACAGGCAGGAAGGGAGCCACACAGGAGGTTGGTGATCTGTGTGGACAAACCTCCAGACACCAGACAGGGGTTGCGCCATTTAGCAGGGGTGCCCACAGGGGTGGGAGGTGGGATGTGAAGGTGTCTTTTTGCTCTCTCTTTATCTGCAGCTGCATATTCTGAATCTGTGCAGCTTAGACCAGCTTATGCTCTCATGATGTGACTTGCTGTAATAATAACATGATAATGGCACACACCCAAGGCCCCAGGTTAGCACAGGGACTTAAATTGTTCAGAGTTCTGTTGTGCTCATGGCTGCTTTTCACCTCCCAGTGCTATACCAGGCACCCAGGGCCCTGCTCTCAGGCAGGAGCTCCCACAGATCAGAGTCCCTCTCCTGCACACACTGTCCTCCTAAGACCTAGTAGAAAAGAGATGTTATCTTTTAAAAACAGTGATTCTCACACCCCAAGCACTTTCTGAGCCCCTGCTGTATACTGGGAATGGGGGAGGTGAACAAGGCAGAGAGGGACCCCAATCATGGGGCTAACAGTCCAGAGGAGTTAGCAGCTAAATGTTATTAACATTTTTTAACATTAATCAGTTCAAAACAGAAGTACTTTCACAATCACTGGTTTCTAGCGAGTAAGCAGAGATGCGGGCTTGAGATTTACTCACAGGGACCTGCTTTTCACCACCCACCACCTCTTGTGACTGTTTATAATCAACCACACAGTCAGACGGTCAGTTCTTAGATGTCTATTGCACACGAACTGGGTGCCCAGGGTTCCTCTGGCCAGAGCAGTCCTTTAAGGAGAGGCAGACAGGGGGGCCGAATCCGAACACCATATGAAATGTGAGAGCAGGTGACAAACACCCGAAGACTGTGACCAGGAAGGACAATTTCTGCTCTTTTGATTATTGTTATAGCCACGATTGTTGTTATTACTCTCAGTAATAAAAATCTCCCCTGCTTCGGAGGAGGCTCCACCAATTCTAAACAGGACCCCTGTGCACACGGGGCTCAGGGTGTCTGGGATTAGTGGACTCCCCGAACTCGGGTGTCTGTGCAGGACCAGCAAGCACAGGGCAGGGCTGTAGGGTCTGTTCGGCATCAACTCTGGGTCTTGTTCATGACACGAGCCACATCCCGGGACATCTCTGTGATCACTGTCACGTTCATTACATCTACTTCCAGCTTTCATGTAAGCAAGGGCTTTTTTAAAGGAAACTTTCTACAACTGTCATCAATGGGAAACCCGTATCATTTGACATAAATAGGAAGCAACTGTAACATAAATGCAGTAAATACGAAACAATACATGTACACTGGGGCTTGGTTGCCTGAGCTTGAGCTCAAGGTGGGTCTCAACAGAGAGCTTCAGGACTGAGCAAGAAATGTAGAAGAAATAATGTTCTCATCAGGAGAACTTGGCGTCATTTGCTAGCTTGTGCCTGAGCCTGCTTCTCCAGCCTGTCTCTACTCCAGTCACCTGCAGGTTGATCCAACAGCCACACCCCAGCCACACCTTATATCCCTGCTTCCTGCCAGGAGCACCTTGGCCACACCTTTAGATTGACTTCGCCTCCTTCGTTGGTCCTCCCCGGGTCCCTGACCCCTGTCTCCTGGAATTGTTTCCCACGGAAACCACCTGCACACAGTCCTCGTCTCAGGCTCTGCTTCCGGGAAAGCCCAGGATACACACGGTGTCTTCGCGGCCCCTAAAGTCACTTCATATACCCCCAAAGACACAGCAGGTCCTGCAGGGCTGACTCCACTCCTTGGAGCTGTGACACCTGGAGCAGGCCAATTAGTGTTTCTGAGGCTGTTCACTCACGTGAAGTTGCGGCAACTATAGCTACCTTTCCAGGGTCTGTAGAAGGATTAAATGATACAACGGTATACAGCCACCAGCTTAAGAAAAAGGCACTGGTTGCTATTGGTTTAAAGCCAAGTAGCCTCCCTGCAGATGCCTGGCATCTGGCCTTTGGCCGGAAGGCGGTGGTGGGGCAGCACAGGGCTCAAAGCTGTTGGCAGGTGAGATACACCTGCGTTTGCAGAATAACAGGTACAGAAGCCAGTATTAGCCCTGAGCCAGGGCTCACCTGGTGTCTGCATGGTGCCGGCCCAGCTGTCCATGTTGTTAGAGATGTTGGAGAGGCCTGTTTCGGGTGGAAGGTCGTGCCAGGCAGGTCTTCAGCCAGCTCTCCTCTGTCTAAAGAATGCTCCTTGGGGCTCCCTGCCTGGCTGTTCCTGCAACCACTGGAGGTGGTGGAGACTCACTCACCCCCTCGAGCGCTGAGCAGCTCCGGCTTGAGTCCTTCCTCCTGTCCCTCTCTCTGCCTCATCTATATCCCTCCCTCTGGGCCTCCTCCCACACCTGAGGCCCTTCCATCGACACCCAGCTGGGGTCCAGCCACACCCGACAGCCTCTGGGTCCTGAGACTTTCAAGGACCTCTACCTTTTCACGTGCCGTTCTCACCCTCTGCTCCTCGAGTGAGCTTCTGCTCTTTGTTCAAGAACCAACATAACAAGAGCCAAGATGTCCATCGACAGATGAATGGATAAAGAAGAAGTGGTATATATATACAATGGAATATTACGCAGCCATCAAAAGGAATGAGATCTTGCCATTTGCAACGATGTGGATGGAACTCGAGGGTATTATGTTGAGCGAAATAAGTCAAACAGAGAAAGACATGTATCATATGACCTCACTGATATGAGGAATTCTTAATCACAGTAAACAAACTGAGGGTTGCTGGAGTGGGGGTTGGGGTGGGAGGGAGGGGGTGACTGGGTGATAGACACTGGGGAGGGTATGCGCTCTGGTAAGCGCTGTGAATTGAGCAAGACTGTTGAATCTCAGATCTGCACCTCTGAAACAAATAATGCAATATATGTTAAGAAAAAAAAAAAAAGAAGAAGAAGAAGAAGGTAGCAGGAGGGGAAGAATGAAGGGGGGGAAATTGGAGGGGTAGACGAACCGTGAGAGACGATGGACTCTGAAAAACAAACTGAGGGTTCTAGAGGGGAGGGGGGTGGGAGGATGGGTTAGCCTGGTGATGGGTATTGAGGAGGGCACATTCTGCATGGAGCACTGGGTGTTATGCACAAACAATGAATCATGGAACACTACATCTAAAACTAATGATGTAATGTATGGGGATAATATAAGAATAAAAAATTTAAAGAAAAAAAAAGAACCAACGTAACGTAAGCCTCATGTCTGCAAAGTCTCCCTTCATGCCCCATGGGACTTGTCCCTCCTGAGAGAACCTTCCCTGTACCCTGCATCTTGATGACTGGCATGTGCACCTCCCTCCTTTGGACTGTGTGTTCCTACGGGGCAGGCCTGGTCTCTTCCATCTGGGTAGGCCCAGAGGGCAGTGGATGGGAGTCAGCATTGCTTATGTGTCGGCTGCTTCTCTAGCCCCCCGGTAGCTGGCCTGCTCTGCCTTGGGGGAAGCTGGAGGAGCCTAGTGTTGGCTTTCGGATGAATGGGGCTCATCTCTAGACACATGGGACAGATTGTTATTTCCCAAGTATGTCACTCATTCCTGCCCCAGGACATTTGCACTTGCTTTTGCTCTGCTGGGAATGTCCTTCCCTTGGGTCCTCTTGTCATTCAGGTCTCAGCTCACAGTGTGTCAACTCTTTAGAGAACGTCCTTGACCATCCACTCTAACGTTCCTCTTCCTCCATCTAAAATTATCTGATGTATTTTATTTTTGCTCTGTTTTCCCCTCCGCTCCTCCAGAATGTAACCTTCAGGAGGGCAAGGATCTTGCCTAGAGTCAAACATGAGCCATCAGGAGGGAGTGACTGCCTAGAGTCAATAACACTGGTCTCCTCATGCTGGACTAATTCCCTGCCACTCCATACCCACCCCTGCCTACCAGGCCCCCAGGAAGGGACGTTTTCTCCCCATCCCTGCCATCACCCCAGTCAGGATGCTCTCGGCTTCATAATCCGGCCGTTTACTCCTCCAGTCATGCAGGCAGCCTCTGTTCCTTCAAGATGGTACTGAGCACCTACAGCCCGACCCCAGAAGGCAGCACAGTGCCTGGCACATGGACAAATGAACCCCAGACCCTGCCCTCCCCAGTCCAGGCATCCACACGCACGTCCGACATGCTGGAGCGCTGGAATTTATCAGGAAGAAAAGAAGGCAGTTCCCGAATTTGTCACTGTTTCTGTCTCCCTCTCTCTCCAAGATCGGGGAGGCTGAGATGCGTCTGGGAACACAATAAAGGGTTGTAGATAAACCTCACTACAAACCAAACTTGATATGAAAATACCAAATAAGCCAAGATGACATTTTCAGGTTGATTGTTTTAGAAAAGAATTCAGGGATTGATAAGTACGATAAGCCCTAGTATGATTATGAGGGTTTAAATATAGATATATGGTGAATAGATAACTCTTCCCTCCTTAGTCCAAACTCAGAGCTTCTAAGGATTCTGACTTAGCCTTGGGATTGAACCTGACCTCTTGTCCATGCTGGGAGCCACAAAAGACTCACTCCTACCTTTGCTGAGGGAATAATAGCACTTTCCAAAATGCCTCACAAGTGACAATAAGCTCCCTCCTGACAGTGGCGCGTGAGTCACCTGCTGAGGGGGGTAGACTGGGTCGTGGTGGACACGTCATTCACGGGCACACGGAGGGCGGGGCCAGGCACCAGTGCCCGGCTCTGGCATTCTGTTAGGGCTAACTCCGTTCTCTCCATTTTTCTGACATTTTTTTTAAAGATTTTATTTATTTATTTGAGAGAGAGAGGATGAGAGAGAGAGAACACATGAGAGGGGATAGGGTCAGAGGACGAAGCAGACTCCCTGCCGAGCAGGGATCCCAATGCGGGACTCAATCCAGGGACTCCAGGATCATGACCTGAGCCGAAGGCAGTCGCTTAACCAACTGAGTCACCCAGGCGCCCCATTTTTCTGACATTTAAAAATACAGGTTTCCCAAGTCTTTAATCCTATGCTTATCTTGGGAGAATTAGGAGATGTGGCCACACTAGGCCTATTGTTCTCCAACAAAAGCTGAGCAGCGCTGTCCCCGACAGACGGGTCCCCGGGTCCTGCTTGCTCCCACCCCCACCCGGCCTCTACAATAGTCATCAGTCTCTGACCCTGGTGTACACAACCATGCTTCCCCAGCTACACCTCCACGATCTGGTGGCTTTGGGACATGGTCAAGTTTCTTTTATCAGTGCACTTATTCAAAGGCTTATGTTCTATCTTGGGAAAAAAAAGTGTGCATTTTCCATTTTACAATGTAATATGCCCATGCGTGTTTTAAGGAAACTTCTTTTTTTTTTTTTCTTCCTAAAATCAGGAACCAATGTGTCCCTCCCTCCAGGAAGATGTGCCAGGCTGTCCTCAGGCTCCGTGGGTCCCAGCAGCGTTCGCGCAGGTGGGCTTCCCACTTCACAAAAGAAATGCAGGACTCTCTTCAATGTTGCCTCTCATCAGATCTTGCACTCCTTTTCTGAACATTCCAAGTGATTCATGTAGGACCACTTTTTATAAAAAAATCAGAAATTAAAAGCCCTGCTTCCAAATGCTGTTAGTTTGGCTGGGTTGGTCTGGCCCTCGGGGGCACACAGCCCTTTGGGCTTGCCCGCAGTGTTTGTGTGGAGAAGGGGCCATGCCCCACGCCCACATGTGGCCTGGCCGGCTGGTGACAGGAGCTCCAAGCACCCCACACTTGGGTTGCATAGTGCTGCCCTCGGAAACTTTCGTGGCTTATGGCTCGTGAAGGGTTCCAGAGAGTTCAGACACCAATCGATAGCATGCATTACAAGAGAGTGTGAGGTGCTGGTGGGTCATGCATCTTAAAACAGCTTCTTGGGGACTTTAATTGTCGGGATGTTCAGGAGAAGAATATGACCTTATGGGGCATTTTCCAGAATAGAATAGTCTATATATTAAAAGGCAGCAAATGATTCATAACTGGTTGGCGGCTGGGCCTATGGGCCCATGTTTCCCATGTGGATTTTTTTCTCTGCATTGCAAACTCTTACATTAAATTGTGATAAATGAAGAGTGGGGGCTACTCATACAAATCAATGACTCTAGTGTGTGTGTCATTAGCCTGAGAGATGCAGGCAGCGGTCAGTCCCATAAATCATGTGATGATCTGCTGTCTGCGACACGATGCAAGCAAGCAGGCGCATTAGGGAGGTTAAGGAATGAAATTAATCTGTGCATTTTCCTCTCCCCCCTTCCGCCTTCCCCATCACCTGGTCATACGGAAAGAATTAAAATCACATGATCCGAACTAAACCCGCTCCAGAACAGTAAATTGGTTAAGTTTGACTTCACCTTTCAACTTCGAGTTAATTATGTATTAGGGGATTAATTTATTCACAGGCACTGAGAAGGCAAATGGAGAATAGGGGAAACCTGCCAGGGCCTCTCATCCAGGTGCCAAGGTTATTAATTGCTCTGGCTATGCCCCGAGCTATACCTGGGCAGCCATGGGGCGGGGGCTGCCGGATCATCGTCCTCGAATGTGCTAGTTGGGTCTTGTTCTGGGACCGCAGCTGCAGAGAGTCAGCCAGCCGGGGGGCGGCACTGCTTTTTTGGGGGGGTGGGGGGGGGGGGGGGGTAGTCCAGGCTGCCCTGGGTCTTCAGGGATGGCTGTGATGCTTGGTTGTTGGAGCATCCCAGAAGCCTAGACTGGAAGAAGCTTGTATGCAAAGCCTTAGTAAGATCTCGCCCAGAGTGGGAACTGGTCTCTCCAAGAGCCTCTAGCCTTGGTGTGGACACCTCCAATGATGGAAGCTCCCTACCTGCAAAGTTGGCATTTCACAGTGCAAGACTCTGACCTGGACAGCTCAGCGCATTCCCCCTCACCCCGACCTGCACACCTGCTCTTCAGACACCTGAGGACAGCGATCGCTTTCTCCCGCATGGTTCTCGGAGTGCCCCTCGAGCAGCATCCTTCCCAGACTGCTCACCGCTGTGGTCCCCTTCACAGATGGCCCTGGGTCCCTCTCCCGGGGTGCCACTGCAGCCCCATGCAACAGCTGGAGGGACAGCAGTTCTCCCAGGGCTACTGGAAATGAGAAAACTGGGACAGAGAGGCAGGGTGGCGGGTCCTTTCTCGGGGTCCTCCCCTTGCAGCTGCCTAGTGGTGGCCGGCGTGCCCAGGAGACGGGGCTCCCACCTGTGTGACAATCACGTCTGATCACACACAGAAGTCCACTGCCTGCACGGAGCTGTGTCAGAGGAATTCTCAGAAAGATTTGTTTGTGTGGAGTTAAAACATGAAGATGCTGACTGGATTCGACACTGACCTTTTGCTTATAAAAACTCACAATGCTCAACATGAATGGTAGCATTGATGTTTTCTGTGTGGCTAGCACTTTGCAGCTTACTGAATGCCTTCTCACGCTGGAATATTCCAACTCACGTTGGAATATGGTTTCATCTTCCCAGCTGCCCCTGTGTTGGGGCCGAGGACCCCCATTCAACTCCAAAGGAAACGGAGACTCGGAGGTTTGAAGGACTTGCCCCAGTGCAGGTGGCTGAGAAGTGGCTCAGTTGCCACAGCAGTGGGTTGCTCAGCACAGGAAGGATGGGGCTCCGTAGGGCTTATCTTGTGGTTCTTCCTGCTCAAACGCATAGATGGAAAGTTCTTCCAGCCTAAGTGTCCTTGTCCATCTCTAGAGGCCCAATGCAACCCCAGATCTGAGCACTGTGTTCCAAACATAGTTTAAAAAAATAAGTTGATGGGCGCCTGGGTGGCTCAGATGGCTAAGCGTCTGCCTTCGGCTCAGGTCATGATCCCAGCGTCCTGAGATCAAGTCCCGCATCGGGCTCCCTGCTAGGCAGGGAGCCTGCTTCTCCCTCTGCCTCTGCCTCTCTCTCTCTCTCTCTCTGACTCTCATGAATAAATAAATAAAACATTTAAAAAAAATAAGTTGAGCAAACATCTGAAAATTAAGAGTTTTCATATAATGCAGAGATTGCAGTTTCTCTTGAAAACTCATAAAATCTGGCTACTGGTTTGACATTCCATTGTGATGGTAGTAGCTGCTGCTCAAAGGGGCAGGAGCTCTCTAGAGTTGCGTAAGACTTACCTTGGCCAGTAGACCACATGCAGATAGGGACCCAAGTAATGCCTCATCTTGTTGCCCAATGACCTGATGACCTACCCCTGAACCGTCCTGTAGGCCACCGACCATGGAGGCCTACCCCCATGGCCCAGTCTCATGCTACTGTTCTTTCCACCAATGCCTGCTCATCACTGTCTTACTTTCCTCTTTCTTGTCCAAGTCCTTCTTGGCCTTCACATGCAGTTCAGGCTGGCTTACCAGCCCCTCTGTGGACCATCTTTGGCCCCCTTCTTCTTAAGCTCAAACAGGACTTCTCCGCCAGTTGACCCAGGTAAGACGTCAGAACCAAAAAGGCCCTGAGGATATTTTTTTAAAAATATTTTATTTATTTGAGGGAGAGAGACAGAGAGAGAGAGAGAACAGAGAGCATGAATAGGGGGAGGGGCAGAGAGACAGGCAGGCTCCCTGCTCAGTAGGGAGCCCCATGCAGGGCTCGATCCCAGGACCCTTGATCCCAGGACCTTTGATCCCAGGACCCTGAGATAATGACCTGAGCCAAAGTCAGACACTTAACTGGGCTGAGCAACCCAGGCACCACACCCCTGAGGATATGTGAATCCAACCTTCTTGTCTGCGATAAGGAAATCAACGCCAGACCGCCCCCTGGCCTGCTCATGTCACAACCCATATCCATACCTTCTGGATGGGCCCCGTGCAGGGCCTCATGCAGCCTCCCTCAAGTATACTGCCATTGGAGTACCCTTCTTGCCTGTTTATTATGTTTTAGTTTTGGCTGGAAAAAAACACAAAAAGCATACAGAGAACAGCCAAATACCCGAGTCCTCAATATCCAGAATGAACAAATATTAACATTTGCCCTATTTCTTGCAGACATTAAAAACAACCACTGTGAGCCCTGTCTAGGGAGCCAGCTGAGTGACACATTGACGGCCCCTTCACCACTCCTGACCCCAGCCCACTCTCTCTTTCCTGATGGAGCCATATTGTGACTGGGCTGCACATGCCTGTGATCCATGTTTGCACATGTGGGCATACACATACAACACACAAACACATGTAAACCCATGCTTACACATGCACACACATACACACAATCCTTAAGTTACATATGTTGTGTGGTTACATGCAAGTATCTAAATCCTCATAAATCTTTTGCTTTTTTCCATCAGCACTGCATTTTTTGAAGATTTATTTATTTATTTGAGAGAGAGAGAGAGAGAGAGAGAGTGAGCATGGGTGGTGGGAGGGGCAGGGGGAGAGAATCTCAAGCAGACTCCAAGCTGAGCATAGAGCCCGATGTGGGGATCGATCTCATGACCCTGAGATCACAACCTGAGCCCAAACCAAGAGTCGGACACCTAACCGACTGCACCCCCCAGGTGTCCCCCCATCAGCACGGCATTTTTGAGGTTGATGCACACCACACCTGGAAACCCAGTTTGACTGCATGACATTTCATGAGGGGTACACCATCTTATTTCCCTTCTCCCCTTTTAGTAGGCATTTCCATCGTTTCTGACTTTTCACTCTCAATGACAGTAAAGTTGCAACAATCCCATGCATCTCTTCTGGGGCTCATAAATGAGGCTTGTTCTAGAGCTTTCTCCTTTCTCTGGATGTGTCCTGGGTCTCTCTCCTTAAGGAGACTGAGGCCTTCAGAGGCCTGCAGGGGCCATGAGAGAAGGTGCCCAGCACAGCCCCCAACCCATCCCTGGGAGCTTTCCCTGGAATGTGCAGTCATACTACTCTCACTTCCCCACTGAGGCTAGAACAGGCTGGGCACAGAACCCGTCTCCAGCTGGCTGTGTCCACACGTGCCAGCCCTGGGGTACCCCAGCTATGGCCTGCTCCTCCCAGGCCTGTTAAACCTCTCACTTTGTATTTCCTAATTCCTTTAAGAAATCCCAAACCTGTCTCCTTGGATAGAAATAAAATAAATGCAATATCTATTGCTATCACTTATACACAAATTATAGTATTTTTTTATTAAATACTCTGTTGTCAAATGCTTGACATTCCTCATAATAGATAAAAAAGCAACTAAAACTAGTTATTTTCTGTTACCTTAGAGGCTTGCAACATAGTTTGTAGTGTATTTACTTGTTATGTTCTGCTTGTCGCATTTCATTATAAGCACGTGAATTATTTTCCCTATTAAATTAAAATGCACTCTCCCCTCCCTCAGCTACCCTTGAGCTATAAGAGGTGAAGGTCTGAAGATGGGGGAGCAGAGGAAGCCACCTGGTGCTCAGAGCTCCAGCCCTGGCATAGGCCCCACGCTTGGAGATGGGGTCCAGAGACCTCCCCGAGTGACCCCTGTCTGAGGCGAGGATGGCCGCTGCTACCACCTCCTCTGGTCTTATGTTCTGCAAAGGCTTACTCTACAAACTCTCTCCTGCCACCTCCATAGCAGCCCTGTAAGGCAGGCAGGTTAGGTCTGCTGCACCCATTTTACAGATAAGGAAATGATCCTGAGAAGTGGGGCTTTCGCGTTGAGGTCAAGTTGAGGCTATAGCCCTGCCTCCACCCCCACCCCCACTGGGTGCTGCTGTGTCCCAGGCCAACCATTTTGCGGGCAATGCCTTCCTCTATCCCAACAGCAGCGACAGTATCTGAGGTTGTAGGAGTATTATCTGGCCTTCAGCTCTGATGAGGCTGGGGCTCTCACAGGACAGAGGACGTGTCTATACTTGGTAGCTTGGTGAGCACAAAAGCCGGGGTTTGAGCCAGGTCTGTCTGGCCTCAGACCCCAGTTCAGAAGCAGTAAGGGGATAAATCTAAACTCTTTGGGGGTCACAGGCTCCTTTGAGGATTTGATGAAATCTATGCCCCTCTTCAAAGTGGGGGGGGGTGCACATTTTTCACGTGAACCACATTTTACATACAATTTTAGTGGCTTCGCCGACTCTCTGTGGGTCATCTATGGACCCACACAGCTCCCTGTGTTCTGGGTCAGAAAGCACCCTGATGAGAGGTTGGTGTTACCTCCTTTTGATGTTCACCTAGACTAAAAGAACTGAAATGTGACCAAATGCTCTGCCTCCTGCCCTTGCACCTCTCCCTTCATAAAAAACCCTCCTGGCAGCTGAGTCACCAGAACTGAAATGAGCACCAGTGCAACCAGAGCTGACTGGTCTGGGGTTTGTTTCAATGCTGGGACAGGACTTGCTGTTTTCTGGATCCATGATGGCTTAGAGGATAATGAGCCTGAGCACCCAGCTCAGATACTCCTGCTCACTCAGCTGCTCCGCGCTCTAGCCACGGCACTTCTTTAGAGGAGTTAAAGCTATCAGGTCACTGCAAGCCTCCGAGGTTATCCTTTTAAGAGCTCACACAGGTGCAGTGCCTGGTAGGAACCCACAAGAGCTCAGTTTGCTCATCTGCGAAATGAGAAGAATCCTCTCTATGCACCTGCCGTATCAATGAAAGGGCTTTGCCTCCTTTACAACAGAAGACTGTGCATGTTTATATTTCTCCACCTACACGTTTAGCCTGTAGGTCCCTGGTCTGACCTGTTCTTGCTGTTTAATCTTACAGAGAACATCCTCAGGATTCCTGCTATCTTGACGTGTCTTTCAAGAGCAGCCACTCCATCATCTGAAAGCTTTGTAGCAACCTAGCACCTCTCATCTGAGGCTGCTTCCCTAACACGAACGCTTCCCAGAGCTGTGCTGATAACGCTCGGCAGTGCAGGGAAAGAGGGAGCTGATAAGGCCCCACGCACATCAGAGTATTATGCCTCCTCAACCCAACAGCCGCCTTACCCTGGAGCCAAATCAAAGTGCTGGGGAACATCTACAGGTACATATAAAGGGGGAGATAAAAGAAAAAGTACCTTGAAAGTCTTTGGATAGACAAGAGGAAGCCAGACAAGAAGGATGTGGTCTTCTTGCATGGACTCCATCAGGGTCCCCAAATTGCCACCCAGGCCACCACGTCTGAAGGGTTGTCTTCCTTGGCCAATGGGCATGAATACAGGCATGGGTGTGAATGGAAAGATGAGGCCAAGAGGAGGGAGGGAGCTGACCCAGCCCTTGGGGTGGTCAGACCCTAAACGTTACTTCCGCCTCGCCCATTTGGAAACCTGCTAGTTTAGGGTCCGTTTACTTTGGGGCTTTCCTCACCACCACTCAGATTGCCTCAACCCCTGAGGCTAAGTAAAGTCCATCAGAGATGAAAGAATCAGGACTGGTCACAACAGAAGAGAGGTAAAGCAGTGAGGTAGTGAGGAGGAGGGAAGACAAAGGTAGATGGTGTGGAGAAAGCAGAGATGGGACGGAAGAGGGGAGAGGGTGGGGATCCAGGAACTAGGGAGGGCATCCCTCAAAATCCTTGCCCAGAACTCTGGGGGAGTTTTGGACCCACAACCGGGAGTAGGGTGTCTGACTACAGACAGTGGAATGGAGCGCTTAGCAAATGTTCTGGATTATCAGGGCCCCAAACCACAGCCCCCAGGGTCTCACATCTGGTCCTCTTCCACATCCCTATCCATCCCTGTCCCAGATTTTCAGCCCAGTAAGGCATTATTGCTTTCCTCAAAACCAGAATTCCCATCATATTTTGGTCAAGTGTCTTTGCCATCCTTCTGGACGTCTCATGCCTTTTTGGTTGCAATGTCAGGTCCATCTCCCCTGCCCTCATCTTCAGTTACAATTGTCTTGATGCCCTCTGGGACTACAGCTGGCTGTCTGCTGCTCCCAGCATCCTAGAGAACTCAGCCCAGTTCACGGTCTCCTTCCCATACCAGAAACCCTACTCTGCTGGCAAGGTCTCCCTCACAGGGTAAGGTCTGCTCAGAGCCCCTGGGGTTGATGAGGTAGAAACCATCCATCCTGGAGGTGACTTCTTGTCCCCAAGGCCAGTACAGTCCTCCCCTGGGCTGTGGCACTCTTTTGGAGAACATCTTGATGCAGATGAAGGGCACTACATGAATCAATAAATCATAAGTGTGTTGGACGGCACTTAGAAAGGTAAATGCATGTGTGTGATTCACTAGGAGAACCTTCCTAAAAAAGATAATACACTCAATATCTCACCGTGCTGACATATTTCAACTCAATTGATAATGGGTCAGGATTGAGCAAAGCTTAGAGAGTGAATTACCTTTTAGCCATCGCTTCAAGTTTAGGGTTGCAGTCACCAACAAAATCAATGTCGAAGGATTCCTGTTTCTCAAGCAATTCCTACAGTGACTCCTAATGAAATAAACTACTGAAGCTTTTTAATCAGAGCACCTGCCTGAAAGGAGGAAGCCATCGGCAGGAGGCTGGGGCCCTGGGGACCTGTTTTCCCCTTACCGGGCAACGCATGAGTGATTCTTTAATTGTAGTAATGATGCGCTTACCCTGGACCTAGCCGCTCGGGCAGCAGGAGGCTGCAATTCTCCCAGGCATGGAGCTGGTATGACCTCAGGTGGGGTTGCACAGGTCCCTGAGCAGGGCTGGATCACCAGGTGCCATGACAGTGCTTCCAGCTTAGGGTTTTTTTTACTCGCAGACAAGTGATGAATCTCTGTTGAAAGACAGCCCTGCAATAAACAAGGTCCTGCTGGGTATCTGAATCCCAGGGTCAGTGCTGCAAAAGTGGTCGCTGAAAACATGAGGGTTCATGGGAAGAAGCCCATGCTCTTCCCTCCTCCCCACCTGCATCTCTCTCAAATGTTAGTTCATATCACTTCAAGTATTTCTAAATATTGGGAAACTCAAGGAAATTCAGAAACATCAAGGTTGACCTGGAAGCTCTCTGTAAAGGCTTTCTTTTGTGCCCATTTGTCCACAGCGGAGCGTGTTTGGGGCTTGCCTCTCTAGCATTCACTCCTCCTTCTTTGGGGATCTTTCCTGATTTTCTTTGGAAACCTACCCTTCTCTCACTCCTGTATCTGAGTGCACTCTTCTCTCAGCTCCATGCTGGGCATAGGATCCATGCCTGAGCAAGTTGGCACAACCTGCCCTAACAAACCCATCTTCTCAACCAAGACTTTGGGGGCAAGTGATGAAGATAGGCCTGGTTCCCCCTTTGCAGTCAAACCTGGACCTATCAGATGTGTCTTTGCTTATTCATCGTCAGAAGGAAAGCCCATCTGAAAATGTGACCCAAAGAAAGCTGGGCCAAGAGGCTGAGGCAGTGATGCCAAGCCCTCTGCTCACTATCTGAGGCTCTGTGTCCAGCCACCCCAGGGCAAGAGCTTTTTGGATTTTTCAGTTTGCGAGTCAAGAAGTTTCCTGTTCACTTTGGCCACGTAGGTTGGGCTTCTCTCTTCCTTCCTTCTTTCCTTCCTTCCTTCCTTCCTTCCTTCCTTCCTTCCTTCCCTCCCTCCCTCCCTCCTTCCTTCCTTCCTTCCTTCCTTCCTTCCTTCCTTCCTTCCTTCCTTCCCTCCTTCCTTCCCTTCTTCCTTTCCTTTTTTTCCTTCTTTCTATCACAGGCAAAGAATCCCCATGGATTTCTCCCCCTTACAAGGAAATAAACCCTGAACATTGGGAGATATGGCTTCTATCTGAGGAGGAAGCCCTTCCAGGGAATCCACAAGGGAAGGGCCTCAAAGTGACCATGAAATCAGTCCATGAGGCTGTTGGTTTCTGAGAACTAAAACATAAATTTTACAAAGAACCTTTAAATAAGCCCTACAAAAGACTTTAGGAAAGAGATGGGAAAGGACTTGCTTTTCTTGGAAAACAATATGAAAAAAATGCCACCCCCGTAGCTGGTCATGCTCAGAGGCACCTAATCTCTCAAAGTCCCATTTTTCTGACGGACAATAATGATTGATACAGAGAGGAGCTTCAGCTGTGGATAGCTTGGCTGCAGCCCTGGTGTGCTTAGAATGGCCAAGAATGAATCTCCCATCCGCCAGTACCTGCTAACTCTTCCTGTGAAAGACCCTTAGAGTAGAGGTCCTTAGAGTAGATCTGCTCATGTACTGGATAATTGGATCAATGGGGAATGATAAATAAAGTAACTGGGGACAAGCAAGACGGAATGTTGGAAGGAGCCAAAGTCAAGCAGATAATGTCTGAATTCTCCCTTCCCTTGGGTCTGCGTGGAGGTCACCTTGACATCTAAGCATGATAACCCCAGTGACCCCCTACCCCAGACCCTCTCTTTTGGGGCCAATGCCAGTAGGACCACATAGCTCAATGGGGGCACAGCCACAGACCACATGCATTCAGCTTGATCCCTGAGCAGAAAGCGGGTAGGCGCCCACCGCCCTTTGTCTGCCATGGTGATGTATGGCTGTTGACACGACTAAACAAAGGTATTATTAGTAGATTACATCTGAGAGGCTGGACTCGTGCAGAAAGAGGGCAACAAGCGCCCTGGGCCTCGCTCGGCTCCCAATTACTCCACAAAAGCCTAAACCACCAGGTCAGGGATAAAAGTGAATAAATGTTTCTAAATTCTTATCTTAAACACACTTAAGCTTAAAGCTATTTAACTGGGGCTTTAAAAGCATGTGAGCTTCGTGGAGCCCAGCTACCTGCCTCATTCTCTTGCTCTTATTTTTGCTTTTATCCTTTTAGTCTTGAAGAAGCCTAATTAGAAGCTTGAACAGGGCTCTCTCTCCCTGCCCTTAAATCAGTAATTGGCTTCAGTGCAGAGACTGTCAGGAAATTAACACATCACAACATGACAGCTGTTAATTTTTTCTCCTTATTTGTCATATGAATCACCGCTGATTTGCCGGAGTGCATAACAAATTAGTGGGCTGTAATCAGCGGCCTCTCTTCTGTGAGCTGCACCTTCTCTTTTTTTTTTTTCCTTTTTTCCCCCTCTCTCTCTTTTTCTCTCTCCCCCTAAAGTCCATTACTTCACTGCCTCAGCAGAGATGACTGTTCCTAGGTGTGTCATTGTCAATAAATCAGAATAAGCAAATGCTAAAAGCGCAAGAAGCTCTTTAAACTTTGATGAAGGCTTTTAGTTACATTTTTAAACTTACACTCATAACTGGAATTTTTTTTTTTAAATTGTCACTCCCTGGTAGTGATAGACTGTCAGGTTTCTAGTCATTTCCTCATCCAACGTGCCAGGGAAGGTGGAGTTCCAAGTGTCATTTGCACAAGTTCTGGCTGACGGAGAAGGAAGTGGAGGAGGTGTTAGGGAAGGCATGGTGGGGGGGGGATCAGAGATTCTGACAGGGTCAGACCAGGGGTCCTTCCTTTCTCAATGAGGGATTTGGGGAAAGAGGCGAATGGAAGGAAGGGGAGGTGAGCAGGCAGAACAGGAGGAAGAGAAATGGATTCTGGAACTTTATTGTCCTCAACCTTTCTAACTTGACTCATTGTCCACAATGTATCAGCCATCTGAAAAAGGGTGTGAGCTTTTGTTCAATGCCCTTGTAGTGGCAGCCCAGTGATGGGTTCTGGAACTTTATTCCTTCCTCAGCACCTTAGATGGTTCTTAAACCTAATATCTATGGTGTTTGGGAGGAAGGGAGTATAAGAAGGGTGATAGCAATGAGGTGGCTTCACAGTGTGGGATTCTGTCCCAGACTCTGAGATTTGGCAGACAAAACTGGGTTCTCTGCATCTACACTGTGGATGCAGAGGGAGAAGGAGCTTCTTCTCAGCCTGGACATTTCTGGACTGACAAATCCTCATCTTTACAACTTGAGTTCAGTAGGGAGTCAGTGGGAATTTTGCTGGGGGCACAGCCTCTTAAGGCTCTGTCAGCAGGTGCTCATGTGTATTATAGACTGACATTGAACTGAAGGTGAAAAGATATCAGGGTAAATTTCTCCCTTCCTTTCTTCTCTCATCTACTCTCTTTCTGTGTGCCTGCCTTCCTTCCTTCCTTCCTTCCCTCCTTCCTTCCTTCCACCCACTCACCCTTTCATTCATTCTTCCATCCATCCATCCATCTACACATCCATTCATCCATTTGCCCATTCATGTATCCACACACCCATCCATTTGTATCCATATTTCCATCCATCCATCCATCCATCCATCCATCCATCCATCCATCCTTGCATCCATTCATCCATCCATGATCCATCCATCCTTGCATCCTTGCATCCATCCATCCATCCATCCATCCATCCATCCATCCATCCTTGCATCCTTGCACCCTTGCTTCTGTCCATCCATCCATCCATCCATCCATCTTACATCCTTACATCCATCCATCCATCCATCCATTCATGCATCCATCCACTGTGCTTTTCACATGACCCAGAATGTGAACAGTGGGAGAGAGTAGAGGATGGGTCTATCTCAAGATGGGACAAAGGTAGGAAACTCACAGCCTTAGAAAAGTAAAATCATTAGACCCAGCCCTGCTGCTGCCACTCCATTATGCCACCTCAGGTAGGTCATGGAGGAAGAGTGGAAGGACCTTACTCCCTTAGCCATCACATCAGCAAATGGGTTATTCTGTCCACCATATTGATCTTATTCATCTCTTTCTTAAGAATTAGTCTAATGTGACTTTCTTATGCTGAATTCTACTTTGGTCATTTGAAAATTGGATTTAGTTCAGTTTATCAAAGACTTTGTTGGAACTATCATGCACTGAACTCTAGGAACCAGAAATTCAATAAATTAGGGTTTAGGGTTTTAGAACATGTGTACCTCTTAGAAAAACAAGAAGCACTGTGATAATTTTTAAAGTTGTTTTTTTTTTTTAATCTCAATACCCAGGGTTTGGAATATATGTCCCACCTGCTATTGTGTCCTTCTCCTGAGAGCTGAGAAGCCCCATCCTAAGAGACACAAACCTGTCATCCAAACATTAGGATGAGGTCTTGCTGTGAAAGTCATTGAAGTCATTTAAATCTTTTGGAAATAAAACAACTGTCCTTTTTTCCCTTTTTACTCGTGATAATTTATACACATTGAATATGTTTAAATACAGTTCAATATGCTACATCTTATAAAAATCTCTGCTGAGAAAATTTCTCTCTAATGTCATTTTATAAGCTTGAAGAAAGGGTTTTTACGCAAAATACCAATTTTACAATGACTCTGTCAAATCCTAATTTAAGAAAAAAAATCATTTACCCATCATATGACGTGGAGCGAGTTTCCTGATAGAGACTTGGATTGATAGTAGTGAAGTTCAAGCTTCACAGAAGCAGCAGTTGTGGGAGTTCAGCCACTCCATGACAACCCAGGCCCACCATGGTCCAACTTAGCACCCGGCTGGTCTCAGGAAGCTGCCACAGGAGTAGGACTCATGGGCACTGGGCTCCACAGGTTGGATGCCCCTGGATGCAGTGGAGTGTTTCCAACATTTAGTGAGAATCCAATGAACTGTTGAGTCCCACTCTCTGCTAACTGGATCTCACGGGCAAGCACTCTTTTCCTGGCTCATGGGCAACTCTAGGGTGCATACTAACTATACCACGCCTCCATCCTTGCTATCCCTGACCTCTGGTCCTCTAGACTCCAGGTTCCTCCATTCCCATGCATTATGCCTACTTTTCCTTGACTGCATCACTGGTGTCCATCTCCCTTCCAAATTTATATGGAAACCCTGTTCCTTAATAAACAAACCCCCTTAAATCTCCCTTATCGCTTCAAAGTCTTTGTTCTATAATTGAAGCTGTGGTCTTAATGATACACTCTAGGGACAAGCTTCATTTGCAGTCCTCTATGGTGGCAACTGTTCATTGCACCCAGTGTACAGTAGGATCAGGAGTCACCCTTGAAGATAAGCACCATATGGGTGTGTTCCCCTATACCTCTTGGAATCCCTGGCATTTACCAGTACCCTGGACATTTTTCTCATTCATCAGCACCACAAGAACTGAGTTAGTGTCTTCCCCTACCACCTACCCATTGTTGTCATTGGGGATGACCTCAGCCTTAACATGGATGACCCATCACCCATCACTGATTCCTCACAGTTGACTAATCCACCTGCTAGTTTCCAGTTACCTGCATGTCACACACTTCAGCCATCCAGGTGAATGGCCACGTCCAGGTGGACTATACCCTTGCCCAGAAACTCTGACTCTCTCAAATCTTAAATGCTGGAGGTATCACATCCTCAGACCCAGAGTCCTGTCCTCTTGCACATTTCCTCATTTACACATTTTTTTCCCTATTTTACTGGGATTTCTGGGCCCTGGATGCCAATACTATCTTCCTTCCTAACAATTCCTTCTGCTTTGTTTTTTCATCCATTCTTCATGTTCTTTTGTTTCAACCATTTTCATGTGATTGTCCTCCATGTCACCTCTCTTTTCATTGTCCATATCCCACCCTCACAGAATCCCATTCTTGAGTTAATCCATTTTCCTCCCTTTACTCCCACTCTGGGTTTATGGGCAATGCTGGAGAAAAATCACACTCTGCTGCAAGTTGGAGGCCCTACAGACACAAGGTCTCCAGGCTCAGCTGAAACTTCCAGACTGTGTACCCCTCCTCTATGTTTTCTCACCCAGCTTTCTCTCCAGAACAAAAAATTATTCCAATTGAGTATTTTAAAACTTCTTTACGGTTTTCCAAAATCTCATCCCCTCCACCTTTCTCTCCCATCACAGTGGCAAAGCCTTCCTTCTTGTATGGGAGACTGATCTTCCCACTTTTCCTCTGTTCCACTTTCATTTCTTTCACTCCCACTCCTCAAGCATGGCTTCATAGATTCACTCCTTTCTACCCCTTCCTTTCAATGTTTAAACATGTTAGATCTCCCCCAACTTATTAAGAAAATTCCCCTATATCCCCAAGCACCTTCTTGCCCTCATAACCAGTCAAGTTTCTAGAATAAGAGTCTACACTTGCTGTCCCCACTTCCCCCTCCATTCACTCTTTAACTCATTGCAGTTGGGCTTCTGCTCCCTCCCTCTCAAGGAAACCCTCTCACCAAAATTGTCCAAATACTTGCAGAAAAAGGAAAATTGTCAGTTCTTGGCTCACTTGATTTTCTTCCTCCAGCATGAAGGCATAGTTACTTCTTAGTTTGGCTTTCGAGATAATCATATCCTCTTGGGGTTTTGCTATCTCTCTGGCCATCCTTTTTTGGATTCCTTCATAGACTTATTTCTCATAATTTTTACATTAAATATGTATTTTATTTGAGATTTCTTTTTTTTTCTTTTTTCACTTTACATACTCTGTTAGCAAGCTTGACCTCTCCTTTGGCTTCAAATATGACCTCAAATCTGAATTATCTGGGCATCTATTTTGGATATCTTTTGAGTATCTGCAAGGTTAACCTGCCACCTCTCTCCCCATCTTCAGCTGCCTTGGGTTCTTTGTCTAGAGATCAATGACCAGAGGCCATCCTGGATTCCTTGCTCTCCAGTACAGCCATTGTCTGGCCAATCACCAGATTGTGTGGATTCCCACATCTATCTATTCTGGCCATTTTCACTGCCATGACCCCAGTTTCTACCACCATTTCCTCTCACTTGATCAATATAAAGCATCCATATTGCTAGCTTCCAATATATCTAATATGCCTTCTACACTGTAGCCAGAATCACCTTTCCTGATGCAAATTTGACCTTGCAGCTCTCATGCTTAGTAACTGCTGCAGAGTCCCACCATCCTTAACATGTTTTCAAGAGACCTTCATGATGGGACTCACCTGCCCCCTAGGGTGACATCAATCACCACCCATACCACATATTATATTCCAGAAATACTGAAGTCATTCCATTTTCTAAAAATAATAAATTTTATCTTATCTCCAAGCCTTTGCTCATGCTGTCTCCTCTGCCTAGGATGGCTTTATCTGCCTACTTACCCTCAGGTTTAAGTGCTAGTGTTGCTTCTCTGTGCAGTGCTCCCTAACGCCTGTTCCCTGCTTCCCAACCTCACCCCAGAGACTGGGGCTAGGGAGCATAGCAGCCTGATGTGGCAGCTCACATCCCATGGCCTTTTTGGTGCATCTGTTGCCACACCTGGTACCACTGTCAGGTAGACAATACACTGTATCAGGGCAGAACCCATGTGCCCAGTGCTGGAGCCCAGCACCAAGCACAGCGCCTTGCACTGGCAGGTTCTCTGGGCACATTGGTCAAATGTCTTGGCGTTCCATGTCCACGGTGACACACCTGAGTGGACCTCTCTACTTCCTAAAAGTCAGTCGATATACTGAGATCCAGAGTTTGGAATTAAATTTATTATCCGAACATCTTCAGTTTTTATCAAATTTTGTACGACAGCTGGGTAAATGGAAGGCTCTCTGTACTCCCAAATAAAACTTTGTAAGTACCTAGGGTTATTTCTCTCTGCGTGAAACTAACCAGCTGGTGGTTTCCATCTCTAAGCAGATGTTTGGCCCTGCGTAGACCCAGCAGGGCTGAGCCCCAGGGCTACACCCCTCACGCACACCCCCGCCCTGGTGTTCTGGAGAAGGCCTCTCAGTTAGGATTCTTTGCAATTTGGCTGTTGCTGAAAACTTGAAGTCCATGGAGGGAAAAGCCGAGAAATGATTTCCAGACCAGAGCAAAGTGAACTGAGGCTGGTAGGAGAAAGAAAGTCAGCCGTTGGGCAACATTAAAAATCAGTCTGTGCTGTTAAGGCAAAAATAAACAAAAGCACACAAAAACCAAACAAGACAAAAATGCTCATTAGCTGGGCCGACCTGACCCAGGCCACCCACTTTGCAGAATTCACCAAATCCTTGCAGATTCACCCCACCAGGGCCCGCCCTTCCCCGTGCTCCCCAGGGGCAGGCAGGGCATCAGGGTGGAGGAAAGACCAGTGCAGGCCAGGGTCACCCTTCCCAAGCCACTCAGTGAGGGGCATCAGCATCAAGGCCAGCTAGAGGTCAGGAGAGGGCAGTTCCCTGACTGCTGCCTCAGTTTGCCCTTGGAGAGAGCAACACACATTTCCTTGGCACATTTACCCTGATGAGTGTCAAATGGAGGTTGGGGCAGATCAGTGACTATGGGAAGGGCAGCATTCTTTGAAAAGGCGTATTCAGGATAAACTATCCCTTTATAATTAAAAACAAACAATTGCTTTCCTATTAAATTTTAGAGCAAGTGAAGTCCAATGGAAGCATCTGGCCTCGTTGCGGGGGGCAGAAAGACAGGGTCCTCATTAGCCCCTGTAGAGACCTCTCAGGGTAGGAGATGGGGGGACAAGGGTACTTCACCTATTTGTTTACTGAGTTTTCTGTCTTCTGCACTGGAATGGAAGGGTGGAGACCTGCACATTTCGTTCATCACTGTATCCCCAACACCTAGACTTGGACATAGAGTGTATTTGTTAAATGAAATAGAGAATGAATGAATGTAAGCCCCCCTGGGGGTCAGGGACTATGCTTGAAGTACCTTGCCGGACACAGGGTAGATGCACACTAAATATTTGTTGTGCATTGTTTATTGAAACAGAACATAAATGAAAAGGAAAAAAAAAAAAACTTTTTGAGGAAGTTTTTCTAGAACAAGGCTCAGGTTTCCCAGTTGAGACACCGAGGCCCAGGGAGGGAGGGTTTGCTTGCAGTCTGTGAGCTGTCAGACGCTCTTGTGGCCATGCCAAGGTATCTGAGCCCAGGTGAAGGCCCAGCTCAGGGCTTCTCAGTGCTGGGAGCCTCAGGAGGCCTGAGCCCTGTGGCCACTGGGGAAGCAGGCCTGGCACTACAGTCCTAAGACCAGACCTTCCAGGCTGCCCACCAGAGACCTCTCCTCCAGAACGCTCCACCTCATCTCAGCAGATGCCACACATCCATTCTCTTCTGTAGCCCCTGATGCTCACCTGCTCACTTGTTTTCTGGACTGGGGACAAAAGGAAGCCCAGGCAGGTGTCACATGAATGGCCACGGCACAAACACAAGAAGGACCGCCTGGAGGGGCCCCACCAGTGGGCCTTGGTTTTCAGCACTTGGAGGAGCTGAGGAGGCTTTCAGCAGCTTAAGGAAAAGGGTGAACTCTCAGATAGTAAACCTCTTCCTTGGAGGCTGGGCTCGGATCCTTCTCTTTCGGGAAGGCTTTGTGGTCCCCCAGGTCTCCAGACACTTTTCAGTTCCTTCCTTCTGCAGCGGGTTCGTCTCCTCTGCCTAGGGCTGTGTGTGCTTCATGACTAGGACATGTTCTGTGCTCCATTGACCCTCCTGTGTCCAGCACAGTATCTGGCTCCAAGGAAATATTCATGACAAGTGGATAAGGCCTCTCAGTATCTTCAGGACCAGAGAAGCAAAAAAAAAAGACAAAGATACTCTCTAAGAGGCTCGGGGACCACAGGGTGAAAGACCGGGAAGGTAAAGGACAAGGCTCTCAACGAGGAGCAAGCATGCCAGTTTTGTCCTTAGTCCTCAGGACCCAGAGGCCGCTGGACACAGTGAGGTGGGCTCCGTGCCCTCCCCGCATTGTGTCTCCTTGGTAGGTCAGACCTCATATTCCGTATTAGATGAAAAGGAGCGAAAAGATCAGATGTGAACAAGGTGAATAAGATGAATGTAAACCTTTGCTCAAAATGCTGCATGCCTGATAAAAGTAAAGGCCAGTTAGTCTACCTCTTGTTTGCCCCAGGAGTGTGGGACTTGTTCATCTGGACACAGTCGAGGAGAGGACTCATGCTGGCAGGGCTGGTCTGAGTCAGGTCTCAGGATGCCAGAGATGAGGGTAGGGAGACAGGACAAGGCCAAAGGGTCTGGTTTCTCTTCCCTTCCCCGTCTCTCTCCTCCTTACAAGCCGCTGTACGGTGCATGGGTTGGGGTCCCTGGGAAGTCGACTCTTGAGGAGGAACTGGCTACTGAGTGCTGTTGGGACCCCCGTGTGTGGCAAGGAAGCAGGACCGGGCAGAGGAGGGGGCCAGTCTGTGATGCTGTCTCGGAGGAAGGCCTCCGCTAACCTCACCAAGGGTTCTGAAGACGGGAGGACACTCCAGGGCATCCAGCTCTGGGGCGAGAGTACTGGGCCTCTAGATACTCTGGCCCCCAGCCTGTCAAGCCTGGATGACCTCACCTGGCAAAGGCATGAACCTTGGGCAAGGCTGGGTGCTCGGGCCTCTCCCAGCAGCTGGGTAAATATGTCCTCTACTCCTGAAGGGGCCTCTGGGCAGCCCATCCCAACACCCCCCACATAGGGTAATCAGGAGACATATCGGGCTTGACAGGAAGAGGTGGCAAGGAATGCAAATGGAAAACCAGTGGTAATTCTTCCTTATCTGTCCCTTCTTACCCCCAACACACTCAGCATGCCTAACTTAGGGAGGAGGGGAGTCAAGTGTCAAGGTTACGACTGTTGAACTTGAATGACACACATATGACAAACACAGACTTCTGATCTGGAAGCCCTGCCTTATTGTTCAAAAAGGGAGTTGAGGCCTGAAGAGTAGCTCAGGGTCACATGGCAAATCAGTGTGTAACTGGGAGGAGAGCCCAGTGATTATCTCCCATACCAGGGTTGAGTTAAGACCATCTTTCTGGCCTAAGCCTCATGGAGGATGATGTTTCTCCCCACCCAACACTGCACATGTAGACCCAACCTTGTGACCTTTTTGCAATTTCACAAAACAATGCAAATCAATGAGCTTTTATTGAGTTCATATTGAATGCTCAATATTGTCTTCAGGCCACAGGAAAGGAAGAGAAAGAGGAGTCAGGGCTGTTTTTGGTCCAGCAAACAAGAGGTATGGCCAACTAGCAATGGGAAAGCATCACTGGGCAGACCAGAAGAAAACACCCACATGAATATATGCACACCGCAGGGTCAAGTCCAAGCAACTCAGGGTGGGCCAGAAGGGAGGAAGTGGATGAGGCTTAGAAGTGGGCTTGTGTGAGGGTTTCAAGAAAGATGTAAGGACAGAAGAATCAGGGCAGCCAGGCTTGTGTGAGGGTTTCAAGAAAGATGTAAGGACAGAATCTGCCCTTCACCTTTCAGCAGAACTTGAGTTGGGTGGAGAAGTCGTGTCCAGGGAAGAAAGGCTTTGGTCTGATAGTCACTGAGGAGGGCTCCGGCCCTGCCTGGGGAAAGGCCACTCTCTCTGGAGTCCAACCAATGAACAGTCTAACTGGAGGGCAGAGGCTCCTTGATGCTCCCATGGCACCCAGAGGTCTGCAGAGGACCCCAGAGATAGAGGGGTAAAACCCATGCAGAAGCCACTCACCCTGAGCTGCAGAAAGAGACTTGGGGACACAGACATCTCCAGTAGAAGGGATGTCCACACAGTAAACATCACAGTGGCTGCAGCCTTGTGCGCCTGGGGTAGTGAAAGCTACAAGAGAGTTGAGTCCATGACAGCAAGGGAGAATCTGGGGCCTCTCTGGGAACATTTGGGCCACCCATCCCTAGACTCTCCATGGAAGCAGGAAGGTGTGGCGTTTACCATTGTCAGGTTTACCCACTATAGGCAAATGCCTTCCCCAGGCTGCTGTGGGGATGGACAGCATACTGGTGCTTATGAGCAGGGAACAGGGTCATGTCCAAGTCCAAACCTTGCATTGAGTGAGATCCCCAAAAACTGCATTTCTTAAAGCTCTATCCCAACTTTTTTGGAAAAGTTAAGAGCAACAATTGCAATCTCTACTACCACATTAGCAATCAAACCCAAAAGCTAGATTAGTCTTGTTTTGGGGGAAGTGATTCTAACTCGGTGAGCATCAGAATGTGGAGTCCATGATTTTGAGGACACCAGGGACAATTCCTAGGTCCCTGGGCCCTCCCTCAACTAGCAGGTGCCCTAGGTGATAATCATTAGTGCTAATAGCAAATGTTTCTGAGAAAAGACAAGAATGTGTGACTTCCTTTGTCACTGAAATGTGATGGAAGTTCCCCGGGTTGTCCCTCCCAGGACAGATACCTTTAAAAGACAGTGGGTGACTTGCTCTCTGTCCTTCTTCATGACACGGGACTAGCAGTGTTCTAGATGGTGGGTTGTCTGTTAACCTGGGACTGCTAATGAGCATGGTGAAGGGCAGATTCCCCTCTGATGACTTCAGATGTACATGTAGCCCAAGGGAGAACTTATTTCAAGTTTGTAAAAGTTTAGAGTTGTCCATTACTTCAGCACAACGCATCCCATCGTGACTGATACACCTTGTACCTTAAAGCTCTCCAGTGGTTTCCTTCCCAATGATGACACTATACCAAATTCTTACCATGATCAATAATGTTCTACATTATCTGGTTTCTGCCTCCTTCCAAACTCGTTTTCTACTGGTCCTGCCTTGCTCACTTTCTTCCCCAGCCACGACGGTCTTCTTTCTGTTCCTCCGACACGCCAAATTCATCCCTCCCTGAAAGGCTTGGCACTTGCTGTTATCTCTGCCTGGAATAATCTTCTCCCAGAGCGTCACCCCTGAGTGGATTCAGATCCACTCAGATGCCATCTCCTTGGAAGGACCTCTGTCGAAAGAAACCCAGTCCCTCTCTATTATATGAAACTCTTTTTATTTTCTTCTGAGCATTTATTACTTTCTGAAATTATTTAGTCTTTTGTTTATGTTTGTCCTCTCCCTGAAAGTATGAGACAAGAATGTTTTCTGATTACAGTACCTAGAATAGGGCCTGGTACATAGTAAGAGTTCAGTAAACATTTAATCAGTGAGCAAATGAATATGCAAACCAATGCAATTCATCACCTCGTGGCTAGGATCCAAAAGAGAAGCTCAATGAATGGCATTCAGTTTTACAAACGGATAACAACTCAGCCCAGAAATCCAACAGTGCTGGCTGTACTCAGTTTCTGGCGGAGAGACCCAGCTCCGATTTGGAGCATTGACCATTTCCTCCCGGGTTTAGGCACTGGATTCACTGTGATAAATGGCCTGAGCTCCTCATTGCATTTAATGGCAAGCCCTGATCCAAGTGGAGCTGCAGCCGGGTGGCCCATGGGAGCCTTGGAATATGACGTCCAGATAGACCACAAAACCTGGAGAAGATAACACTGCTCCAGATACATTAACTCATAATCCCCAGGAAGCCCACACTTCTGGTGAGAGAAGGGGAAACTCCCCTCTCCACAAGCACTAATAGCCTCAGTTAATCCTCATCCCAGTGAAAGATTCTTGCCCATGCGTCTGGAGAAGCTTCATCAACGTCAGCACAAGGGTCCAATGCAGAGAGAGACAATTGCCCAGAGAGTATCCACTCAGCAGCCTTCTCGGGTTATGGATTGTGTAGGTCTTTGCTGGGATTGCCCTGGAGCAGCTGGGGACCAGCGTTGCCCCCATGGCCATCCAGCTTAGCTCATCGGCCTCTTCTCTGTATGCAGAGAAAGACGATGGTCACGATGGTCGCTGTACCTGGAACATCAGCCTTTATTCTCAGTAGGGACAGAGGAGGTTGGGTTTCTGCCTCCAAACATGAAAAGGATGGGGCTCCAGTCCAAGATGCCCATCAAGCAAATAAATGGGCTGTTCTAGCCTTCCAGTGCATCCTCTTTCCAGTGCTTGTGCCCTCCCCACCCCGCCCCTGCTGCTCCTTTTGTCTCCTGCTCTCTTTCTTCCTCAAGCCTTTGACTGAGACCTTCCTCCACGTCTTAGAACTCAGCCTCTGCTTTTCGTCCTGCTGTCTCCCTCAGCTGTGCACGTCCCTCCATGCTCACAAATGCACCGTCTCCCCTCTTGTGGCTACTTGTAATCCACCTGGGTCTTTTCCTCTTGGCTACTTTTGGAGGGCCTGAGCAGTGGTCCTCAAACAGCAGTCCACGGACGGATGTCCATCATGGGGAAAAAAATGAAATAAAAACAAATGCTAAGGGGTAACTTTTTGATGAAATTTTTATTTGACAAAATTATTCACTTGAAAGCGCTGCCTATTATATGTCTTTATTTGGGAAGATGTTTTTTCTCCAACAAAATAGAGATGGTGGCTATTTATTTATTTTCCTGTAATCATCTGGCCAAATAAAAAGTTGGCAACCTCAAATTGGAGACCAAATTGGTCGCACAGTTGTTATAATGTTTACTGTCTCATAAAGTGCAGAATCCTGAGAACAGGCAAGCCATAGGACAACCCCCCCTGCCTGTCCAGTCTCTGCCTGGGTACATGATGCTGAAATCCTCCTCCTCCTCCTTCCCAGGTCCCAGATCCACAAACGAGCCCTCTGCTCTCAACTCTCAGGTTCTGTCTCATCAAAGGCACCCCCACGCTCTTGACCTTGGAATCTCCAGCTACAGCCATCTTGGGTTCTCCCCTCATTCAATGGACTGCACACATTGGTTGTTTTTCCTCCCCTTCTTTGAGGTCCCCCTCTTTCTCTCCGTGTCACTGCCATGCCCATGATTCAGGGACCTGTCACGTCATACAATTAGAGCATAGCCTCCACCTGTTCCCAAGAATCAGTATGTTTCCTGACCCACCCTAGTCTGCCTCAGTCTAGAAGTCAAGTCCCCCTCTTTCTCTCCGTGTCACTGCCATGCCCATGATTCAGGGACCTGTCACGTCATACAATTAGAGCATAGCCTCCACCTGTTCCCAAGAATCAGTATGTTTCCTGACCCACCCCAGTCTGCCTCAGTCTAGAAGTCAGGTCCCCCTCTTTCTCTTCATGTCACTGCCATGCCCATGATTCAGGGACCTGTCACATCATACAATTAGAGCATAGCCTCCACCTGTTCCCAAGAATCAGTATGTTTCCTGACCCACCCTAGTCTGCCTCAGTCTAGAAGTCAAGTCCCCCTCTTTCTCTCCGTGTCACTGCCATGCCCATGATTCAGGGACCTGTCACATCATACAATTAGAGCATAGCCTCCACCTGTTCCCAAGAATCGGTATGTTTCCTGACCCACCCTAGTCTGCCTCAGTCTAGAAGTCACAAACTGCAGGTCAGGGCACTGTGCCCAACAAGGACACATATTAGATACAGAACGGTGAGGATTTTTTCTTCTCTCTTTTTTTCTTTCTTTCTTTTTCTTTTCTTTCCTTTTTTTTTTTTTTTTGGTCAGCATATATTTATGAAGAGCTGGCCCTGCTGAGTTTGCATTCTTGCATGCCAACACATCTCTGAAGCTGGAGCAAGGGTCCCTTCTGGGGGGCTGCCCACTCCAGTTTTCCCAGGCTGTTACTACCTGCAACATAACACCTGCCCTCTCCATTCACTAATGTCACCTACCCATTGTCTGAAGCCACTCGTACCCCAGCCCTAGACGTCTCCCATTGCCCTCCTCTTCAAGCAACTCGAGCTCATGCATTCCACACAGAACCGAAGAAAAACTGCTAAGCTGGGAGCCATGACTAGCCCCCCAACCTTGGTTTCCCTTTCTGTGCAATGGGGACATGATCTTTGGCTCCGGAATGAGATGAGACAAAATGAAGTGCATTTTTTTTTTTAATGCTTTGAGCTCCTTGGAGAGCAGGTAACATAAAAATTCAAGGTGTTATTATTAGAGAGTAAGAAATTTTGTTCTATGCTAATTAAACTCACACCTTACCACTTTACACACAGGCAAGAGGCAGCATGACAGTGTGACATGCTACCGAGCAGGAGAAACACTGCCTGCGTGCACGAGACAGGCCAATTCTGCCGCCACATCGGCCGTGATGTGTGTGTAAATCTGCCTCCCGCTCCCCACCCCTCTTCCAGCCGGGCCTCCGACATCTGCGGGAGAGGCTGATGGAGCTCTCGGCTCTGCCCAAAGCAGTGACCGTTCTCTGCGCGTGCTAAGGAGTTGTCAAGCTGAGGTCAGGCCGGTGAAGATTTAGTAAGGCAGCCAACAAAGTTTCCCCGCCACTGGGTTGCCACCACTCACGGATATGCCTACAGGACACACGCGAGAAAACAGATATTTCTCCTGTGATGGCTTTAGCGCTCCTCTGGGGACGCGGACTTTGTCTTCCTCCACCACCGGGAGGCTGGGGGCAGGTCCCAGGACCCGGGGAGGGCCTGCGAGGGAGAGTGGGCGCCAGTCCTATTGATCCGATTGCCCTACCGTAAGGGACAATTGCGAGAGAAACACTATTGCCCCCCTGCTTTTTCCAGGGCCAAGGAAGAGACTATCTATGGGAGGTAATGGAGCTGTCACCGAGAAGAGAGAAGTGGAAATTCACGGTTCTCTTGTGAGGCAAAGACATCTGTGTTATTGTACCCTATGCCAATAGTTTTTAAAACAAAGTCATAAAACAAGCTACTGTACGTAAGAGGGGTGAAAGCTATGCGGGGCTCCCCTCCCTCTGTGTGGGTTTCAGAAAAGAAGCAAACCTTAGAAAAAAACGAAGAGCAGATGACAATGACTGACCACAGGATGTGACCCCGGGAACGGAGGTCGAGGCCGTGGAGCACCTTGGCTTCCCTCCAGAAGAAGATCCCTGTTTGCACTCAGGACAGAGAGGCCAAGCCACGCCTGAGAGAAGGCTGGAGTGACACGGACCAATGGGGGATGGAAGGATGTGGACTTTGACTCAAGCCCGGGAGAGGGTCACCACACACCCGGAGCCGTGCGCCCCCCTGCCCCCCACCACACACGCGCGTGCTGGGCATCTGCGCAGGCCTGGCTTTCCCAAGTACCGACCCACTCGAGCTCCTAAATCACCCAAGAAGCAGGCTGGGCGGAGTCACTGTCTTCGTTTTATGGATGAAGAAATGCAGCTCGGAGGGGTCTCTTGGCTTACCAATGTCACAGCACAGACCTTCTGACCTCACGTCTGAGGCTTTTGTTTCTTATAGCACCTTTCTCCATCTTCTCTGTCAAGATAAGATGGTCTGTTTGTCCCTCTGTAATGCCCTCTGGTGCACAGTGACCCCCACCAGGTGATTGGAGCCCGTCCTGTGGAAAACCGTGTGAGGCACTGACCCACGTTGTCCATTAGCCAGAGCCTGCTAAGATCTTGTCCGCAGCCTGCTGACAAATGGTTGTGTAGAAGGCTTGACTAGGAGGACTTCAGCGAATGGACCGACCATCCAGACGGTGAGTTGTCCTCTTTGTTTCTGAAGGGAATAGTTTGGGCCTTAGAGTTGGAAGGAGCCTCACTGCAAACTCCCAGAAGTACGAGGATCTGCTCCCCACTCCCTGACAGGTGACAGTTCGGGCTTGTCACTAGGGAGGGTGTGGGGCCTGCCCTAACACAGAGCCCAGGAAGAGCCCCCACCCCAGTCCAGGCCATAGTTCACGGGGTCCGGATGAATACCCAAATGCCACCGTCCATAGACTGGCCAGTGACTTGTGACCCAGCATCAAAAGAAGAGCTGAGCCAGCACTCTGTCAGCATTGAGAATTGGGAAAATGGGGGCCAGGGGCAGGGACTGCCAGTGAGCAGGCTGGTTTCAGGTAACTAGTTCTGGTTAGAGCCGGAACCATAATGACAAACCAAAAACCACTGCAAGCTGGTTTTGAGGAACAGAAGGAAAAGAGGGTAGTTGGATGCCGGGTACCACGCACTGTGGTTTGGTCTGACCCCAGCGCAAGTCTGTGTCAGCAGAGTTAGGGTGGCTGCGTATAGTTGCACAGGTCGTGCACTGCATACACAGTGGTATGGGCCGCTCTACTGCTGGTGGCTCTGAGGGAGCTTCTGCCTGGTTTCCAGGACCTTGGGCTACATGCTGGCGGGTTGTTTGAACCCCAGCTCTGCCTCTAACTGGATGACTTTTGCTGCAGCCTGGTCTCTCTTAGGACTCAGTGCTCCCCATCTATGAAATGGGATAGCAGTGCTAATCCTATCTATCTCAATACGGTCAGGAAGAACAGAGGACATTGTAGATGAGTGGGGGTTTTCAAAGAATTTTTTTTAAAATGCAAATAGAAGAGGCATCATTCTTTAAAAAAAAACCCACAACTCTGTGATGGCAGTTCAGACAGGAAATGAGGGGAATGAGTCACATAGGCCAGGGTGGGCCCAGCCCATAGGAGACAAGCTTCTTCTCTGGCATGCAGACAAGTGGTGTGGCAGACACGGTGGAGCCCCGTGCAGCTATCCCTCGGCAGCTGGTGGCCCATCCCCCCAGAGCAGCGTGTGGGTACTGGACCCCGGCTGCCCCTTCTCTGGAGCACTGCCCTCTGCCATGGGCCCTCCCACTCTGGAAAGCTTGCCCCCTGCCCTCCGTCATTGGGATAGCCCACGGTCAATGACTGCCTGATCTTAAAGGCCAGGCGCTTGGCCTCCAGTTGTGGTTTATGTGGTTGTGTGATACCCCGGCCGCACTGGCTGTAGTCTGCAACATGTCCAGGCCATTCTGCGCCCCCCGCCACCCCAGCCTGGGGAACCCACCTGCTTGTATATACACTAAAGGGATGCTAAGAAGTGAGTAACCAGTCTTTCTCAGTTCCGTGGCAATGGACTTTTTTTTTTTTTTTCATTATTTTCCTCATTTTCCCCATGCAGGAGCTTCTTGTGCACCCATTCATACAGGGGACTCTGAAGGAGTGTGAGGGGAAAAAAAGAATCTTTGCAATGTATATTAGTAACATTTAATTAGCCTTGGATTACTTATTAAGTGACGATTATCCCTATTATATCTGTCACAGATGAGCGACTACATACTGTCTCTGGTTTATGGGCCTAAAGTTCTCCATCGAGTGTCACAAATTCCCATCATGTCCCCAGCACTGGGCTTTCCATCTGGAGGCAAATCATCCCCTCCGCACAGCTAGACATTTCCCCGTTGACCTGGTAATGGAGGAGGGGTGGATCAGCCTTACCTCCAGTAAATGCAGAGGACTCATTAGCGACACTCCTGAGGGGTGGCCCAACCGGTGAGAGGGAGCCAAGCTACTGTACCTGGGCACAATCCCTCCAAGGGCATCGTCCTCGGGGGTGCTTGCAGTCAATCCAGGTCTCGTGGGTGTCACACGGGATCACAGTCTTCAACCCTTTCATTTTCACCTTGGGAAAACAGACTTCCAGGGCTATATAGCCTGAAACTTCTGGTTATGGAGGAGACTTGCTGAGGTACAGAAGGCAGGACACTCATGCTACAGAAAGACCCTTTTTACTCAGATGTCCCCTAGGTCTCTGTCCCTGTCCCTGACCCGCCCCCCCCCCCAACGATGCCCTTGGCATAGAAGCTGGACCTCTCAGAAATATGTTGCCTGCCCTCCATGCCAGGTTATGATCTCCCCCTTCGCTACCGCCCTGAAGGTCAAGGCGATGATACTTGGACAGGTAGACGTCAGATTCTTTAAGTGGCTGAAAACTCATCTTCAGATTTTTGTCTTTTAAGTTTATCATGCTTTCTAAAAAATGCATAGCACCCAACACAAGCTGTCACCTTTTTAGCATAAATGATCTTTCCAATCCCCTCGATTTAATGTATTTTAAAACACTAAGCTAAGATGTACTGAGGGTGAGACACAAGGTGGGGACTGGGGTCCAGAGCCTGTCTTAGAGGAACACTGGGTGAAGGGGGAGGACTTACAGGCCACAAAGGATGGAAGAGGTGAGAACGGGGCTGAGCCGCTGCAGACGACACGGCCCCAGCGGCACAAGGAGGAAGGATGTGGGAGCTGGGGAAGCACCTGGGATACTTCTACCCATCTCCTCATTTCCTGCAACTCAAAACTCAGAGCTTTTGTACAACTGCAACCAAAGCAAAAATGTGCACCTTAAATGTAAATAGACCCACAAAACTAATTAAATTTAAATAAAAAATATGAAAAGACAACAAAACTTACATCAATAATATGAATCTAGCATGACTAATTTGTCCTGCTCTAAAGTAAAAGGCCATTCGTGGTGTTCAGCTGACAGTAAGTGCCACCGAGCATGGTGTATTGGGGTCGGCAGGCCCACCTTGTCATGGGCACGGGGACCATCCCCCTCCCACCCAACACAGCGAGACCTGCATGCATAAAATGCACCACATGCCCTGTGGCTCATCCTTAGGGACCTATCAGGTCTCCCTTATTAGTCTGCAGTGACTGTGTTACTTTGGAAAACTGATCAAACCATATAATCAAACATGGGCTCTGACATCCCAGAGTGCACTCAGAATGCTCTTACATAATTGGTGTGATACACTTGTTACGCATTCGTACATAATAGGTACTTGTGATCTACCAGCTGAGATGCAAAAGGTAAGTCTGAAGCTCCCTTGATCACCATCCTTGATCTCTTCCCAACTAAGCCATACCTCGTCAGCACAGGAAGCAGAGTGGAGACTTATATGCATGGAGTCTAGAGCCCAGTGGCCCGGCCCTGAGTCCTCATTCTTCTGCTTCTGCTGTGTGAGCTCGGGCCAGTGACTTCACCTCTCTGTGCTTTAATTTCCCCCTTTGTCAAATGAAAATCAGAATGGTAACTGCCCCATAGGATTGTTGTGAACATTGGAGACATGTTAATATATGTAAAATATTTAGAACAGTGCCTGGCATGATGTTAGCGCTGTATAATATTAACACCCATTATTCTTAGGTTGATGTGGCTCTTTCTAGATCATTTGTACATATTTATTCATGTACAAATATATTCAATGGATGTTTTGCTGGGTTAAAAAATTTTAAGATGAAACCATCCTCTATGAATCATTCTGCAACTAGCTTTTCCTCTAAATAATCCATGAGCTTCAATACTCCCTCCCTTGCACATCCCCTACACACTGGCCAACAGGATCCTCCATGGTGTTTACAGACCCATCGAGTGGGGAGTAAAGGCGTCACTGGCTCACCCCTCTGTTCTGTTGGTCCGCTCTGGTCCAGCCTTCAGAGCACGATGCTGCAGAAGCCGCATACACTGAGTCGGTCCTGTTCAGGCCACCAGTTCCTTCTTACGTCGAAAAATGGCTCTGGCAGCCACAGGCACTGAAATCTCCTCAACCGAAGTCCGTTTTAAATGCACTAAGCCACAGAACAATCCGGAGGAGACTTAGCCCATTGGTGTGTGTGTGCGTGCATGTCCACGTGTGTGCGTGCATGCACGCGTGCATGCAAAGAATCACACTGGGGCGGTTCCTGCTCCTGCATTAGGGCGCGTGTGGACGGCGTGCGTGGGAGCAGAGCCACCTGCAGGGGTCACCGCTCTAGTTTTCGATATAAAAACACCCCTGGTTATTGGCAGTCAGGCACCATCTCTGCCATGCCACACCTCTTGCCCTCGGCTCCTCACCTCACCTGATGACGCGATAGGTCCACAGACAAAACGTTTGAGGACTGGCAGGGGCTGAAGATACCACGGTCGGAGCACCCCGCCCGCAGCCCCGCGTCGCTCCCAGGAAGATGGAACAGGAAGGATGGCAGTGAGCATTTAACTCTGCACTTAGCTATTGTCATTAACTAGCTCTCTGGTGCAAGTCTTCACAGCAACTCTCTGGCTCCTGAGGCTTTGTCATCCCACCCACGGCAACCTCTGTTAGTCAATAATAACAGCTTATTTAAAAATAGCAGCATCAACTTGTTTGCCCTGTTATTATAGGTGCCTGGCTTCTATCCCCAGAAGACTCGGGAAAGGTGTGAGACCTGCTTCCTCCCGAGCTTCTCTCGCTGAACCTGTTTCCAGATTTGGGGGAAAGACAGGCACGTCTTTAGCAAACACTCACAATGTAATTGCTAGGCAGTTAGGGTCTGCGACAGTAAAATACAGCAGTTGGCGGCTCGGTAGGTTCATTAGTCAATAAAGCATCGCCACGCATTGTATTGAATTGTAACCCTATTTTGCCCTGATGAGGACCTTGTGGAGCTTTACCTCCGTATAAATCTGAGTGATTCATTTAGCATTCAAAGTCGGGTAAAAGGAGGATTTGGTCCCATTCCAATGCAACCCTACTCCATTAGCTATCTTTATTATTATCTGCCTCTGCCCCCCTCTTGTCGGTGGGGACGTTTTGATAAAAGCTCATGTCAGAAATAAATCAGGGAGTGAGGGGCAGGTTGTGCGTGCCCAAGACAGCTCTCCTACAGGCCACCCAACCCGTTTATGTATAAACGGATTCTGCCCTCACAGTGGCCCCGGAAGGGCCCACGCCTGGTGAGGAGGCCAAGTGGGCAATGTCCCAGCTGCCCTGTGTCCACTCAGCCAACTGGCAAATGTATCGAAGCTTCTCCTTTTTCTAACGTCAGACTCGAAATAAATTTGACATGATCTAATTAATGCTAGAACGCTAAGAGAAGTGTTTCCTTGTTGAAGCTGTTTATTTAGGGACTGAAATTTAGCCTTATCCCTAAAATTCCCACCCCAAAAGTCAGCTGGATGCTAAGAGGAAAAAATTATAATAGAGTATACATTGATTTCATTCATTCCATATTTGTTCAAAGCATCACAAGTATTTGTTTGTAAGCAACATTCTCATATGGTTGGGTCTGGGATAATCTAAGCAAGAAGGTTGATTTAAAAATCATAAGGAGTGAGAAATAGAAAAGCCCCTTATGAAATATTGTGAAATTATGGATAGTAATGAAAAACATATCTTTTGCTTTTAGGAACTGTTATTTTTAAAGTGTAGGGAATGTGAAACTTATTACCTGGACCTGGGGGTCCAGGACCTACTAGTTTTTAAATAACTGGCAGAAAATACTAAAAATTAAGGCACACCCAAAATAGAATAAGACAGGAAGATGGAGGGTTTTCAAAAACCCAGCATCGAGTGCACACTTCAACCTGCCCAGACAAGTGGAGGGACACCGATCATACCCTCCTCCCCATCCCTGGTCAGAGCCCTGGGGCATCCGGTTATTTCCAGGACTGTGACACAGAGCCCCACTACCACATTTTGGGGCACTGTTTGGCTTTCGGCCTACAGTAATTCCCTGCTTGCTCCCTCAGCGTGGCCTTCCGGCTGGCGCTCCAGCTCAGCATGGTGCCCTCTGCAGAAGCAGCCACAGAAGCATCCGTGGGAAAGCACCAGCAAAGGGCGCCACGGATGCACTGCTGGTTTTCGACGGTTCTCCTATTCTCCCGACAGCTGACAGTTCAGCAAGGTGAATTTGAATAGGAGCACTCGTGGGCAGGAAGAGAAGAGATTTTTTTTCTAGCCATCAAGCGCTGTAAGAAAAGTCTGTTTCAGTAGCCGGAGGAGCCTGCCAGAGTGAGGCTGTGGGTTTAAGGAGGTCCAAACAAAGCTGGCATGGTCGGACAGACCCGAGGCACAGGCCCATAAAGCGATGTGGACTGTTCCACGGTTCCAGGTGTCGATTTCCAGGAAGTGGTCCCTGTTGTCCTGGGCCAGACCCCAGGAAGCAAGCCCTGCGTGCTGGCATCCCTGGCAGGAGCACTTCCTTTCCTTGCTCTCTTTTTCTCTGCTTCTGCCACATGCAGCCCTGATGCCCATAACTAAAAGAACAAGTTCATAATTTAATTTGGGGGGATCGGTTGGCAAGTGCTCATTAAACAATTGGGTCTTTGGAAATGCTATCTTTAGGTTTTTTTTTTTTTAATTGACCTATTATTTTGCTGGCTCCAGCTGCCAGAACCCCCACCACAAACAAGGAGATGCTCACTACCTGGACTTTTCTTTGATGAATAGTTTTAATTAAAAAATTCTGTACTGTAAGTATTTTAATGTTACCAACATACCAAAGGTATGCAGTCATAAATTTAAAAACACATTTAAATTAATCTATAAATATGCTACAAAATTGACAGGGTATATTTAAGCAGGGGGATGTGGCATAGATAGCTAATGATGACAATTAAGAATCGTGTAAAATAAATGAAAATCAATACTCAGAACAGTTTGGAAAAAAGGGAGAAAGAGAGGAACTAAAACAACACGTAGTTTTTCTATTAGGCGAAAAATTAGTGGCTGCCCAGAGTCTTGAAATGTCTGCGGCATGGGAAGAGTTGCTGGAGGCATTCTTTGCACATTGTCATGGATCATAAAAACTCATGGGGGCCCCCTCGCTGGGGTGACCGGAGGGGCCAGCTTGGTCCTGGTGGCCTGGGAGGAGGATGGGTCAGGATGGGAATTTGGTTAATTCCTTAAACAAAATCTACACCTTGCCAGTTACAGATCTGAAAGGAAACCATCAAATGTTCCTGAGCTCCGTGCCTAGACAATGGCACGCGATACTTACATTTTTTTTTTTTGCACTTAATGGTCTGTTTTCTGCATTTTTAGCACCATGACAGGTGGTGCCCATGTCCCAGGAGGCAGGGGGCTCCCGGGGCCAAGATGACCAGCTAGCTACCTCTGCTGTGGGTACTTAGGTGCCCTCCACTCAACGGGGCACAGAACGCTCTGCGTGCCGCCTTGTAGAAAGCACCATCTGCAAGGAGATGTATGTGCCACTCCCACTAATCCGCAGAGTGCTTTGCTAAGCCGAACCAGGAGCTGTGCTCTAACCTTTATTACTACATTCATATTAACAGACAACTCTGCATCTTTCAATCATGTATTTGCCTCTAATTAAGGCATATTCACTTTTTTCCCCCCTAATTAGGTATTCTTTGTTGCATAATGTTTGCTCTAATCTTTCGGAATCTTTCTCAATATCCAGTCATTACAGGCTCCCCTCCAATCCAACCAAAGCATGTTATTTTTTCTGCTAATTATATCCTCATTTACAGATTGGCGCCTCTTCTGATTGGCCCTGTGCATCAGTTGCTATGACTTCATTAGCCGCGTCTCCTGACCCTGTTATTTCTTGTGACAGGACTCGCCCCTCATGTCCTATGGCTCCAGATCCCTGGGTCACTTCTCGCCAGGGTTGAAATCGTGTCAAACACGCGGGGGTTTAGGGTGCGAGAATCACTGCTTCGGTGGCTAATTACTACACACAGCCACGGTACAAATTACCGCTGTTGGCTGGGCCTTCCTCTTCTCCTTTTTTTTTTTTTTTTAAATGAATGTTTTAAAGGTGTCATTAACAGGTTAGTTTCATTTAAAAAAATGTGCCTGATTAAAAAAAAAAAAAGCTAAATGTGTCTCCCTGCTATAACTCATAGAAAAGCCACCTTTTAAGCACAAACCCTCAAAACCTTTAGTTTCGTATGGGGTTGCTGCCATTGCAGGAGCAGAGAACTCCAGCTCAACTCAATTATGATCCATCTCAAAAAAGTCGGATTTTTAAAATCTCGGAAGTGGTGCTAGTAGAATTTTCTAGCTCCGGGCATATACAAGATAACGAAAAAAAACGAGCAAATTTAAAAAACAACACACTAACACAGATTGTGGTTGTTAAGAAATAGCAAGAGGAAGCTCTCTGGACAACCAAATTAACAAAAAAAGAGTTTAACTGATTAGACAAGATCTGTATATTAAGAGATAATTAAAACGAATGAATTACATTTGCATGCCAATGCAATCTCTTTGATAAGCAGAGCAGAGTAATGGGTTGTGAACATTTGGGGGTACCCAGGGAGGACAGTTGTGTTGTGATCCCCACTTTCAGATTCTAGGCCATCGGGATAACCCAATTTCCTAGGAATCAGAGACCTGGGAAGAATCAAGCCGGTGGAGTTTAAATGCAAGTTAGTTAATATGAAAAATGCTGTATCTAGTTGTTTGCAAAATTACTTTTGTTGATTAAAAGGCTCTTCAGAACTTCCGGCTGGTGAAAGGGTTTTAAATTGTCTAATGCTGATTGTGATTGCTATGCAGAAAAAAAGGCAATGCAAAGCAAACCATTATATCACTGAATCTTTGTTAAGCAGGCCTTGAAAGTGTCTGACAGCATAATTAATCTTCTGATATGAACAAAGAAACCAACTCAATAGTATTGAAGATGCTTATTAAAAATACTAAATACCTTTTTCCACTTAAAAACCTTTTGAAACAGTGTGGGAAGTGGCATTACCTTTTTGTTTCTGCAGCATTTTCAACTAAAATTGATACCAGGGTCTACAGCGCTGCAGCAAACTGTGAAGTGGACAACAATAAGAATTAGCTTAAAAAAAAAAAAAAAAGCCTGGGCCCCGACAGAGAGCGCAGGCTGGGCTCACCAACCTGGCAGCCGCGGGTGCTGCCAACTCGCTCCTTGCAGGAATTCGGCGTGCCCACATTGAGGCAGAGTGAACGATTGACAATCCTCCTTCAGTAAGCAGAACCTACAAAATCTGGGCCCTTCCTTGAAGTTGCTCTTTCCACTTGGGGATCTCAAGTGAGAGCTGTGCATACAACCATTTAGGATTCCCAGGAGCTTCAGAGGCACAAGGCACATTCAGATTCTTTGGGGGGTTCCTTTTAGTTAGGGGAGGGTCTGAGTTCCCTGGGGAACTGAGCCATGTCTATATCCTGAGAAAATGATTGAAGCCCCAAGGAGCCACCAGCATGATTTTTTTTTCTTTTTTTCTTGAAGTATAGTTGACACACGTTCCATTAGTTTCGGGTGTGCGACATGGTGATTGGGCAAGTCTACACATTATGCTGCTCTCATCACAAGTGTAGCTACCATCTGTCACCATACAACGCTGTTACAATACCATTGACTATGTTCCCCACGCTGCGCCTTTCATCCCAGTGACTTACTCATTCCATACCTAGAAGCCCCACCTCCCCCTCCCCTTCGCTTGTTTTGCCCATCCCCCCACCCCATCCCCTCTGGCCACCATCAGTTCTCAAATTTATGGGTCTGTTTCTGCTTTTCTTTATTGTTCGTTTGCCTTGTTTTTTAGATTCCACATGTAAGTGAAATCATATGGCATTTGTCTTTCTCTATCTGACTTACCCCTTAGCATAATACCCCATAATTCTTGTCGCAAATGGCAAGATCTCATTCTTTCTAATAGCTGAGTAATATTCCATCGTAATATATACCACATCTTTATCCATCCATCCATCAGTGGACATTTAGTTTGCTCCCATATCTTGGCTATTGTAAATAATGCTGCAATAAACACAGGGGTTCATATATCTTTTCAAATTGGTGTTTTCACTTCCTTTGGGTAAATACACAGCAGTGGAATTACTGGATCATAAGGTAGTTCTATGTTTAATTTTTTAAGGAAACTCCATACTGTCTTCTGGAGTGGCTGCACCAGCTTGCATTCCCACCAATGGTGCACGAGGGATTCTTTCTCTCCACATCCTCTCCAACCCTTGTTACGTTTTGTCTTTTTGATTCCAGCCATCCCAACACGTGTGAGGTGGTATCTCATCATGGGTTTGATGTGCATCTCCCTGATGCTGAGTGCTATTGAGCATCAGCACTGTTTCTAACCTGTGCTGACCCATGGTCCTACAGTCCAGAACACTGCAGGGAGCGGGAGGGACAGTGTCTTCCAAGTGGGGGAGGGCTCTCCCCGTATGGGCTTGGATTTTTACCCAGGATGGTGGCCAAAGAGAATGCGGATATGTGACACATTTGCAGTTGGCAATTGCTGAGTAACTACAAACCACATAATTTCAGTGCATATGTCAATAAGCATTCATTTAGCTCACACATCTGTGGAATGACCTGGGGGGTTGGCTGATCTTGACGGGGCAGTTCCACTGATCTTGGCTGGGCTCACTCCTGCAAGTCAGCTGGACTCGTCTGACCTCTGCTGGACCTAACTGGGCAACTCGGCTTCACGAATTCCTCATCCTCACTGGCCCAGGCACGTTCTTCTGGTGGTGATGACAGAATTCAAGAGAGCAAGTGGAAAGAGCGGAGGGGGCCTAAGGCCTAGGCTCATAACTGGAGATTAGTGCTATGGAGTGACCAGGGAATAGTCACTGGAACAGAAACCTTTGCAGAGAAAGTCAGAAAAGGAACTGAAAGGGACCAGTTCGTACATTTGTATTGGACATGCTTACGTCCAATACTTTTTGTTTAAAGAGGGGTTTAACATCTCATTATAACTCAGAGCCTTCTGCAAAAGACTGAAAGGCAATTTCTTTACCTTGGTATTGAGGAAAATAACTTCAAATGAACTATTGGTTTTCCAGGATGCCGGTAATCAGATGAGAGGTAAGTCAGGAAAGTATGGATTTGAAAGGGGATGGCTTGAACCATCATTATTTGCAGTTGATATGTCCATCAACCAAACAAACACACAGAAAGGAAAATCCAAAATCAACAGAAAACATGTTTCCATTAATAAGAAAGTTCAGCAAGATGGCTGGATAGAACATCAAACCACAAAAATCAATAGCATTTCTTTTCTTTTTTTTCTTTTTTTTTTTTAAAGATTTTATTTATTTATTTGAGAGAGAGAGAATGAGAGACAGAGAGCATGAGAGGGAAGAGGGCAGAGGGAGAAGCAGACCCCCTGCCGAGCAGGGAGCCCGATGCGTTACTCGATCCCAGGACTCCAGGATCATGACCTGAGCCAAAGGCAGTCGCTCAACCAACTGAGCCACCCAGGCGCCCAATAGCATTTCTTTTCAACAACTACGACCAACCAGGAAATACGATGAAAAAATAAGACCTCATTCATTACAGCAACAACACATAAAGTATACAGAAATAATACCTTTAAAACTCTAATGATAACACTATAAACATGTCAATTCTACCGTACTTAATCTATAAATTTAATTCAATACAAATAAAAATTCAAAAAATCCAAATTGGGTTTTTAACAAAATTCACAAATGTACTCTACCATTTAAATTCAGTCTAAAATTACTTTAAAATTAGATGAAGTAAATATAAAAATAGTTCGTTCAATAAATAAAAATATCAAAGAGGAAAGAATTCTTGTACCAAAGATAAAGTCATATTACAAAGTCATAGCAATAAAAACAGTATAAAAATGGCAAAGAATAAATAGACCAGTAGACCAGTAGCACCACAGATCTAAGGAGAAAAGCCAAATGTATCAATAGGGATTTTTGAGAAAACTAGATCACTCAATAGAAAAATACGAAACAAGATCTCTATTCATCCTCACATTCAAGTGGACTCTAAGTGAATTGAAATGTGAAAATGTGAGGTGTAAATATGAATGAGGAAAATATGTAATTGTTGGAAGAAATTAGAATATTACTGACTTGGGGAGAGAAAGTACTTTCTAAACAAAACTTTAAAAACTTAAATGATAAGCAAAAATATCTGACATCAAAATGAGGGCTTCTGGTTCACTGAAAATACCTTGGGTAAGTTAATAGACCAAAGACAGAATGGGAGAAGATTTTGCAATATTTTAAACTGAGAAAGTGTTAATACCTAGACAGTAACCCCAAAAAGAAAGTGGGCAAATTATGTGTTCAGGCAATTTACAGAAACGGAAACTCTAAAAGCTGGCAAATATAAAAGGAGAGGCTGAAAATCATTAGTAATCAGAGAAAGGCAAATTAAAATGAAAAGATACCATTTTCTGCCTAACGCATTTGCAACTATTGGCTGCTAGAAAATCCCCAGTGTTTGCAGGGATGAGGGAATATAAGATTCTTATATTGTGATGGTGCATCCATGGCCACTTGGTCATGTTAAATGCACGCACTGTCTGTGACTCAGGTGGGTTCCCTGGCAAATGGATGCTGAGTGTGAGCGGTGCAGGCAGGAAGTTTACCGGGGCACATGCCCAGAGTCAATAGTTGGGAGGGTGAAATTGGTAGGAGAAGCTGAACTGGAGCTCTATCACTGTGAGAGCCTCAGCTGTGACACTATCCCACAAGGAGCTCTGCAGCTGGGATGGCCTTTCAGAGACAATGGGGCTGAGCCCAGGACCCCAGGAAGCAGCTCTCTTAATTCACTGGAGGGTGACGCAGTTGAGAACCATCGGCAGCCAACTCCTGCAGCAGCTGGGGCTCCTGTGGTCTGGAAGAGGGCCCCCCACCGCAACCATTATGACCCTAGGATCCAGGAATGCTGCCACTGGACCCACTTCCCAAAGAAGTAACCTTAGACAGTCAGAAGGGATACACACATGTCGGTCACAGCATTAATTGTGAAGGCAGGAGTTGGGGGCCTGTATGTGTAGCACTGGGAAGACAAGTAAAATGCAAAAACATATAGTGATCCAAAGCAATGGATTATACGTACACATAGCAATATGGATCTTAACATATATAAATGAAAAATACGTCCCCACTAACAGCAACATGCACCTGTCCAGAACATAGACTAATGAAGAGATAGACTACCATACAGCTGTGGTTGCCAATCAGAGTAAGGGAATGGAGTTAAGAGAGAACAAACAGACAAAGCGAAAATGGGGTCTTCCATAGATCGAGGATTATGAGGACTTCAACCCTTTGAACCTGAGTTCCAGAAGAATAAAAGAGGCCATAGTAGTGTCAGAAATTTCTAACCAGAATTTAAGCCAATCTCTAGGTAGTTCCTCATACCATATTTTTTCCCCATCTAACCCACACAGGGTCCTCATAGAGTTGTGGTCCTGCTGGTATATCTATTTTCCAGGGAAGCAGGACTAGGAATTATTTTCCAGATGTTTGGGCTTATGTTTTCCAATTTGAATCTAATTAAGGGCTTGTAAAGGACATAAAGAAAGAGGTTTAAGTTCTTTCTTCCTACTTTGAAGTTGGTGTGGAGAGAATAAGTTCAAGCATCGAGTTTGAGAAGATGCTGCCATTGGAAAGTAGACACAGAAAAAAATCAGGAAAATTGAGAGAGGGAGGAAGAGAGTAGTGCGTTGCTCCAACAGGGAGAGGAGGCATTCCTGGAGGAAGCACAAAGTGAAAAATGCAGTTTTACAATGAGGAGAAACAACATTAAAGAGATACTCAAGTATTTTTAAACTGTGAAACTGCCAAAGAGAATTTGAGGCAGAATGTATACAGTGCACGTGGGGAAATTTTTTTTTATAGAAAAACCCAGTTTCTAAGATATTCTTATCACAGAGTTGGGAGTCAGGGAATAGATTCAGAACAATGGCTTTGTTGAACTCCTAATGTCAAGAAAGTCCAGCCTCTGTCTAAAAGTCTGGGCTCTTGAAAGTAAGAACATATACATGAGAAGGTGTATTAATAAGCAGTCTGACTTCTAGTACTGATGGTCACATACAGCTTCTGTTACCTCTGATGAGTCCTGCTCCTCTTTGGGCCCCAGCTTGTCCATCTGTAAAAGGAAAAGGTCTGATTTTTTGTCTGAGTTTCTATGACTTGATGTTAGAGAGTTATGTAAGAAAGTTGATAAAATCTCTGCTCAGGGAGTTGCAGCAAAACAGCCAGGTCTCATCATATAAGCAACAAACCGATGGGGTTCTTAGCCTAGGAGGAAGAAGGAAGGGGTTGGGCTGGGAGATGGTGCAGGAGGAGAAAGAAAAATAACCATTTAAGTGGAGCATCCACCAGGATTTGTCATACCCTCAGTTAGTTGTAGTGTGAGCATCTCACCACCTTGAAATAAACCTAGGGTTTAAAAATAAGCATATATAAAAAAATTTTAATAATAAATACATACATACATACACACATACATAAAAGCATATGTATATATTTAAATATTGTATGGCTTCTTTTGGAGATTTTAAAAATTTATTATTGAAGTATAATTGACACACAATGCTATAATACATGGCCTCTCAATGCAATCCTTACATCTTTGGCTGTTCAACTCGAACTAGCAAAAATTTCTTCCAACCATGGGGGAAAACCCAGCATTGTTGGCCTTCTAGAAAACCTGCATATCTGCACATAGGCATACAACTGGATGATTTAAGGGACTTTAAGGGTAATTTTGATCCGATTTTTTTGAATTTATATGCATTGTTGGGCCTATGATTGTACAACTGCTCCAGCATCTGTATATGTGAGTACTTCCCCCTTTTATGAGACAGAGTCCACCTGCCTCCACAGAGGTTGGAATGATGAAATATTTTCCCAGTTTCCTTTGCAAATAGGGCACAGGGATATGAGTCATTGGATTAATCTTTAATGAAACAATGAAAGGGGACTGTATGGACTCCATTCTGCAGATGGTGATGGCAACCAGTATCCATATCTTATTTCCTGAGGTACCAATGGCATAGCGACAACACAAGGGATGGATGTGTAGGGTCTGTGGTGTTGGCGGTAGTGGCCATAATATATGGGCTCAGCAGTTGTGACCACAGTGCCTCTGTGGAATGACTGGTCATCTCTTCTAGTCACACAATTCCTAAATCTGGCTCTACAGCCCTTCTGGATGTAAAGGTTACTCAAAATCCCTTTTAGGATTTTTTTTTTTTTTTTGGTCTTAAATTAGTTTGCTTTGATTTCTGATGGTTGGAGCTAAAAATCCTGATGTAAACACATACAAATATGAGACATTAACTCCCATGCACAATACAACACTACTTTTTTAAATGTTTGATTTAATTTACCAGTTAAGCCATCTGGCTTTGTAGCTGTCATTGTAAGAAGTTTTTTCATTTTTTTCATATATAGGGCTATTTAAATTTTTTACTTCCTCTTGTGTCAGTTTTGGTAATTTATATCTCTTTAATTTTTCATTTCTTCTAAGTTATTGAAACTATTTACATTACATTACTCATAATATTCCCTTATTATGTTTTAAATGTCTATAGGATCTGTGTGACATCCCCTTTTTTTTCTACTTTTGTTCATCTATGCCTTCTCTTTTATTTTGCTCAGTCTACCTAGAGGTTTATTGATTTTATTCATCTAGTTAAAGAATAATTTGGGGTTCATTGATCTTTTTCCTATAGTTTGTATATTTCCATTTTTATAATTTTTTCTCTTTATTATATCTTTTCTTCTACTTATTTGGATTTAATCAGCTTTTCCTCTTCTAGCTTCATAAGGTATAGGATTAGACCTTTGCTTTAGACCTTTTTTTTTTTCCTGAAATGAACATTTTGAGCTAGGCATACATTTTTCTCTAAAGAATTGCTTTAACTACATCTGACAAATGTGGTATGTTGTGTTTTCATATTCATTCAACTCAAACTATTTTGGATTTTCTCTTGTGATTTCTCTTTTGGTCCATGAATTTCTCAGGAGTATTTTCCCCAAATGTTTGGGGATTTTTCTGATATCTTTTACTATTGACTTCTATCATATTAAAAACCTATCCCATGATTCCAGTCCTTTTAAAGGTATTCACACTATTTTAATGGTTCTGTATGTCGTCCATTTTGGTAAATTTTCTATGTGCAATCACAAAGAAAACATATTTTGTTGCTATTCACTAAAGCATTCAAAAAATGTCAATTAAGTCCCACTGACTGATAGTGTTACTAAAGATTTCTGTAAAGTTATAAATTTTATACTTGTTCTATTAATTACTGAGAGAGGAGTCCTGAAATCTTCAACTATATTTTGTATTTGTCTTTTTTCCTTTTATTTCTACCCATATTTTGTGTACTTTGAAGATCTAGTTTCAGTTACATACATGTTTATCTGATGTGGCTTTTTCAGTCTCCTTATCATTAGTTTTTGCATTTATATACCTTTTACTGTCTTTTTGTTTTAAGCTACTTGTGTTATTTTTAAAGTAGATTTTTTTCATAAAGAGATAATCTTTGGTATTCAGTAACAAAAAAGTACAATCCCAAGGAATGCTTTATATCCTAAAAAAGTAGTTATCTTTTTTAAAAATAACTTTAAAAAGGGGCACCTGGGTGGCTCAGTTGGTTAAGCGTCTGCCTTTGGCTCAGATCATGATCCCAGGGTCCTGGGATTGAGTCCCACATCAGGTTCCTTGCTCAGTGGGGAGCCTGCTTCTCCCTCTCTCCCTGCCTGCTGCTCCCCTTGCTTGCTCTCTCTCTCTCTCTGTGTCAAATAAATAAATAAAATCTTTAAAAATAACTTTAAAGAGAGTATTGTATAATTACTCATCAGTTACCATTTCTGACTCTCCTCATCTCTTTTTAGAGACCTGATTTTCAACTTGGTGTTTTATTCCTTCTACCCAACAAAACTGTCTTTAATATTTCATGTAGCTTTTTTTTTTTTAAGATTTTATTTATTTATTTGACACAGAGAGAGAGGGAGAGCACAAGTAGGCAAAGCGGCAGGCAGAGGGAGAGGGAGAAGCAGTCTCCGCCGAGCAGGGAGCCCAATGTGGGGCTTGATCCCAAGACCCTGGGATCATGACCCGAGCTGAAGGCAGTCGCTTAACCGACTGAGCCACCCAGGTGCCCCTATTTCATGTAGCTTTTGTGTATGGTGTTGTTTTTGCACAAAATGCTCTTCCCCAAACACCTGCCTGGCCAGTTCCCTCACCCCTTTATGTCTTTTGCTCAAATGTCACAGTCTATCTGAAGTCTCTTTAGTGACCTATTTAAAATTATAATATCCTGCTCCATGGACACTCTATATAACCCCTTTTTGTTTTATTTTTCTTACAACACTTAACACCATCTGACCTGCCTGGCAATTTGTTTTTGGTATGTCTCCCTGCACGTAGCATGTAAGCTCCATGAGAACAGGGAATTTTATGTATTTCTTCCCTGGTGCACCTATATACTAGTGCTTAGTGATATTAATACTAGTGACAAACCTATCATTAGTGCCTATAACTGGGCCTTGCATGTAGTAGATGACCAAGTTATTTATTCAATGAAAGAATGAAGCTTCTTTCTTGTCCCTACAAAGAGCAGAGATGTCCTTCTCAACTCTTAGTCTGAATCTACCCCCCAAATGTATATAAGACTAGTCAACTTGTTCTATCCAGGCAGTTAACTTATTTAGTGCTCCATCCAATACTGTGACTTGATCCAATAATTAGACCTGTACTGAATGTTCTCTTTCAGCTCAGTCCAACATTTACCGAAAACTATTTCAAAGCCAGTGTTTTTCCAGGCACTGGAAATACAGAAGGAAGAGGGTACAGATACTGTCTCAGGCTTCCCGTGGACCTCTGTCAGGGAATCTGGTAAACTGACCCATGAGCACAAGGTCAGGTGATGCCGCAGAGGTATGAACAAGAGATGGGGCTAGTATTCATGGGGATGTGATCAGCAGCAGGGTTGTCCTGGGAAGGCTTTACAGAGGAGGTGACAAGTAAACTGGGTTTGACAAAAATAAAATACTAATTTATCTGCATATGAGTACCTATCTAAAGTGGAATAGTTTGACAGTTAAAACAAAAAACAAAAGACCAAAAAAAAAAACAAAACAAAAAACAAAAAAAAACAAAAGACCCATGTGGTCCCAGGTTAATGCTTGCTGGCCAGAATATGGTTCAGAGCCTTCCGGGGACTGTAAAATTTATTCAAGCCACGACAGACACCATCCCATGCTCTGCTTAAAGGTGCTTGAACCAGATGATTTTCTGTATCTTCAGGACCTGTCCCGGCTCTGCAGGTGGCAGGAAAAGCCCCAGAGAGGAAAACCCTTCTCTGTTGGTGAAAGGAGCTCGCCTGGCTCCTGCAGGGGATGAGCAGCTCAGAGCAAGCGTAATAAACTCCCTTAGACAACATATGATTTCCAACAGCTGTACAACTTCTGAGGCTCTGTGCTCTCAGCCCGGCCACCACTAACATGACGTGCTCAGGGTTTTAATGTTTGGGACCAGAGATGCTCTTGCCAGGGCTCTTGATGTAATCAAGATGAGGCTGTCATGGACTCGTATGACTTTAGGGTCTGGGAAAAGAAGGCTCATCTAGCTCCACTTTGGGACTCTACCTCTTGCAGGAAAACAGTCCTATATCTGACTTTGAAACCAGTGTCTTGGGTTAGTTCCCACCTTTGTGTATACCAAACAACAACCCCCCCAACTTTGCCCTCTTCCACCCATCCCCACAGACTTGTACCCTAATGCCCTTAATTTGCCCCTAATCCAGTAAACAAAGCCTCAGTAACACATAAACATGATTTATGAAAACAAATCTTTCCCCAAATCTGCCTGGAAAAGCAGCGTCACAGAGCTGTAAGAAAAGATGAAAGATCACGCTTAACAGGACCTACATCTTCACAAGGAAGGATGCAACTTGGGTCTCTGCCAGCCTCTATCTCAGAGTTGGTACTCCAGATTGATAATAAAACTAAAGGCCAGTCTGTACCCAGTGCTTCCTGTGCAAAGTGCTTCCCATTGACTGGATCTCACCGATGTCCACGACCATCCGAGGGCATGGGGAACTATTTCATCTGTATGTTATGGGTGAGGAGACAGAGATTTAGAAAGGTTAAGTAACTTATACAAGCTCACAGAGCTAGTGCCTGGAAGAGCTGGGACATGGGCAGCATAAGTGGAAAGAAAAATGTTGACTTGGGTCCCTAAGATCCACATAGATGGACAGATATAAACAAAGATTTAGAAAGACAAAATCAAACCTGGGCCTGATTTGTTTAATTAGGGTGTCTCCATTGTTCTAGTTGTTTGGATTGTTGTTAGTTCTCCACTGTACTGTGTCCTGCGTAGGTGGTACCAGATGGTGATGTGGAATCTGGCATACACCACACAAGATCAATGAGAACAACTGGGAAACTTTTGGGGTAGGGAGAGGAGGGAGATGCAGAATCCCAGTGAACCCCAGTAGGAGAGATTGTTCTGTGTGTAAGGCTGTAAAGGCCCTGGACACACACATCTTCCCCACACAGGTCCTATACCATCCTGGGTAGAATATGGTTCCCTGCCTCTTGGCTCTGAGACTGGCTACATTTAGCCAATGGCATGTGGATAGAAATGACAGTGGACCAGTTCTGAGACTTGGCATTAAGAGGCCCACAGGTTTCTATTGATCCTCGGATATCAGCATGAGGAGATCATGCCCCAGTTAACTCTCTGGGCCAACAAGATGAAAGATGAAAAGAGCCATGCCAGCACCCCAGCAACCCCAACTCAGAGCAGAGCTGCCTAGTTAAGCTTATTCCAGATCAGTCAAACCCCAGGTACACCCTCCGCATGGTTGATAGTACATAACTGTTGTTCAAGTCCATGAGTTTTGGAGTTGTGTGTTATGTAGCAATAGCTAACTAATATATGCATAACTTGTTTATTCATTCTGAATCCCTGAAATAGTGTAGCTGCTCAATAATTGCCTGTTGCTTGAATTAATGGATGCAATTGCCTTTTTCTTTTAACCAACTCATCGTCATGTCTCACTAATAACTGGCATACACTGTGATATTCAAACACATGATTTTGGAGGACTAAAAATGAACTAGGCAAGACAACACTCTTTCTTGATATGGGTCACTAAGGCCCTAGGACTCAGGGCCTGGTATCAGCAGCGCCCTCTGGCACTGCCAGGAGGCAGAGGATTCATCACACACCATGGTATGATGAAGCTACCTCCTTCATCTCCTACTGCATTCCAGTGGAATGAAATGAACCAGCCAATATGATGAGGTGTTGATTTGGATTCCATGCTGACTCTGGATGCATGGCCACCTCTACCCTGGGGCATGTGAGTCTGGCCAGAGGTTGCTGGTGTAAAGTCAGATCCACCTTTCCTCCTAGTTTTTCAAAGGCAATTTTCCAGTACATCTGAGGGAACGCATGCCTTCCCAGGCTGGCCTAACAGTTTCCCAAGAGCAGCATTCTGGAAGGTGGACCATCAGGTGGAAGAAGTATTCTTCAGAGAGTTGCATTCCCATGGGAATGGTGACAGCTTGAGCTTGACGGGGAGTCCTGTTGTATTCTGAGGTGTGAAGGGAAGGCATGAACCGTGCATATGCTGTACCATACAGTTTTGCCTACTGCTGTTTGTAGCTTCATTGTAGCTGTGAATGCTCCGTTCCTCTCCTTTTCACCCTTGAAGATTCGCGAACATACAGGATTGGGCTGTGTGAGGCAGAGCATCCCCCGCGTGGTAGGCAGGGGAGAATGTGGGTCTGACAGCTCTCCCCACTGGGGCCGATGGGCATGTGTTAGGGAATCTCAGAGCTTGTGGCTAAACAGCCTGCCCTCCCACAGACAGTCTTCCTACCATTGCAGTGTTGAGGTTTTTGGTTTCGTTAAGGTTTTTATGGGTACAGATTTTACAAAGGGAAAACAGGAATGAAGACTATCCAATCAGAGGCTGCGTAAATTGAGACACGGATGGAGCTAAAGGAAACACAGATTGATGGCCCATGTGCATGCGCCACAGTTTTAAGGCTGTGCCTAGGTGGATGTAAAAACTGTAGCCTAAAAGCTACGGATGTGCTTCCATCTTTGTCAGATAGGACAAGGGATGCTTAGAGACTCCTTCCTGCCTGTGAGGGGGGAGAGAAAGACGGAAGGGGGGAGCGGAAGAGGGGAGGAGAACCAAAGAGAAGGAGGAGGAGGAGGGAGAGCAGGGAGAGAAGGAGAAACTCTTGTCAAAATCTTTTTAGTGCACAGAACTAATTCTGTTCATTTTGGATTTGGTGAGCTGGATAATATTCTGTGCTTGGCTCCTAAATGAATTATTAAATGTCAACTCAAGATGGCTTAACTAAAATATCCAATTTAATAACCAAAAGTATCTAAGGTAACAATAACAATTTTACAGGTAGAATGTAGAGTTGTCAAGTCAAACCATTATAGACAAGCTTTTGGGGTTTCCACATAATCTCCCTCTACATCTCATCTCCTGTCACTAAATACCCACTCTGGAGAGCATGTTCTGTTTCAATAAAGATCATCCCTCCAGTGCAAGCTTTGCTATTCAGATGGAGCCAGCAAACCTTTTTTTTTTCCCCTAAAATATAAAGCTAAACAAGATTTCAGTCACAACCACCAAATCTTTATTAATGCATTCCTTGTGCTACTTCTGAATATTAATAAAAATTAATAATTAATTTTGCCTTTGGCATTGCAAGATATACTAGTTTTAATTAGTGTACTGTACTCCTATACAATTAAAAAATAATTGATGTCCACGCTTGTTGGCGGTGTCTGTGATCTTCTTTTCTGTTGTTGTCAACAAATGCCTTAAAAAACAAGTTCAAGAATGTTGTGCTGTCCGCTTGATTTACACACCCAAAGTAACGGGCAAATCTTTTATGATGAAACAGAACAGTTTTCTGTTTAAATTATACACAAGTATATTAACTAGAAAGAGAAAATTAAAAGCTGATGGCTACAAGGAATAATGGAAAGTCTATAAAAATGTTTTATCTATCAACAAATTTGCCTGGAAAATATCAATGGTCGGCGCCATCTCTCAGCTGAAACATGGAGAGGCCATCTTGGATTTGTTATGTCAATTCCATCAAGCATTTAATTCTGATGTCCTCCTTAATCAGCTTTAGTTATTTAAATTCAGCATATCATGTTACTGTTCTACTACATCATTTTAATTGTGCCATGAACTTCTTTATTATAGAATGCTAAAGTATCTCCCTGTGTCTCCCTCTTCCTCTTTCTTTCTTAACGATGCAGACTGGAGAACTCAAGAGAGAATGCCCATGGGTAAAGGAGGGAAGTAGCTTCCTTCGAAAACAGTTGTAGAAGGAATCTTGAACAGATATAAGATGGGTGTTGTTTTGGAAGGAAATAATGTAAATCCCGTTGCACATGTGTTTCTTGGATTTATTTCTCAGAGCCAGGATTCTTATTTTTAAGAGATCTCCATTGCACAACCATGAATACACTTATGATACCAAGAGGTGAGAGATACCCTAAGAGGAAGCCGACTTAGTAAAGCACAGGGCAAAGAAGAAAGGGGCAGTACGAGGGCACCTGTCCTCTGACTCACTGGTTAGTGAGTACATTTTAAGGCAGAAAATCACAAATCGATGCAAAGGATTCTTTTATCAGGTTAATGATCTTAATAGCAATCTTAAGTCAAAAAAATAAACTATACCAAAACTATAAACTATACCAAAGTATCTGTGGAACTTTGGTTTATTTTCCAGAACAGCATCGCCTTCATGGAACTTATCACAATCTAAAATTATCTTGCTCATGCATCTGATTACTTGTTCATGATCTGTGTCTCTGAGCAGAATCTCAATGCCATGGAGGCAGGCACTCTATCATTTTATCCACAGCTGTGTTCATGGTGCCTAGCACAATGCCCAACATAGAGCTGACATTTAGCAAACATCTGCAGAATGAATTTATTAGTTCTGATTAAGAATACTTTTTTTTTTCTTCTTTGAGTCTTTTGAATTTTCTTTCTCCATGCCCAGCAAAAGGTGAATGGAAAAACAAGCTGTGGTATAACTGTATAATGATCTGTTACTCAGCAATAAAAAAATAAACTACTAATACACACAATACCATGAATGAATCTCAAAACAATAGGCTGAGCAATATAAGCCAGTTACCAAAGAGTACACACTGCATGATTTAAGGCATATGGAGTTCTGGAGCAGGGAAAGCTAGTCTTTGGTGAGAGAAATCAGAACAGAGCATCAGTTGCCTCTGGAGGGGATTCACTGGAAAGGGGTATCAGAGAATGTCCTGGAGTCCTGGAAATGTAGATCTTGATTGGGCTGGTAGTTGCAATAATGTATACATTTTGCCAAAACTCATCACACTGTACACTTAAAATCTGTGCATTTATGGTATGTAATTTTGCCTTAATTCTTAAAAATCTTAAGAATATATATTTCCTTTTTCTAGTCCACTGGCAAGTGAAGGAGGAAACTCAGAAAATGTATACAGTTGAGAGCCTCTGGAATTCTTTTCTGCATGTCACCACCTCCTTCCACAGGTTCCTAGAAGTGCTGCCAGGCAGCGGAGTTGACAGACATTACAGCCTCTCCCTCCTGCTGGTGCATTTTCTTATCTGGTTTCACTCTGACCTGGGGGGTCACAACTTGCCTCTCTGGTCTAATGCCCAGGTAATGAAGGCAGGGGTTTCTCTGTCACAAGATTAGGTTTTGGATGCAGAAAAGTGCCCAGCTCCTCTGCCAGAAGCTGTGAATAACACTCTTAACAGTCCATGCAAATGCTGTGGTCTATGTCTGCATGCCCAGCTGGTCTGCTGATCAATTTTTACTTCTCAAATTGGGTCAGTGAAAAAGGATGGAGCTTTCCATTCCTGCGATCTAAATGCTCAATGTGATCTAAATTCTATTAACACTGAGAAACCTGGAAATTCCAAGGCCAAGCTTCCGGCTTCACTGGGACCCCCCACCCCCCCTTCAGAAAGGCCCATTGACCTATTTTCTTTTTAGACTGTCTTTCTTTTAATTAAAAGGCCCAAATTTCCTGGGTGTTAATTGAGGATTAGCTTGAGAATTAAGATGCTCTGCATCACACAGAGAACAAGCAAGTGAAATGATGAGCTATACCCCTCTTCTAATCAGAACATAACCACAACGGAAGGGTCTTCTTATCCAAAAAATCACCATGCAATGTCCTCAGTCTGTAAGAAAGACCAAGATTGGTGAGAGCTGCCAGACACCACACCCTGGTAGGGGATGGGTGGGGGATTTGGGTGCCTTTGGGTGTCCGGGGCTTCCTCTAAGAACTGCATCTTTCCCTCTTACTCCACTGAAAGGTCCTGATGGTTTCATCCTGACTTTGCTTTCCTATTTTCATTGAGTTGCGGGTGATGAGTGTGCATTCGGGGCTTGCTTTGCATCTCCTTCTTCACTATTTGTGGGTTGGCCTTTTGGGTGCCCAGGGACTAGTGGGTGTCTGAGCTGCACCCAGGGACCTGGGATCTCTGAAGCGAGTGCTTCACCTGACCTGAAGCTTTGGCTTGTCCAGAGCCATTTCTTAGACAAACCTCTATTTGGTGTTCCTTGTGTGAGAACACATTTTTCTTTGGTGTTCCCAATCTAGGCCATGTCCAAGGGATGTTGAGGGGCACACAACAGAATCCGTCAGGCAACGCCAGCACCTGAGCGTGCATGTGAGGACCACTAACAGGGGAAGCAGGATGCTGTGTTGGGCCAGAGGAAGAAGGTGCTTCAGGCAGCTGGGACAATCGGAGAGCATCTTGGAGGAGTGAAACTCAGGCTTCATCTTCAAGGAGGGGACAAGTTCAGGTGAAGGAGGACACTCTGGGCTCAACAAGCAAAGGAATGTTGTCTGGTGAGAGAACGAGCCTGTTTTTGTTAAAAGCAGGATCTTTTCCTGAAATTCAGATATTCCCACCTCAGTTCCACCAGCTTTGGGATACCACATACCCACTGACCACGTATGGTCACCCAAGAGGGACAAAGAAACAAAGAGACAAGAGCTAGGGGTGGCAATAACCACCACACAGATCAGGAAAGCATCGGGGGCGCTGGTTTGAAGCCTGGGTCTGCTGAAAACTTCCCCTTTCTGTGCCCCGCCTATAAAACAATGTCTATGGCGCTGGAATGAACGAGAATGTTAATGAAGCACTTGGCATGTAGTCCTTCAGTATGGGGGAGCTATTGTTAACATTTTTAACATTTTTGTTACTTAACATTACTGGGTTTTTTTGTTGTTATTTGCCCTATTTGTTAATGTTATATTGTTATATAACATTGTTTTATTTAACATTATTGTTAACATTTTTCTAGGTTGGAATCAAAAGTAATTACCCTAAATAATGGGCCACCAAAAAAGCATAAAAACAACAGAAAGTCACAGAATAATGCAAGCTGGCCGCTCCAGTCCCTATGCACCTCTTCATGGCCCAGAAGAAGCCTGGCTCCCAGGTGAGCCCTTACATTGACCCTGAGCTTTACCTGCCCTTCGTGGGCTCACCGTCAGCTCCTGAGCCCATTTCAGAAGCACCTTCCTCTAAAGAAGCTCATGCTTCAAAGTGGATACTGAGGCAGAAGTCCCAGGTGCAATGGCCCTTCAACCCGTGTTGCTTCTGGGCCTAGAGGGCCTAGGGCCTAGGGACCTACAGGGCTTCAGGCCCTATAGGGACCTACAAGGCGTTTTCAGTCCAGAAGCATTTGGCCACACCGAGATTCCCAGCCTTTCTCTGCTCTTCATGCTCCTCTGTCCTCAACAGGATCGTGGGCCAGCTGGTATCTGTGGGTGCCTCTATGTGCCAGCCAGGGGGCTGGGGAATGAGAGGGGGCTTTCCCAGTAACAGCATCAGGGGCCCTGAGGTGCTCAGGCAGGCAGCAATGAGCACACACCATGCTAAAGGTTTTCACATGGAGCCCTCCTTACTACCCTCCGAGGTAGAACTTCTTAACCATTATTTGTGTGACCATTTGCTTAACACCACACACGCCCTCTCCCCATATTAAACTGTCAGCTCTGGGATGTCAGGAGCTGGGTGAGCCTCAGTCCTTACTGTGCCCTTGGCTCTGGCCCAGTGCCAGGCCTACAGCTAGTGCTCAGTAACTATTAATTAGAAAAAAAAATAGTCTCATTCAATAGGTATGAATGAATGTCAAGTCTTCTCTTGAGTCCAAAGCCAAGTATAGCTATCATGCCCCAGAGCCTTGAAGTACTCTCAGATTCCTGTCCCCAACCCTCTGTCTCCCAGCGAAACTAAGGGTCCTCCCTCCCTCTGGATCCTTCATCTTCTTGTGCATGTCTCAGCTGCCACGCTTCCCACGTCAAACTGTTGTTCACACAGTCATCTGTTCCCTCCACTGGATCCGGGAGCCCCAGAGAACAGTGGGTGGCACTAGCCACGATCAGGGAGTGCTTGTATAAAATCAGGCTTGTCCTTCTCCAGCCCCGCCTCCTAACAGAGTTGACCCACGAGTGGGCTCCATCCTGATTTGCTACCGTGATCACAAAGGACCTGCATTATGTTTGCCAAACTGTTCCCTAATGGTGCCCTTTGAGAAAGCAGCCAGGCGTCCATCATTCTAAAGGACTCGCTCTATCACCGCTGCAGAGACACCCCCAGGTGTGGGGGACAGAGGCCTGGCAGGGCAGCTCGTGTTGAGCCTAGCGCACACCGTGCCTCTCTGTGGCCAGTACAGGGAGAGGTCACGATGGGGGCTTGTGGGCTGGCCCGAAGGGGGTTGGATATTGCATGTGCTTGACTTTTTGTGTATCCGGCCAACGTGGCAGGTCTAACTACAGAAATGGAAGTTTTATGATGATAAGATCAGTTGTAACAGATATTTATGTGACAAGCTGACAGATATAAAACTACAAAACTTGCTTTTATGCCTCTCATCCTTTCAAAGGAAAAAAATAAATACTGAGATGATGGGTCACTTTGAAGAGAATTTATGATCTAAATTACCTAATACCTGGTGAACTTCTGATATGCAAGATGAAGTCTCTCTGTGCTATTATAAAAGACAAACTTCATTTCCCAAGATGGCAGCAAATTGATTCTTCCTGAAGATGAATACGAGGATGACACCTTCCCCTGCCCCAGAGAAAGATCCCGACTCTGCCAGGAGGAAGGGCTATCCAGGTGGCTGTAGGGCACAAATATCTCCCCAGTCTGTCACAAAACATCAGTCCATCCCATCCAGGAGAGCCTCAATGCTGAACTGAGTGTCCACAGGACATCAAACTGGAAAAGAGAGCGCAGTCTTCAGGACGAGTCGTGTGGGTAATGGGACAGTGGCCACTGCCAGCATCCTTCCTTCAGTCCAGGTGACAACTGAGAACGCAGAATCGCGTCTGGGGTCAGCCTCCTCTCCACGCCCGGCCAGTGCCACTTTTCCTGCCCCAGTGTGTGTGAAAATTGGTGCCAAGCCAATGCTGGTGGTGTCTGCAGTGAGACATTAGGAGCTTGACAACTTGACCTTTTTTATTGGCTCAAGTGTCCCTCATTACCCACTTCCAGAGCATAGCCAAGCCCTGGGGCCATGAACATGTTTCGTGGGCCAGCCACTCTGCAGGCCTGGCCTTCGTTCACACTCCCACCTGCTCTGCAAGTGAGTGCATTGCTATCCTCACCTGCAGAGGGTAAACCAGAGACCCAGGAGAGAGGGAGTGAGCCCCCATCCCTGTCCATCAGTGGTTTGGAAGGCTCAGTGAAGCCACACGCATGGAGTCTTTACCAGGGGCCTCAGATAAATATCTCCTTCTCACCTCCTTGCTCAAGGCTGCAGGGTCATGGTGGCGCTGGTGTTTAAAACCCAGCTTCCCTGTGTCCAAAAGATCCTGGGGAATAGGAGATTCAGGATAGACAAAGCAGCCAAAGTGTATTTTTCTTTCTGTGGTTGTTCCCTTACAATGATGTGCCTTCTGGAACCCTGGAGGGTCAGAGTTGGGTGGGCTCATTTCTAAATAGAGAGATGGGATTCCAGGGAGGAGAGGGCTGAGGCAGTCAGCAGGGGGACTATAGGCCTGGTTCCAAGGCCTGGTTCCTTGGAACCCCAGGCCAAAGCCTTTTCACTGTGTTCTTCCTGCCTCTTCTCTGCTTCCCGAGCACCCAGCATGCTCTCGCAGTCTGATTACTGGGGGGGTATTCGCAGGGCACCTACCTTTCCTCAAAATGTGTCGTATCTCAGGGGAAAGCATGGAAGGTGGGTGTAGATGCGTGTGCAAGTCTGTGTGTGTGTGGACACGAATATGCTGTCAAACCCAAATTAAACTCTTTTACTGTATTTTATCAGATCCATCTTCTGTGCACTCCTCAGCATTGTCTCATTTAAAGAAAACTTCCTTGCTTTTATGCCTCTCACAAATAAAACTTCTATTTGTAACAATCCTATACATAGAAGTCCTTATTGATCAGGGCCGCATGGACAAGCTGCACTTTGGTTATCACTGAAGCCTGACTGGTTAATGTGAGGGCTACCATTCATTATGCAGCAAGACACAATGCAAGACCCGCCATTCAGGGCTCTAGACACACTGTGCTGAGCCCCAGCAAGCAAGTTCAGCAGGATTGCTCTCAGGATTACAATTTGCTCTCGATTTGCCATTTCACAACCCCAAAAACCTCCACGAGAAGGATGGAAACTCCCTGGCTCTGGCCATGTCTGATAAGTTGGTCTTTCACCAGGGCAGTGAAGATGTTAGTCCCAGAGCACAACAAAAGCTGGATTGTTTTATCCTTGGAGGTCAAGCCAGGGGGAGGTAGCGGGCCAATGGTTGTGCCTCACCAGCTGGAGATGTTGAATCAACCACACTGAATCATCAGCATCACTAACACCTACTAAATACTCACAGTGCCCAGGCCCATCACTTTCAGCCATCAACTGCTCCATCCTCTCTCCACCCGCACTCACCTGTTACATCTTCACCTTCCTGAAGTATTTTCATCTACTTCACACACACACTTGGGAGGCAACAGAGGTGGAGGGCAGCTCTGTCTGCCGTCTGGCATCAGAAGCTCTAGGATACAGCTGTGGAAAGGCTCAGGCCTCACCACGTGCTACAAGGAAATCAGAAGATGATCAGACCTAGGAGGAGCCATGCTTGCATTTCCACACTCAGACCATCCTGACAATGCTCCCACAGTCACTGGCTTCCAGGGGCCAATGCGCCCCACATCCAGGCAACACCACAAAGTGGACAAGCTCTCTTTGGAGTTCACGTCCACATGGACATGAGCCCAAGAAAGATGAGAAAGTGCTCCCTTGACCTATCTGCCTATTCCCCATGTCCTATCTCCAGGGGAATGGCCTTGTTCCCCCGACCAACACAAAAACCACCTCAGAATATAATAGTATACTTCCGCAAGCCAGGATTATCATGTTATAAAGCACATAATGGATAGGGCATCAACTATATAATGTAGCTGGACTGAATTCACTAAGCTTCATCCATCCCTTCTTTGGTGTATTTCCTACAGGCCCAAGATGAAGTGCATGCTTCCATGTCCCTCCTACAGGCCTGGCTCCTGACTGTGAGCCTAAACACACACACACACACACACACACACACACACACGTACACATACACATGGCCCCAAGCATCAGTTTACACACACACAAATGGCCATAGCAGAAACACCATTTTACATGCACTTTGCCATCTAACACCAAATCAAAAAAACAAACAAACAAACAAACAAAAAAACCATCACCACACTTCTCTCCAAGGCATTAATGAAGCCTGTAAAAAATAATCTATCTGAACACTCAGCCTAAAACATAGCCATTGCCGGGTTTCTCCAGGAACGAATGGTAAAACTTGAGTAGGTACTTGTTCTATATCCAAGTAATTACCAGGTTCATACAGGTAGGTGTTTGTCCCAGGAAAAAGAAACTGTACCAAAGGCATAATCACATCTCCTTTGGAGCTATTTTCTATTTGCAGGCAGAGATGATGGTTTTCCAGTTTCCCCCAGTTCCATGGAAGTTGCAAATCTCACTGGGTGCAAGTTTGGGCCAGGATCATTGGCACTGAAGTCGCTGTGCCGACAGGACCCCTAAGCTCTCATTGAGACACACGGTGCTCTCCTCGTTAAGAGTGGTGCTGAACCTGCTTATCTGTTATGCTGTAATACAGGTCTTCATAAAGTCTTCTTCACTGTTAAATTTTAATAACTTGGGTTATAAGTAGGATAGAAACAATATCTAAGTGGCATTTAAAAGCAAATCTATTAAATTTTAGGGTATTTGTGTCACATGGTTGAAGACATTACCATTTAGATCCTGTTGGGGGAAATGGCCACCATATGAGAGAATGAAAATTGTGTACTTTGGAAAACACAATCCAAGTCTAATATCATGTGTGAGAAGAAATTCTCTGCTCATTACCAGGAAGATTGTTTTTATCCTCCCCATAACTAAAGTTATTAAAGTTTGAGAACTGTAAAATGCCTGATGAGAAACTGCAGAATAGATGATAACACCTAGGATCTGGACTGGGTTTTGCTGGTGATAAACCGTCCGTCTCCATTGTGAGGTACTGCTGTGGTCCACACGGCACCCCCCTTGTGAGTGTGAAATCACTAAATGGTTGAATAGTAAGTGGGTAACCATGGTAACCATGATGCTGTCCAAGGGAGGAAAGCATTCCTGGTCGGATTCAAGGGAGGAGTTGCTATCTCAGCCAAAGTCAGAGAAGTTTGACCCACCTTCCTACACTTGCCTGAGACCATCTTCTGCCCATATCCTCTGTGCAGTGGAGACCGGGATGTTCCAGTGAGGACAGAAGCAGTGGCAGCATTGAGCATGTGAGGGGAGACAGGGGAGGCACAAGTGGCTGACTGCAGGCACACGGCCAGCTGGGGGACAGGTGCACCCCGATGGACCACCCCAGCCACACAGCTCATGAGAGCTCAGTGGGAACTCTGGGCATCTGCAAACAGAGACTGAAAGGCCAATATGAGTAGCCAAGGACGGGTTGGCTCTCCACTTCTTTAGCGGTGGGGTGTTGGAGTTATTAATCGAGCCCTCTGTGCAAAGTCAGGCTGTGTTGCCTCAGGTGCAACTTGGTGAGACTGCGAGCTAAATGGTCTTCACACCATTACATGGGATGGGTCATTTTCTTTTTTTTTTTTTAAGATTTTATTTATTTATTTGAGACAGAGAGAATGAGAGACAGAGAGCATGAGAGGGAGGAGGGTCAGAGGGAAAAGCAGACTCCCCGCCGAGCAGGGAGCCCGATGAGGGACTCGATCCAGGGACTCCAGGATCATGACCTGAGCCGAAGGCAGTCGCTTAACCAACTGAGCCACCCAGGCGCCCTGGGATGGGTCACTTTCTACTGAGACATTCATTGCCCTCTAAAAGCCCCACCTTAAAGAACCTCCCAGACATTGCTGTATATCAGTGGTTAGACTCACCTGGGGAGCTTCTTAAAAATATTGATAGCTAAGAACCACACTCGGAGATTCTCATTCATTCATTTGGAGTGAGGCTTGGACATTCGTATGTTGTACAGGCTCCCAAGGCTATGCCAAGGAGCTTAGGTGGAGAACCATGAACTTGGAGTGGCAGTTCTCAATCTTGCTATACACTGGACCCACCAGGGAGCTTTGAAATTCTCAATGCCCTGTCCTACTCCCAGGAATTCTGATGATTGTTCTGGAGGTGTGGCCTGGCTGTTGGGATCTTTCAGGCTCCCAGGAAACTCTAAGGTGTAATCACAACTGAGAACCACTCAGCCTTGGAGGATGGTTCCTGAGCCAGTCTCAGCAGGTGGGAAAGAAAGCAGAGTGCTTCAGATGTGTCTCTTGGTGATGCCCAGAGGGGTGTTGCAGTTGCAGAGAGTGAATATCAGCTAGTTGAAAGTGGCAGCTGGACCTAAGAATCTCTCAGAGTTCCTGCATACCCCAGCATGGTTCAGAGAGAGGGAGAATTGTTTCCCATGCATGCAGGAAGAGTATAAAAGTGCCAAGTGGACTTATATTTTCCTACTGTATTTCCTCAAGTCCCAGAGTAAAGACATGGAGCACCGACATGTTAACTGAATCCCCAGTGGGCACAGGAGCTGAGAGAGGGCTGGCATCCTGGTGGAAGAATGATGGTGTTAAGGTTGGAAAGGTATGTTGGGACCAGGTGTGAAGGGTCCTGGGTACCAGGTAGAAGGATCCGGCTGCTTTGCTATAGGCAATGGGCATCTCTGAAGGGTTGGGGGTACAGGTGTGGAGCACATAAGCACCTGACTTTAGGAGATTTGCAGGATGTGATTTAAGGAGACAGTAGAATAGAGAGAGGCTGGCTAGGAGCAGTGGTAACACTTCAAGAAGGGGTGAAGTTTGCTATCTTTTTCTCTTATAAAAACCAAGAACATCCACTCAGAATTCTTTCAGGGTCTATGATATCTCACAGGTCTCTCTTGGTATGAATGATACAAATGTGCTCGGATAAAGGGGTTGCAAACTAGGCTGTAGAGAAGGCATCAGTGAATGGTGGGTCCTACGGCAAACTGTAGAATACATGTGGTGAGAGGTATTCCAATTCAGAAATATGAGAACACTGTGTTGGCCAGATGCTATATCTCTCTGGGTGTTGTTTGCCCTCTAACTTAGAATGTAGGTGCTAGATTGAGTGACCCCAATTCTCTTGCAGTCCCTCCTTTTCCTTAATAGGAGGCACCATCCTCCCATTCTTTGGTTCCTTCCATCTTATTCTCTCCACTCTTCACTTTGGGGGGTGAGGGCTAGGGGAAAAACCTGCATGAGGTGATGGTCCATGGATGAGCTTAAGTGCCAGGAGAGGCTTAAGATCTCATGGATGGCTAATACCCTCCATGTGCTGATGGCTGTGGGTGGTCTGGGCACCATCCAGCTCAGGATCAGCCTGGTGAGACTGCTCCATGTTCTACCCCCAGCAGAAAATGCAGGCACCCATCACTACCAACCCCTCCAGTCCCCTCTCTACTCTGTTACAAGCATACAATTACCCACAGCTCCATGCCTGAGAGGGAGTGGGGAAGGGAAATGGCTCTATTAGCAAAGTATTGAAGATTGACTTGCATCACTTTCCTTTAATTATGTAAGAATGTTGTACAAATCATTAGGTAAAAATTTGATGTAACTCTTCTTTCAATTAAACACAATGATGGAAGCAAAGTCTGTATTAGTGAGCAAATTCCCCCGGAGAGCATCCTCTCTGCAGACTGGAATGTCTATTAGCTTCCTGCCAAAATAAAGGTCACCAGACAGGAGTCCCCCTCCCCCAACTCTCACTTCCTTGAACATGCAGTGTAATCAGGCAAGATGTGTCACACTCGGGAAACCAATGGTGCAATTATATTGAATATGCCCAGAGCATTGCAACCTGGTCCCTTACTCTGCCAAGGTGCTGAGAATGTCGTAGAGCCTGGGACCTGGCTCAAGAGACAGATGTCTGATTAAAAGGACTCCCATTCATGGAGTTCATCCTTCCTATTGTCCTGATTTAAGGAAAAGACAAATAATCCCAGTGCCTCATCTGAAGCACTCTGAGTACTAGAAGCTTCCTGTGGATGGTGTAATCTGCGGAAGAATACATAGAGAGTATGAATCTTGATCCACTAACTCATGTGTGCAAGAATGTCATCTTCTTCATTTTTCTACAACTGAATGTCTAATTTGAGTTTTTATTCTGTTATGTGGCAAATTAATCTCAGATAATTCAAAGCTTGGAGGATTGAATTATCTGGGATTGGCCTAAATTCCAGAAAATTATACAGAGAGAAGTGCTTAAGGGAAGCAAAGGTCTAGTCTTTAGTCTTCACTCCATGTTGCCATCCACCAAATAGACATAGTCCTGACTGATCCTTGGCTACCGATCTAGGCTGGTCACAGCCCATAGCATCTAGCTCATGTGCACAGGAAATAGGATCCAGGACATGTTGAAAGATGTCTTAACTTAGCCAGCCCAGCACCTATTGTCCTTACTTCTAGTAACACCTCATTGATTTTCTTTTGGGGAAACCACCCTTTCTCACCTGTCATGTCAGATGATTTGGATAGAACTGAATCCACCACATTCCCACTCTAGGAGGGAAGATATGACTTCATTAACCTCCCCATTTCACTACCCTGGCCAAGCTGATCGGTTCAGAGAAGAATCCTTCAGAATTGTCCACTGAGGGTCTTTCTCTGGGAAATTGGCTGGAATTGCTGAGGGAGAAGCACTATGTTCTGGGGAGTTTACAAAACTGGAAGGCTGGAGCTGGGAATTGCTGGGGGCAACCTGGCACTATCTGGGGAGAAGTTGCCTGAGAAACAACACAATATGGAACACCAAAGAGCTGAGGGATGGAAAGACATGGGGGTCTGGTGACATTGTTGAACTCCTGGTTCAGCAATGCCTGAAGCCATCTGTATCCTATACTTTTCAGTCAAATAAATTGGTAATTTCTCTTCCCTGTTCAGGCTAATTTGAACCGGGCTTCTGTCATGTGTAACCATAAAAATCTGAGTAGAACACTGTGAATCTAAAAGTGCAAATAATTCCAGCTCAAGAGAACCAAGGGCAGGGCAGATCCCAAGTGTAGTGGGATTTGAAGCTTGCACAATTTTAGCAACCCTCTTTGGGAAAAAGAATAATACATTACAAATACATAAATAGGCACAGGGCCTTTTTTAATAGGAAGGGACTCGTGCAAATAGGGGCCATGAAACTTATGCTTCTTTAGTAAATGGGAGGGCCAGGGACTGGTCTTCATTCCCTGTATTATAAAAGCACTTAAAGACTGTTGAATCTCAGATCTGTACCTCTGAAACAAATAATGCAATATATGTTAAGAAAAAAAAAAGAAGAAGAAGAAGGTAGTGGGAGGGGAAGAATGAAGCGGGGGAAATCGGAGGGGTAGACGAACCATGAGAGACGATAGACTCTGAAAAACAAACTGAGGGTTCTAGAGGGGAGGGGGTAGGAGGATGGGTTAGCCTGGTGGTGGGTATTGAGGAGGGCACATTCTGCATGGAGCACTGGGTGTTATGCACAAACAATGAATCATGGAACACTTCATCTAAAACTAATGATATAATGTATGGGGATTAACATAAGAAATAAATAAATAAATAAATAAATAAATAAATAAATAGGGAAAAAAAAAAGCACTTAAACTCTATAGGTCTGTTTCATCTAAAGCAAAAGGTCCAAGGGGCGCCTGGGTGGTTCAGTCAGTTAAGTGTCTGCCTTGGGCTCAGGTCATGATCCCAGGGTCCTGGGATGAAGCCCCACCTCGGGCACCCTACTCAGTGGGGAGTCTGCTTCTCCCTCTCTGTCTGCCCCTCCCCCACTCATGCATGCTCTCTCTCTCTCTCCCAAATAAATAAATAAAATTTTTAAAAATAAGAATAAAGCAAAAGGGCCAATCTAAGTTAAATCTCATCCAGCTCAAAAACACCATGTGTTCACAATCTTCACTGAAGAAATGACATCACTTAAAATTGTTTTTTTCATTATTTGCTTGGATGAAAATGAAAATCTCTCTGTCTGTGTAGGACCTGCCTGGGTATTCTGATGCGTCTGGACCTCTGCATCACTCTCCCATACCCCCCTCTGCAGCCCACTCCACTGCTCTGTTAATACCAGCCCAGGAGATGGGCCAGAGATTCAGAGTCATTTGCTTCCGCCATCTTGTAGGACTGACCGGGAAAAGCAGGAGGCCGGTCTTGGGAGACTAATGCCAAGCTACTGTACTCTCTTAGGAAGTGTTTCTTCCTCAGCTGTCTGGGTAGAGAAGCTTTCTTAAAGAATGTTTTCATACAAAATTTCTAAAATGCTGAAAATACAATAAGATTAACGGCCCCTGGAGGCTATGGCTTAAATATTTTATCTTCTTAGATATCAGTTACACTGCACTTTCCTCCAAGGATCTAAAGTCTTTTAAATATAGCATCTAATTAATCCTCCTGTCATCTGTGGATGGAGCAGCATCATTACCCCGATTTCACAGGTGAAGACACAGAAACTATGGGACGGGTATGACCAGTAGAAACAGCCCCATTCCCATCAGTGGAGACCCCAGCCACACCAGTCGTGGACTGCCCAATGGAGGCATGCTCTGCAGTATCCATTCAAATGATGGTACTTCTGGCCCACACACTGCATGACATTCAGACTACAGCAGTCACCAAAAAGATATTGAGGAGGGTTGGGGACATCTGTGCCCCAGATGCACAGACAAGGTCTCAGAGTGACTCACCTTACCAAGAGGTGGCAAATTCAGGATCCAGAGGTCCCAATCTTTGTATCTTCACAAAAGACAAGACAATGCTTTAAAAACAACCCCATTGGACTAAAATGGTGTTTTTCCCCCAAAATAATGAGAAAATAATGCAGATTATCATTAGCTTCTGCTTACTGTGAGCCTCCCACATACGAGGCAACATAACATTCAGTGACCACACACAATCTCTGACCCCCAGCCCTGAAATGTACACGTCACCATCTCACTTTATTGAGGCAGAGACAGAGCCTCCATGAGCTTAAACTGGTTCCAACTAGAGAGCCGGTGGATGGCAGGACTGGGATTCTCTCCATGACTATTGTCCTACTGCTCTTGTGTTTCATTTTCTAATCATTTGGATGGCTTAGATCCAGCATTAAGCAATATGGCCCATCACTTCTGGTAACTTGTGCCAGAAACACACAGAAGACGGAAGCTCAGGAAGGAGACACTTCCGCTGATAACAAGGACTTCACTGTAGCCACCCCATTGCCACTGCAGGTGGGAGGGCTGGGACACAGGGTTTTAAGAGACAGCAGTTTAATGTCAGAAATGACCCAAAGAAATCCTTCAAAGAATGGCGGTGCTGTCATTGTCAAAACTCAAAATTGTTCAGCCTTAAAACCTCTGGTCCTGTCTCCTCTCTGAATCCAGAGCACCAACCCGAGAGCCAAGGCCCAAACGATGTCCCCAAACATCAAATCCAAAAGATTCTCACTTTTGGCTTATATGACAGTGCTTCTAGTGAGAGAAATATAATGGAGATGAAGGGGAGGAGAGAGATTAGTAGAGAAAAAGAGATAGGCGTGAGGGAGAAAGCTACATAGATAGATCAATGATGGATGGCGGGATGGATGGATGGATGGATGATGGATAGATAATGAACGGATGGGTGGACAGATGGATGGATGGATGGATAGATAATGGATGGATGGGTGGATAGATGGATGGATAGATAGATAGATAGATAATAGATAGATAATAGATCAATAGATAATAGATGATAGATAAGAAATGAACAAAAGAATGAGAGAGAGAGAGGAAGGAAGGAAGGAAGAAAGAAAAAGAACATGGGTGAGCTTATATCACAGAAAGAGCAGGAGCAACAAAGACAGAAATTAAAGCCACCAAGCAGTGGCAGGAGGAATAGCAAGAGAGGGAAAGATGCAGAAAGGGGTGCCGGGGAGAAAGAACAGGAAAAGGGGACACTGGAAGAGAAAACCCAGCACGGAGACAGGAGCCTGTGACCCAAGTTGTAAAATGACAAGGATCGAGTGAGCAGTTTTTAATACAGATAATATTGTCTGTGTAGTCTATAAATATAAAATTAAATGCTGACCTCTCTGGTCCATGTCAAAAGTCCAAGCCAGTGTCAGCACATATTGTTTTTATTTGTTTCAAGAGAAAATAGATCAACAACATTAACCTCCCAATGAACAGAGAATTGAATGAATTAAAAAGCAGAGCCATAAATCGCGCTGGTTTTATTGGCACCGTGATAAAGATGCCCCAGGCTTCTTGGGGAGTGGGGTCTGGGATATTCGCAATACCCCGCAGCCTCTTCGCCACCAAGAGAGGAAAAGAGATATTAAGGCCGGGGCCCTGTTCTCCCACCTCCACCGCCACTATCCATCACCATATGACAAAGGCTCTAGCACACGTTTCGAGAAATATTGGAAAGGAGGGGAACCCAGGAACAGGGCAATTTGGAGAGGCCCTCGGGGATCGGGGGTGCCCAGTGGCCCACCAGCCAGCTGCATTTGACAGAGGAGCTGTCAGGGGAGAGGGGAGTCATGCCTGGGACTTTCAGAACACACCTGGAAGTCGGGGGCCCCCATCCCGGGTTCTCGGGCCAGCCCCCCACACACTAGCCCGGCTCCGGCTCTCTGCAGGCCAGCTGCTTATTCCCTGCAAGAGCTGCTTGCCAACCAGGGAGATGCGTTTTTATTTCCAGCTCAGGAATTCACACCATAACACGGGCAGTTGCTAAATAAAGCACCCTTCCTTTGACAGAGCCAGTTTCATGTGAACCTTTAGCACCGGCTTCATGATGAATCTGAACAATTCTTAATTGTAGAGCTGAGCTGAGCTCAGGCGAGCGCAGATGGGAGATGGAATGCTCAAGGGAGCCACACGCCCAGCCTTGCCGGGTTTGGCCCCAGGAAGCCACGCGCAGAATTCCCAGAGGCTCGGAGCTTCCCGCTGTCCCTTCCCCTCTTCCTTTATTAACTTTCTCTCTCAAGGCTCTAATTCTGGAGGTTGAGAGGCAGGCAGAGAGGAGATGGAATAAATTCTCTAACATCTCTGCTAGACTTTTTGATAATCCCCCACCACCACCACCCCCAGTTGAAAAGAGGAGGACCCCTTGATTTGGGGAGAAGAATCTTCTAGGAAGGAAGGGCATAAAAGGCAATAGAAATCAGACCGAAAATAACTTTCCTTTACAAAAGAAAGAAATGTTATATATTTATAAACCAACGGTAAACAAATTGACTAGATCATTAAACTAAAAAATGATTACCCTTTGGAGCAAATTTACAAAGCAATAAGGATTCTTCAGCTCTTAACAATATTTTCAGATAAGGGATTATTTTACAAAGCTATCATGTGCTATTCAATTTCTATTGATTTAGTCACTGATTCTTAAAGTCTGTCACCGATGGTGACAAAACTCAGTCAGATGGACCTCGGAGCATGGATGGAAGTTTTTTGAACCAGTTAAGATTACATAAACTTAACGAGATCAGAGAACGTCCTCTCTGAGCGCGGGAAGGTATGCGAGTATATACTTTGGCACTTTGTTCTCAGCCTCTCCTGTTAAGGTTTTGTCTTTTATCGTAAAAACAATAAGAATAACGGCCAGCACAGTGGGCTTCACTTATATAAATTCATTTCATTTCCACAACACCCCAGTCAGGCAAAGTACCAGTGATGTGTCCGGGAAACTGAGGTACAGAGAGGCCGGACACTTGCCCAAGGTGAGCTGATAAATGGTAGAGACAGGGTCCCAGCCCAGGTAGTCGATAGAGTCTCTGTTCTTGGTCACTCTATCATACTCTTATTTCTCTCCAGGCACTGCTTGGTGCCAGGCCAAGCCTCACATCATGTCATCTTAAAGGCACATTGGGTCTCGAAGAGATGTGTGCACCCTCCATGTTCACAGCAGCATTATTCACAATATTCAAGATATGGAAACAACCAAAGTGTCTGTCAACAGATGAAAGGATTAAAAAATGTGAGGAAAAAAAAAATATATATATATGGAGGACATTATGCTAAGTGAAATAAGCCAGACAGAGAAAGACAAATACAGTGTGGTATCATTTATATGTGAAATCTTTATTTTTTTTTAAATTGCTCCATCTTTTTTTTTTTAAGATTTTATTTATTTATTTGAGAGAGAGTGAAAGTGAGAGAGATCACAGAGGGAGAGGGAGAAGCAGACTCGCCACTGAGCAGGGACCCTGACGTGGGGTTCAATCCCAGGACCCTGAGATCATGACCTGAGCTGAAGGCAGATGCTTAACAACTGAGCCACCCAGACACCCCATATGTGAAATCTTAAAACAACAACAACAACAACAATAACAACAAGTTTAACTCGTAGAAACAGAGTAGAATGATGGTTGGCAGGGCCTGGGGGTGGGAAATGGGGAGATGCTGGTCAAGGGTACAAACATTCAGTTATAAGGTGAATAAGATCTGGGGATGTAACATACAGCATGGTGACTATAATTAATAACACTCTGCAAAATACTTGAAATTTGCTAAGAGAGTAGGTCTTAAGTGTTCTCACCACACACGCACACACACACACACAAAGACAACTATGGGAGGTGGTGGATATGTTAATTAACTTGATTGTGGTAATCATTTCACAATGTATACATATACCAAATTGTCTCATTTTACAGTTTAAATATACATAATTTTACTTGTTGATTATACTACAATAAAGCTGGGAGGAAAAAGGCCACATTTGTCCTTCACAGTTCACACACAGTGTGGATTTCTTAGGCCTGCCTGAATAAGACTACAGTATGGTTTGTGTAAGCCATTGGAGCTTGGCTGACACCGAGCACCCAGGACCCCAATCCCTTGAGAACCCCCCCAGTATCTCTGGGTAAGATTTCATGGGAGCTCACATACTTGTCAGATCATGAAGGTAGCCCCCATCCACACCTCCACAGCAGCCTTGGGGTCAGAGCAGTGCCAGACTCCAGGGACAATGGGAGAAGGCCCTACTCCCCAGCTTACTTCTTCAGTGTTCCTCAGTAGGCAGCTCCCCGGGCTTCTCCCCACAGACTCACTGCCTCAGGGCATGGGGCGAAGAAGAACACCTCTCTGTCCCAAGGATCCTCTCCTTGGGGTTCCCAGAACCCACCTGAGTCAGACACATTCCTATAAATCTGCCCATCCATTTATCAGACTTTCTCAAGCATGGGCAACATCTACTGTTGACACATAAAGCAGGCTTATACAAGTAAACATAATTTTTATTTTAATATCACCACAAAACAATTGCAAATCTCAATGATCTGATTTCTCTACTTCCACTGGTTCAGCTGATCAAGATATGTTGGAGAGGTTGGCTCTGGTCAACTGGGCAGAACGTACCATCCACCATGGCCCGGGGCTTTTAAGGCTAGCCGCCAACCCATCTGTTGCTGTGAGATCTAGGGAAGTTGCTCAGCTTCTGTGAGCCTGTTTCCTCTTCTATAAAAATGGGAATTCCTAAAGCACCAGCCTCATAAGGCCTGCCTACGTGAAGCAACAGGCCAAGGACCTGGCACAGAGAAGATGCTCCATAAAAGTCATGAAGAAGGAGACGAGATCAGGGGCCACAATTTAGGTCATACCGGAGCCCTTTGCAGGGGTCAGGATGAACAAACCCACATGACTGGCAGCTTCCTATGGCCCCATTCTCCCTCAGGTGGTAGGTGGTCCACTTTTTGAGAAAAAACTCTGAGAGTTGGCTCTCGCCCACATGCTGTGAAATGTGATTATCAGGGCTTCTCCTCTTGAGAAGAATTCAGTTCTTGTTCTACCAGGTCCAGTAAGCTCATAACCTTCCAAGGACATGGCTAGCTAGTGGCAAATTTCTTCAGTGTGCCACATGCCTTCCAAGCATGAGCACAGATACACAGTCAGGGCTCCAAAGCTCGAAAAATTCACCCTTGTCTGACCCGATGCCCACCCCATCTCCTCACCTTGAAGGATGCCTTTCGATGAGGGCTCAGAAATGTCCAATATGAAAAAAGAGAATGGTGATCTGGACACACACCCGGTTGGACCCCAAGCAACACTCATTCCACCCCAGCTAATAGATCTAGAAATAATTTCTGTTCATTTCCCTGCCTCTTAGAGACAGACATTTCTCCTTCAGCTAAGGTACAGCCAAGCTAAATGCAAATGGATGGACTTAGACCTTTAAGATCCGGGTTTGTTTGTCAGGGAAATGCAAGTAATTTTCTTTGGGGATAAATGTTGAAAAGAATTTCAGAAAAGTGGCTGTACCAGCACAAACCTACTCAACTTCCCAGGCTGTGAGTGCCCCTGCGTCTGTTGGTATAGAAGATTTTCCATTTAGGAAGCGGAGATTTCGTCTTGTCTATGGCAATTTGGATGGATTGGCGAGTCGACAATGATAGGTTAATTAATTCAGGTGGTGTAGACATTCCAACTGGGTAATTCAAGATGAAAAGATGGAGTTCAGCATGTGTGAGAAATAAAAGTATTAATCTCCTTTATCACTCTGTTTTATATAGAACTTTTATTAACATGTGCTAGAGAAGGAGGGGCAAAGGATAAAACATCCACCTGTCAGCCGCTTTCTAAGGGAGACTGGCAGGGGGCTGGTCCATAGATCTTCAGAGAATGATGTTGAGTTATTACCCACCATTAGGTGGGAGTGTTCATTTCTCATTTGTCTGGGATAGAAAAGCTCCTTCCATAATATTGAGAGCTAATAGCTCCACAAAGAGTAGAGTTTTGGTTCCTAAATTACCAGGGTTGGCTAGGTACTAAGCTGAAACTCACGTAACTTTCCATTTCTCACCTCCCACTTGAGTGCAAGACCCCACATCAGATGTCCTTGGGGAACAAGGGGGAAACAGCCAGACATCCGAGCAGCTGAGAAATATCCTCTAGCCCTCAAATGGATCTATTTTGCTGAATTTTAAGGTTTGATCCAGAGGCTTGACTTCATGTGAATTCAGCCTAACATTTTCATCCCAAATGTTACTAACTAACGTCCAAACTAACAAAAGGTTTCATGCCCCCAACAGAAGGGGCTCATTTTGAAACTGATCGCTTCCCTCCAACTCTGAAGGGGGCTGAGGCAGAGGCATTTTTTGCTGCCCTGTGGACATCTGTCTTCTTCTTGGCCCTGTGGGCATCCAACACCCCCATCAGTGGGGGCAAGTCTCCTAAAGGCAGACAGGAGGTGACCGGTTCAGGTATTGATCAATTCTTACTCACATACAACCTTTCACCTCTCTCAGATCATGATGTCCACAGCCAACATCTGATACTCACATGTGGAAATAAACTGGAATATAAAAAATCTGCATCCATGACAACATGGGCTATGATCTCATTTGATGCCCCACACCAAGCAGAGGGCAGCTCCCAACGAGCCAGAAGGATTGTATGCGGGGGATGCTGAAGCAACACAGCCTGCTGGACAATCGGACAGATAGGAGGCTTTGTCACTTACGCTATCTGGGGTTGGCAACACAGGAGGGAGCCTTGGCCATAAAGGTGATCACCATTTGCTAAGTGTGTCCAAGCACCGCACTATGGGCTCTGCACGTACCTTCCTACATGATCTCCTGGTTGTGCAGATGACACGGGACCAGGGGCCCATAACCAATGGCTCAGGTGGAGTGCCTCCTGGGAACCAGACCTCCATGCTGGGAAAGAGCACTTCACAACCTCAAAGCACCTTCTTATTTCATGCTACAATTCCTCCATGCAGCAGGCCTGAGAAGCTTGCAGGGAAGGATCAACCCATTTCTGATGACGAAGTAGAGGTCCAGAGGTTATGTCACCCACTTAAGCCCTCACCAAGACACCCACAGTGTTTTAGACTTTGCACATAGACAAAAAGTGAAGAAATGGCAAGTGTGGTTGATAAATTATGGCATATTTTAAATATTTACTTTTTACAAGTTAACATCTTTAACAAAAAAAAGTCAATGTAATATTACTGTGATAATTACAAGGTTTATTATACCATGAATTCAGAATACGTTATAGATAGTGTGAGCTGGTGATGAGCCACTCATTTAAAATCTGCGAGACAAGCCCGCCAGCCTCTGGGCATAACTGTGCGGAGTCTCAACTGGAGATCAAGCCAGAGTTCTCTGTGTCAGGCTCTGATTCAAGGTAGCACAGGTCTGCCTCCCTTGACTTCCAGGCATGTGGGTCTTTGGCCATCCCAGGGCCATTAAGTGATCAACTGTCCAAATGGACAGTTACATGCTTGGGCAGTATCCATGGGAGGGGGCGTCTCTCTACCCACAGACCATCCTTCCCGTGCAGCGAGGTCATCCTACATAGTTAAACAGTCACTGCTTGCTCCAGAGATCAAGGACTCCTACAATTATGTAGGAATATGACTAACAGGGTGTAAGGTATCCTGGGGTGCCTCCAGACCAAAGGAAACCCCCTACTGCCATACTTGACGCCCAAGGGTGGTCCTGAGTGATTCATTCATGAACACTTGGTGTTAATCCAGGAGTTTGCTGAAATGTGGGAGTTGGGGAGAGAGGTAATCCACTCAGGTACACTTGGGGAAATTCTCCAGGGCAAACGAAATCACTTCTGTCTGCCAGGTCATGGGTCTGAAGCAGAATTGGGGGAGAAAGAGGAGACCACATTTCCCTGCACTTAACCCTTCTTTGGGTTTCACAGAGGGACACATATTGTACATTATGAGGCCCACATATAAATATGCACATATGCAAAAATACACATACATTTTTCACACAAACACATATGAATATATGAACATCTATATGCAGGTGTATGCAAACTCACTTTCCCCCAGGCTGCTGGAAGGCCTGCTATGGAAATAAAATAGCCCTGAGTGTTCTCATTCATGCCCAGACTGGACTCTCCCTCCTACCCAGTCTCTGGGCATCTCATATCAAGGCTGTCTTTTACTTCCAACACCAATTTACAGCTTCAGGCTTTTCTGAAATAGTGGGTATGTATCTGTGCTTGCTGCATAAAAAACTACCCCAAAATATCGCAGCTTCACCAACAAGCTGGCTCACCATTCTGTGAGTGAGCAATGCATTCTGGGCTCAGCTGGGCAGTTCTTCTGGACTTGGTGACACTCATGCGTGCGCTGCACTCAGCCGCTAGGTGGTCAAGAGGCGGACTGCGCTAAGCTAACCCCCACCAGGTGGCGTATCTTAGTCCACTTGGCCTCTGGGCCTCCCGCAGGTTGGCCTGGGCTTGTTGATATGGGGTTCCCAGGCTTCTAAGAGGAACAGAGAAGAGGCATTCAAAGCCTCTTGTGGCCTGGGTTCAGAAACACACGGTGTTAGTTTTCCTTGTGCCGTGTTGTGTGGCCAAAGCAAGTCACGTGGCCAGCTCAGATTCAAGAGGTGGAGAAAAAGACTCCACCTCCCGATGGGAAGAATGGCAATGTTGTATTGCAGAGACAGAGAAAAGGCAATATTTATGGCCTTTTTTTTTTTTTTTTTTTTTTTTGTGAACAATTAATCATGGGATATTGAGCAAAGGGCCCCAGAAAAGACTGGGTCTGGAGCGTTATGGAGAGTCCCAACTGAGCAGGGCAGGCGAGGCTTTCCCACGACACTGCCCCATGCCCTCCACCCCTTTGTTGCTACAGTAACCCTACTGTTTCCCCAAAACATGAGAAAACCATTTTGCTCTGTTGCGTTTCTCACTGACAGTTGAGAATACTTTTTTACCCATTTATGGGTGCAAATTAATGAGATGACAACAGACTGAAACCAATGACAATTGCTAATCTGTAAGCAAAAACAAGGGATGAGGAGCCGAGAGCAGTACAGCTGTTTTATTTTAATTGAGGAATGATTTTATGTTAGAAACACTCAATATTCACAGCAAATTAAAAATAATGAAGTGAATTGATACCAATGATACTTTTTTTTTTTTGCTTACTATCCCTTTGTAAATCTATTTCTTCACACAAATTGACAGGCCTAATTGATACATATGCTATTATTCCTCATTAGTAGGCTGAATAAAATAATTCTTGATTAAATTTATTGCAATTTACCAATCCAGCATAATGTTTGCAAGCTATAAAAGTCAATCAACAGGAAACCAGGGGGAAGCCAATGACATTATTACATTTTATATAACACAAAATTGGTCTCCCCACACCGGCAAAGGGAAAGCCACCAGGAGACCCCCAAGCGGGTGACACACCATGAAAAGGGGGCTCTGATCCCATGCCACTTTTCATAGATATCAGCAAGAGCTCCAAGAGTCCCTCCCCTCATGCAGCTGGCTTGGGCTCAAGCCATCCCTGCTCTCCTGGCCCGTGCCCATCCTCTAGCTGCTAGTGACGATGAGCCATAGTGACCTCCACTGCCTTGGGGCTGGCAATGAAACCTGTCACCCACGCCCGTCTCCCCCCAGCCAGATATCAGAAGGGAGGCTGGCTAGAAAGAGGATGAGAGAACAAAGCCACAACATGGCCCCCAAGAGCCTGTCTGCTTCCAGCCACCCACCCCCGGGGCTCACAAGTCAGAGGAGGTCCTGAGCTCAATTGTCCTCCAGAGAAGAAAGATCTGCGTGGAGTGTCTGCCTCCCCAGGGTCTCAGATGTCACACACTGGCAGCATTAAATGCTGTATCTGGTGCCATGGTTATGTTCCTTTTGGGTCAATGGGATTTAAAAAAATAAAAAGAAGAAGAATTCATTGCCAATCTTTAAAAACCTGGAGACTGCATATAAATCCCTGGTGTCCTGGTTTCCCACGAAGGATAGAAATATCTGGCCACACAGGACGCCTTTCTGTTACGGAACTGAGTCAAAACTGCCCCCCAGCGGCAGACGTGTGCTTTCTACCCCCCACTATCTTACCTTCTGCCCCTTCATTGCTGTTACCTGGCTTGCCCCAAAGGTGTCTATGTTTGTGACTTTTGTAGGATGGTCTTTGAGTGCTCGGGGCTCCACCCTCCATAATTCTTGTCTCAAGGTGGTTGTACACTCTGGACGAGGCTAAATTAGTGGGCCACACCCTAGGCACTGAGGTTTGTCCACAGCACGTCCCCACCAAGTCCTTCTCCATCCCATGCCTGATACCACATCCTGTGCTAGATCCTCACCCTCCCTCCCTGCTGCCCAATCTTCCATAGCCCCCTCCACCCTCCGTAAACACACCCCTAATGTGTCCCATTCCCCAGGGTTCTGCTCACTAAGTGATGAGCTATGAATATCCACTCTTTCCTAGGGTCATGATGATGGAAAAGGGTCTTCTGGACCTTCCCCCACCTTGAGCAGTGCTCTGAGAGCAATAGAGACAAGGTTCGTTATTTTGACCAGACTGACCTTCACTGAACCTTTCCAGTCAGACCCATAGCATCAGCCAGAACTCCTGGAAAGTGCTCAATAAATGGCTGTGGACCTTGGTCCTATGACCACCTCCCTGATCATTCCTGTCACTTCCTTCTTGCTTCCAGTAGCAATCAGGTGTCACCTAGGAGGATATAGAGCAGATCCAAAGGGACCTCGAAGTCCCAACTCTTCTGACCCTAGGATTCTGCGGGTCTGCGAGGCAAGGAGGAGCAGAAAACATCTCAATGGGGAACCATGTGAGGCAGGACTGGTAAGAAAATGTCTCTGGAAAGAGAGAGGAGCTCCCAGACCAGGACACCAAGTGTAAAAACAAATACAAATAAGACACAGCAAGACAAGGTCTCAGGGCAAGGATCACCGCTCTGCTGGGAATCCCCTGGGATGAGGCTGGAAACATGCCAACTTCTCTCAAGGGCCTCATATGCTTCTGGGAGCTGTGCACACACATGGGCCAGGTAGCTCTGGTCCAAATCTCTTTATGCTCCAATAGTGAGAATCCGACTTCTGACAGACCCTTCCCCCGGAACACATACAAAGTACCTCACCACTTCCCCTCCACCGCCTCCTCCTCCTCCACATCTCAGTCCTCCAGCCATGGAAGGCTCAGCCATATATACTCAAACTACAAACCCGGGAGACACCTCCACCTTCCTTCTGTATGTTACGACTGTTCCTGCACCATATCCCAGCCTTCATAGCGCCCTCAGCATTCCTGGGACTAGTCCCCCCCTCTCCTCCCCACGCCATTGACTTCGCTCAGGCCACCAACATGCCCCTGCATGCAGGAGACTACATCTGTCTTACTCACCTTCATGGCCTCACCACCCCACACAATACATGACACATAATAATAGAAATAGCAAGACTAACAATAGGATGGTTCCTTGTATTGGACACTTACATGCCAGCTCTCATGTAGATGTTTGATGTGCATAATCTCCCATAATAATTCTCTGGGGTGATACCATTATCCTCCTTATCTACATGTGAGGAGAACGAGGCTCAGTGGAACTGTGCCCAAGGTCCCCCGGCGGGTAAGTCCCAGAGTCAGGATTGCAAAATAGGCCTGCTCCACCTGTCCCCAGAGCCTGGTCTCTTCAGCCATAGGCTGTGCTGCCTCTAAGGGAGCTCAGTGGATATTTGTTCATTAAACGGATGCATCACGGTGACTCTGCTCAACCTCTGCCCCCAGCGGTGTTCCTTCTACATCACTGCCCATGCTGTAGCCGCAAGAGCTACAGCTGAAAATCATCAATGCTCCCCAACTTCCAAGCTTGGCTTGAAAGAGCTGTCCCCTTTCTCCTACTCCACACTCACCTCTTCCCTCTTGCATCAGCCATACTGATCTCCTGTCGTGTTCCCGGAACAGTGCTCCCGCTGTTTCTTGCACATGCCAGCCCCTCTGCCCAGGATGCCTCCCTCCCCTCCTCCCCCCAGACCTGGAGCGCTCAGTCCGGACACTGCTTCCTCCTTTCCCCATCCTGCCAGCCTTGTCGGGGAGCCCGTCTTCTGTGTCCCCTCCTTACCCCATTAGAACGGTAATGACCTGGTCCTTTGGCCACTGTCTATTGCTCTGCCAGTTCCTTGAGGTGCCATGGGCGCGTCTTCACTCTTGGCTCCCCACTGGCCAGCACGGCGGCTAGCCCCGCAGATGCCAGCACCTGACATCAGTGCCTCTTGCTCTAACGAGGTGACTCAACAGTTACTGGGGACCAGAGACAAACAATGTACAACTTAAGTGGGCTGCAGGAATCAATGACCAGAAAAACTCATGCAACCCAAGGAGGAGGCAGTGTGCCTGACGGTCCAGGGGAGGGATTGCGAGCCTTGGTGGCGTCAGAGTCACCTGGTGGGCTTATTAAAACAGATTGCTGGGCCCCGTGCCCAGAGTTTCTGAGTCAGCAGATCTGGGAAGATGCGGGTGGACCGAGACATTTTTAATCCGTTTCCAGGTGATGCTGATGTTGCTGGGCCAGGCACCACAGCATGCGAGTTGCTCTTCTAGAAGATACTGCAAGGGTCCATCAGAGAACAGTAGTACCCCGCCAGATTAGGATGAATGCACAAAGAGAAATGAAAGGCAGGCTTCTGTTATATAAGTTTACGATTCACCGAACTCCGATGCGAAGTTTGCTCTCTGAACAACAATCATTTCGGGGCCCCAGCCACATTCAGCCCCATGTCAAGATCCTGGCTTCCCGTGGCCATGCTGGTACAGAACGGCCACATTCCGCCCCGGGCTCCGGGAGCCGGGCACGCCAGCCCAGAGCATGGGTGCCACCGAGAGGCTCCGGGCACTCCCCCGGCCAAGCCAACAAGGCCTGAGCCCTCCTCGCCGTCGGGAGCAACTCCAGACAAACCAATGGCATCCTACAGACATCACAAACGGGGAGGAAACAAACAGATTAATCTCTGAAATTTGATACCCGTTCCAGACACAAGTAGCAACAAACTTAGCGACAGAGCTGTCAAAATATGTTCCACAGCCTCATTGGCAAGAGATCTGGACACATGAAGGAAATTCAGCAAAACCAAATCAGTTGCCAAACTGGGAGGTTCGACAGCGTGTTCGGGAATACATTTAGATCAAAACAGGAACACGTCCAAAGGAGCGAGTGTCTCCATAAATTATTATGGAGTGATTAGAAATAATTAGTCAGTGATTTCAAAATATTACATATATTTTTCAGTGGTATTGAGGGGATGTGTTATATAACGTGGGATTTTGTTTTCACATTGGGTTTTTCTGTTTTTTTTTTTTTCTCGCTGCTCTCCAGCAGCTTTTAAAAAAAATGGGGGCCACAGATGTGACACTCCACTGTGCAAATCACTGCAGCTTAAAAGGATGTGGTTGTAACAGGCAACAGGATTCCTTTGAAAAGGGTCTAATGGAAGGGAAATGGCAGAGAGAGAGGCTCGTTCCTTTTTGGGCCTTGTTGGTGGGGGCTGGTCTTTAGTTGCTGTTCCCGAGTTAGAGATTGGTATCGGTGCCAGTTATAGAATTTACATTTATGCAAGGCCTCTAGGGGAGGTTGCACCAGCCTCTGATTCTACTGAGGCTCAGAGAAGTTCCAGCATGCCCAGAGAGATCCAGAACCAAAAGGCTCCTGAGGCCTTTCTGCAGAAACTCCATTCCAGGGAGAGCTCCCTGGAGTAAATCTTCCCCAGTGCTCCTGTCATTCATGAGAACTCCTGTCCAGGCAAGGGAGGGAGACCTCATGGGCCAGCCCCGGAGTCTCCCGCCAGAACGGAGACAGCCACCCCTACATAGGGGCATTGGTTGATGCTCCTTCAAGCCTTAGGATCCTAGAAGGCAGACCTGGGAAGACCTCCTCTCCTCACAAGCCAGAGGGATGGTGAGAGCCCAGCTCTGCCCTCCTTGCAGAGCAGGGAGAAAATTCCGGCCCCCCAATCATAAGGAGCCCCACAGGCCACACGGAAGTGACTGAAATGCAAGACATACATACCTGCCCAGCTGACCTTTCTGGCCCTTTTTTTTCTCACTTTCTCTTTAAGAGTTAAGACTTAACACCCAGCTAAGGAGTATTAACTTTTAAGTTGCCATAAAACCAAGTAATTTTATTTATCAATTTGTTTTAATTTACGGAGCATGGCTAAGCATATGTATGAGTTAGCCTAAAAAGCCAGCATGCACACCTGCTGTGAGGAGTACTTTCCCAAAATGAAACGTGAGGAAAATATTTGAATCCCATTTGCCTGTTCTAGAGTCCCCTTTGGAAAAAAAAAAGAAAAGAAAAAAGAAGAAGAAGAAGAAGAGGAAGAAGAAGAAGAAGAAGAAGAAGAAGAAGAAGAAGAAGAAGAAGA
>NW_023270459.1:7488485-7569961 GCF_011800145.1 Mirounga leonina | reverse complement strand
AAGAAGAAGAAGAAGAAGAAGAAGAAGAAGAAGAAGAAGAAGAAGAAAGAAGTCAAGACAAGACTTTCCAACGCAGAAGCGGGCCTTTAACAGTTACGGCCTTTTACAAGATGATCCTGAGCTATGTTCCCTGTCTCTGAGGAAGGCACCAGCATATAAAATGGTAGTGAATTTGCATTACTTCCAATCCATCATTCTCTGGGTGTTCAGGAAAAACCAGGGGACCCGCTGCAACAAAGCTCAGCCTTCGTGTTGACAGATTCTTATTTAAGTGACTATGAATACAACAATTCCACAAATAATTTGTCAAGTGTGTGGCTGAACTGGTTCTGAACCCTGATAAATACCAACTCTCCTCCCGCTACAAAAGCAGCCTGTTTCGTGTGGGGACACCGCAGAGCAGGCGCAAGGATTTAACAATCAATGCTGCTATATTTCTCTCTTCTTTGTGGTTTAACAACACAAAAAAACACAAACAGACAAACAAAAAACCCAACAACTTTGAAGGTGGCTATTTCCTTCCATGTCAAGTGCCCGGGATGGAGATGCCTTTGGGTTCTACACCAGGCACCGCAAACCAAGCGACAAGGGGGTCGTTTTGCAGACCATGTGGATGGCCGTTGCCCACAGAAGCCTCTGCCTTCCTTCTTGGATGTGCCAGTCGAGTCTACTTAGGCTTCCGGTTCCCCCGGCTGCTGGCCTGAATGGTGCCCCCCACGGCTGGGAGTCCAGGCCCCCGAGCCCCCCGTGACCGTGACTGCACAGGGCAGCCGGCCGGGCAGGCTTTGCAGTTCCAGACGCGCCTGGAAGATGGGGTGACAAGTCTCCTTGAACAAAACGTAAATCTAATCATCTTTGAAGACTGCAATATACACCTAAATGTCTCTTGCAGATGTAATTTAGTATGCATTATTAATTTATTTTTCATAAAGCTCCCCAGCTCCTGAGAGGGTGAGTGAGAGCACAGAGCTGCCCGGATGATAAGGCTCGTTTGTCAGGGGAAGGCGGGCACACAATTTCCCTCCCTGAGACCCCGTCCAGGAAAACGCACGGACTCTTCTTCGGGAAAGAAGCTCCTGCAAACGAGATTATTCCAGACGTTTTAATAAAGCGCCGACCTCTAACGGGACATGAACACTCCCGCACCATTTGCAAAGTGAAGCGGTGACTTACAGACGCGGGCGGAAGGGATGTCCGCGTGTCAGTTACACTGAAACTTTTGGCTCTGGGGCCTTAATGCCTATAGAAATAATTAAGAAATAATTAACTTATCCTAACATAAAATGCTAATTATTTGTTGTTTATAAAGCAATTTTAAATAATGCAAAAGCTCATGCAGTTGGGCTATCGTGATTTTCCAGTCATTAACTTAACCAGAATTTGCATTTTGGGACTGTAGCCAGTGACTTACATGCAGTTTAAGTCATTTTTCAAACACCCTGTCCTATCTTAATCTATTCATCATTAATCACATTTGGTCACTTTACATAGAGAACACTATTCAGATGAAAGATAAAAGAAATACATTAATAAAACGAAAGCAAGTTGGAATACTTCAAAACATAAGGTAGGGGATGAATATGGTTATCAAAGCAATTTATACCTTGCGCACTTAGTGTTTAAGTGGGACTGCTGACTCTTGCTTATTATTTAAAAGGGATGGTAAGGAGGAGCTGGGCTTTTATCACATCAGACACCCTTTCTCACTGTTCTGAAATGAGAGCATGCATCTCCGCTGGGCCCGGGAGCAGCTCTGCCTTCCGACAGTTGAGGGCATGTCCACAGAGCCCGGTGACATTGTCACTCGGGCAGGCCGCCGCTGCTGGTGACCGTGGGCCGGCCTATCCCAGACGTAGCCCCAGGAGCATTCAGTCACTCTTGGGGCCTGCTTCATCCTCACCCAGTGCCGTCACCCCAGTTTCCTTGGGGGGTCACATGGGGCCCCACGCAGAGTACCTCTCTGCCCCATAATGTCCAGGCTACGTCCTCTGGGACATGGGGTCCGGCCCTCTGTGGGCTCACGGACATTGTGTGCAATGGCCCCTTCCTGGGGCACAGGCAGAGCAAAATCATGAGCTCACTTCCCGCACCAACAGAGGCAAAGAGAAGAGTGCGGGAAAGAAAGGCAGAAAAGAGAGCAAGGAGGCGGGGAGGGAAACTCCATCTGCCCCCTCCACTCTCCCCCTCCTCCCACTGAAGGGTCACAGTCTCCAAGCCCACACGCTGCCCACATGCCCATATTTCTTGATCAGGGCCACCTTGGGGCATGTCCTAGGGCTGAGCCTCCAGGGTCCCATGGGAGACGGCCTGACAAGAAGTCGGGGTATGGGAAGGGATTGGATTGTAGCCAGGCCATGGGCTCTTTGGTGACCTAGGGGTCAAACTGACATCTTCTGAAGAGAGCAGGTAAGTCCACACCCAGCTGTACAGTGGGAAGGAGAGACAATAACCCCCAAAACCAGGTGGTGCTAATGCTGGGGTCAACTACATTTTTGGTAGGTGTGTGTGAAGTTCAGGTTGGAGGCACCATAGGGCCCAAGGGAAACAACATATCCTGCATATTGCTGTATATACTCAGCAATTTGGGCCACGATAGCACAATAGTATAGACTGGATGGCTTATAAACTATAGAAATCTGTCTCTCACAGTTCTGGAAACTGTGAAGTTCAAGGTCAAGGCACGGGCAGACTTAGTGCCTGGTGAGGGCCAGCTTCCTGGTTCATAGAGAGCTGTCTCTTCTCTGTGACCTCACATGGTGGAAGGGGTAAGGGAGCTCTCTTTTATAAGGGCATGAATCCCATTCCATGAGGACTTCACCCCCATGACCTAAGCACCTCGCAAAGGCCCCACCGCCAAATATGATCACATTGGAGATGGCGTCAGCGTGAATTTTGGAGGGCCACAGATATTCGGTCGATACAAGACTGTTAGGGCAGACAGGAGTCAAGCAGAGAGAACTTAGAAAATCTGACTAAAATGCTTTAAAATTACATTGCAAGAAGCAGAAGAAAAGTGATATTTAGAGCACACATGTCCCAGGGTTTTTTGGTAAAGGCACTAAAATGCACTGCAATGTCACCCTGGACATAAAGCAGCTCCGTGAGGACAGGGGACCGCATCTGATTGCTTCACCTCTGTATTTCCAGCACCCACAACAGTGCCTGGCATAGAGTAGGTCTCCTGCCTACTGCCCACTAACAGGATGCTAATTAAAACTAAATGTAAGTGCAGTGGTTTTAATGATGCTAAGCACGTTCCACTGACCCATACAGAAAAGGCTTGACTCTGGACATCTCCGACATGCAGAAGGATCTGGAATCTGGAATAAATAGTTTGGATTGCTATCTGGTACCCTTTGGGCCCTACACTTTATCATTTTACTCATGTCATGTTTCAGAGCTCTCCAATGGGCTAAGTGCTGGATGAGATGAAGCCACAGCCCAGACCCTGCTCGGGGGGAGGGCACACGCCAGTCACCGTGAAGGCTGACCCAGGAAGTCCCTCCAGGCAACTCCAGAGTGGCTGCGACAGGGGTCACCAGGGCACAAAGTGCTGTGGGAGAGACCACTGGCTAGGCAGTGCCATGCTGTCGCCTACAGAGTGTGCCCACCCAAGCTCCAGGAAGGTGGGGCACCCTAGCAAGGTACATCTGGTAGCCATTGTTAGATGAGAGTGGGATGACGGGAGAAAGATGGGGGATCCGGAAAAAGAAGTCCAGCACTGGTGGGGCCGATGACGGAGCAGGACAGCAGGCTCTCTCAAGGGTCTATTCTGCTCCTGGGAGGCACCGTGAGGCCCACGTCCCAGCCTCCAGCCCTTGCCCAGGCACCAGCAGGACTGCACTGGGATAGGGCTGGTGGCTGGAGCCCACAGAGTACCACCTGAATAAAGGAGCAAAGAGACAGAGGAATGAGAGATTTACTTCCAGGGCCCATCCCTCCCACCCTCCCTCCCTTCCTTCTTTCCTTCCTTCCTTTATTAAGTAGGCTTCATGCCCAGCATGGAGCCCAATGTGGGGCTTGAACTCACGACCCTGGGATGGAGACCAGAGCTGAGATCAAGAGTTGGACGCTTAACTGACTGAGCCACCCAGGCACCCCCGGGCCTATCCCTTTCTATTTGACCTGTCATACCACCAAAAGGAAATTCAAAAGCAGCATTATCCCATCCTGGATTTCGGAAATGGTGGGATTCGTGACATTGTAGCACAATGGCAACAAGGGCGGATGCTTCTTTGCAGGCTCGTCCTCGCCATTTACCAGCTTGGACTCAGGTCAAAAAAATAAAATAACGGAGTAATTTGATGGGTGCCTTTTGAGCATCTCCCCAAGTTTTTTTTTTTTCCATGTAACAAAACTCCTCCCCAAAGAAACTGGTTTCTGAAGTCCCAGTCAAAAAGTAGTAATGTTCTAGCCACACATTAATGATTCCAAAATTCTCCATTATGAACAATATTTATCAAAAACAGCCCACTATCAGATGAAAGATGTGCCTTATCTTTTCTTGTCAACTAAAACATTATTCACTGAAAGTTTCTTTCATATCTGTTTCAGGGGGTTCAGTGTCATTTTAAATTGCAAATCAATCATTTCTCTCGTAGCCCTCATTCCGTAGGGGAGATTAACGCTCTGGCTAAAATTGTTTACAAAGCCATTTGTAAACCTTCTGCGGATGCAGATGAGGAAAGTTTACCAGTTTAACATTGTTGATCCCAGAGAAAGCCTTAAGCAATGACTTCAGAGGGCAAAAAAATTTGTTCATTTATCATTATTGTCATGGGCTTTCGCAAATGATAACAATTTGTCTTCATCCTATTTTTAGACAATGAGCCACAATAGAGTCCAGAAAGCCATTTTGCCAGATGGGAGAAGGTGCTTTCATTGCAAAATGTTGTCTTTTCTTTCCCTGCCCTATAAAATTGGCTTAAGTGAGAACCAAGGATATGTTTTAATGTCAGGATTCCCAGAAGACATAATGACATACAATAAAGGCATTGCCAGCCCCAGGAAGGATGTGGTTCAAATGCATTGAATACTATTTTCAATCTAAAACAGTGACTTCAGGGATAGAGAGAAGCATGGTAAAAGCTGGGAAGATAGTTATGGATTTTAGCATGCCTTCATTCCTTATTAATATTCCTCCTTTTTAAATGAAACACTGCAATAGGAAGCCCAATTACTTCTCATTAAGATGAATAAAAATGTTAGAATAAGCTGGACATAAAATAAACATTTAAAGTGATATATGGTTAATTCCACCGAGCTCTGAACTACTAATCAGGAACAGTCTATGGGAGAAAAGATAAGAGAATCCAGTTTTCATTAGAAATGTTCCAGATTCTGGTGAACTTCATCAAGCTCCTTGTGTGTTCCCCTCAAGGGGAGGGGTACTTTTGTTTTTGGGTCTCTGACAGCCCAGGGCTCTGTGAACCTGCCCTTCCCCCAAACAGCCCCAAACCCCCTGCCCGGTTCGAGAGGCTGGCTCCCCCTACCTCCCTCGGCTTTGTAAGCCTATCGTCGATGATCGTTTTATGGTTAGTCCATCTTTAACACAAAGGAATATTCCACCTGTGCTTTTCGTCTATTGAGGACAACAAACAGACAAGCTGTACAGAGAGTCTTTAGTAAAAATCAGCACTGACGTCATAATATGCGGTCCTTTTTGGTTTGGGTCCAGATGCAGGGGGAACACAAAACTTCATATTCTAGAAGCCTTTCTCATTGAGCTGACATGTTTTAGCCAACTGTCCTATTGGCTCACTGGACACACACTGGAAAAATGAGAGCATTACTGAGCATTCATGAATCTGAACACATGTAAAATGATCTGAAATAGCGTGCACATGTGCACATGCACATAAACACACACACACTCATCTCTGAGTTGCATGGGAGAAAGATCTCATCTGGGGCATCAAGAGAGGCTGATAGCACAATTCGGGCTGTCGGGGTGCACACAGTGGGCCTGCTGCTGGCCCCACTCTGCACAGGGTGGCAGTCCCTGTAAGGAGCTGACAGCCTGCTGTGACTGTTGCCTGCTTTAATTTAGCAAACTGGGTAATGGCCCAGTTTCTGCTCCTGCTCATGCTGTCTGAATTGCAGACCTTACCTGACAGAAAGCAGCTTCTTCACCCGGTCGCTTTCTTAAAAGCAGACAAAGAGACACCTTTTCCGTGTGATCTCTGTGCTGCTTCCGCACTGCAAATCCTAATCACAGCCCCATTCCACCACCCGCAGGCACACCCTGCCCTTCCCCTTCCTCCACGTGCTCCCTCCCGGCTGCCCTTCCAGCCGCAGCCCTTTCCACTGCCCACCCCCCCGCCCCCTTCCCAGACCGCCCCAGCCCCAGCCACGCTCCAAGTCCAATCTGAAGAGGGGCAGTTTCATTTCCCAATCATGATCCTTATTTGGTTTTTCTTTATTTATTTTTTGGTCAATAGAAAAGGATTTATTGGCTGGGGATTTTATCACTCAATCATTTTTAAGACAGCCTAGAATAAGACATAATCCTGTAAGTAAATTCCTTTTTTTTTTTTTTTGCTTTTTAATTTTATTTTTAATTGTGGCAAAATACATAGAACAAACTCTGCCATCTTAACCATTTTAAAGTGTACCAATCTCTAGAACTCTTTCCAAGTACAAACCAAACTCTATACCCCTTACACAACTTTCCATTCCCTGCCCCCGCATGGAGTAACCAACAGTCTCATCCTTCTGGATCTTCTGTGATCCCTTGGCTGTCCCTCCCACTCAAACCACCAGAGGCTCATTGCATCGGCGAGGAGATGGCTAACAGAAAACAGAGAAAAATCATTCTCTTATGATTTTCAGTCTTGAAAGTCTAAGCCTGGAGGAGAAGAGAACAAGAACACCCCTAGGCATGAAGACTAGATGGGGAAGAATACATGAGGAATCAGTGCAAGGCTGCCTGCCTGGGAGAAAACCAACACTCCAGAAGAGAAAAGACGGAGATGACAGGCGCTGACTCGTCCCCATGAAGGGCCTGATCCTCCACTACGCCAGGGTTGAGCCCCAGCAAGATGAGACCATCTGCAGGCACCCTGGACCCGGACCTAATCCACCACTGGACAGAGAGATGACCACGGGGACACCCCAGCCACTCCATCCCAAAGATACCTTGTCACGCTCCAGGAGTCTAGAGAAACCTGGGAAGACCCCAACTTGGCTAACATTGTCCTCACCGACCTGACAAAATGAGGACTTGCATTAAGCATTAAGTCCAATAATAGGGAGAGAAATTTATTTTTCTTGCCTATCAGCCTCTCCTCACTCTGCCAGCAACCACATCTCACTCACACTGCCCTAAACCACCCACTGCCTTGCTCAGACTTCATGCCCGGGGGGGCACAACAAACACACCTGAAGATGGAAACACAGAGCAGAAAGACAGCAAACCATTTGCTAATGGATAGCAAACCATAACAAAGAGTAAGCAAATAATTATTGAGCACCTACTGTATGCCAGGCACTGTTTTAGGTGGTCAGGATTCAATGAAGCAGACACAAATGCCAGTCCTCAAGGGTCTTATAGTCTAAGCGAGGAAGACAGACCATCCAGGAAGTAAGTGGATGCTGGTGGGAGGGAAGTACATCACTCAAAGGTTTGTTCCTTGGGCCACCTGCTTTCAATAGAACTCTTGTGTGCCTGGCCCCATGGTAGGCTTTAGGAACCTAGCATCCTGATTACAATAGGCATCTGAGGCCATTTCCTAAGATGAAAGAGGTCAATGAATAAGAAATGCGATAAGTCAGATAAGGTTTGGGGATTCTGTCTTCATACTTCCTTAACCAGCTAGTTTGAAACTGTGTAAAATGAACTCTATGACAGATCACTCAATGAAACTCTTTGTCAAACCCTACTTGGATGACTTCTGCCCACCACCGGCCCACCCCCACTGCACACAAGCATGAGTACGAATGCACCCAGGCTGGTCACCCAGGATCCTCCCCCTTTCTTCTGCCATAGAGCCAGGGTAGTATCTGTGGCTCCTCCCCAGCCCCAAGCAGCCTATGTGTGTCCAGGGAATGTGATGCCATCCCAGCTCTGATCTTGGGGCTAATCTGGTCTAAAGTAATCTGGCCCTAAACTAATCAGAGTAATCTCATCCACCTGGCCACAGGGACACTGTTTACCGGCAGGTGCATGTCCTCAGCTGTCCAGTCGGAGGGAAGCTCTGGGACGTGCCCTTCTTTGCTGGTTGCAAATGAGGAACTAGAGTCATGGAGTTGCCCAAAATCATGTTAGAACCACAGAAGGCTGGGAATGAGCTGCTGAGTGGAGTGCTCGTGGTTTCCATGTGCAGGTGTCTCTCTCCCATGATCTGCAAGGGTACATTTCAAACCCCCCCCGTGGATGGCCAAAACCACAGATAGTACTGAGCCCTACATAGACTGTTTTCTCCTGAACATGCATATATGTATGTAAGTCCTCAAGGGTCTTATAGTCTAAGCGACTTAGACTATATATGCACCATAAGAGATTAACAAAAATAATAATAAAATAGAACAATTATAACAATAAATTGGACTAAAAGTTTTGTGAAGGTGGTCTCTTTCTTTCTCTCTCAAAATATCTTCATTGTCGGGCGCCTGGGTGGCTCAGTTGGTTGAGCGACTGCCTTCGGCTCAGGTCATGATCCTGGAGTCCCGGGATCGAGTCCCGCATCGGGCTCCCTGCTCAGCAGGGGGTCTGCTTCTCCCTCTGCCCTCTTCCCTCTCGTGCTCTCTGTCTCTCATTCTCTCTCTCTCAAATAAATAAATAAAATCTTTAAAAAAAATATCTTTATTGTCATGTACTCACCCTTCTTCTTATGGTGATGATATGAGATGATAAAATGCCTAGATCCTGAGATGAGAGGAAGTGAATGACATAGGCGTTGTGACACTACATCAGAAGGAAGATCATCTGCTTCCAGGCCATGGTTGCTAAAGTGTGAAACCACAGATAAAGGAGGAAATCTGCTCACTCACTGCTCACATGACATCTCCCCAAGGGGGGATGTCACCTAATCCCCCTCTCCTTGGATGGGCCGGACTTAGTGACCTACTTCTATTGGACAGATGTGTTAGGAATCATGTTCTGTAACTCCCAGGGCTCCACCATAAAAATAGCTTCCACCTGGCTCTCTTGCTCTTGGGTGATTTGCTCTGGGGGAAGCCAGCTGCCATGTTGTGAGAAGGCCCATGTGGGAAAGAACTGAGGTCTTCCTGCCACCAGCAATCAGTACAGTCTACCCACCAAGCAAATAAGCCATCTTAAATACATATCCTCTTGGCCCAGCAAGCTTTCAGATGACTACAGAACCACCTGACATCTTCAGTGCAACCCCATGGAGATTCTGAGCCAGAACCGCCCAGCTAAACTGCTCCCAGACTCCTAACCCACAGAAACTATGAGATAAAAAATAGTTTTTGTTGTTGTAAATGACTAAGTTTTTAGGTAATTTGTTATGTACTGATAGATAACTAATATCATTTCCAGACAAAATCATCGAGTTGCTGGATCAACCCTCACCTGAAGCTAAGTGCCTCTAGATTTTTCAGTGAAATGCGTCAAATAGAGTCTCTCGATTGTTTTAATTAGGTTGAGTTAGATTTTCTGTTATTTTCTATTAAAAGCATCTTGGCAGATACATTCCCAATTCTTCCTCCCAGTCTCAGGCTTCTGAAGGGAACTAAAAATGTGGATTAACTGACTATTTAACTTCAGCTCAAAATCTTCATTCCAGCTACTCCTGCTTGTAACTGTGGCATTAATGTTAATGGAAGCAGATACTGCGGCAATCTCCATGCAGAGTGTTCATTCTCTTGCTTAAGGATGTAATAAATGGAGATGGGAAGGTAGTTTACACCTGAATAAAAAAGAGTCTACAGGTAATAACCCTTAAATGTAACATCACTGTAGATACCAGCTGTTATTTGCCTGTCCAAAGCAGCCAAAGAGAAGGAGCGAGGGAAGATGTAATATTTCTACTCGACAGTGGGCCTCTAGCCTTCTTGAAACTAAAATGAGAAATGAGAGAACTATGTAGTGGTCACAGCGCTTTGGTGGCTGAAAACAAGGTGTGGCCTTTCTGTTCCTTTTGGATGTAGCCACTTGCAATTCCAAAAAAGAGAGCAGGTCTTTCTTTTAAGAGAAGGAGTGTGTGTGTGTGTGTGTGACAAAGTGGAGAGATTACAACAAGAAAACGTGACTCATTCTGGCTGATGATGCTCAGAATGATCTGGAAGGAATAAGGTTGACAGTGAGTTCTGAAAGGCAAGAAATCAAAGTTAAAAGGAGGCACTGGATGAAATACATCTCCAGGAGCCCTGGGCATTCTCCCTCCTCTGAACAAAATGTATGCTGGCCAATAAGATTTGCACATTTTCTGTAAATTGTGGATATCGATGACTGCATAGACATGGTCATGCAAAATCGGCAGATCTATGGTCTATGAATGCCCAGTGAGAATTATCAGTAAACTACATCTTTATTTGTGCTCTTATGACCACTTCCTGCGTTTGGTTGTTTATTTATTTGTTTATTTATTTAATCTATTTATTTATTCAGGGATGAGACTATTGGCTCGTTATTCAGGGAAAAAAATCTTGAAATTCACTTCTATGCATTTCATCACAGAAATTCATCACAAGAAGCCCCGTGGCAGGTCGCTTTTTTGTGAGGAGGGACAGAGTTAATGTCTGGCTTTGGAGTCATAGGAACTTGATATGGACTTTACTTTCCTCTTAACTACCATATAACTCTCAGTAAGTGATCGAGTCTGTCCAAACATCGGTCTCTTCATCAGTAATATTAATTATGTTATTTGTGATGACAAAAAGAGCATGCATGCTCATAAAGCTTATTATGTTTCAGACCCGGTCCTGGTCTTAACTCCTTTGATCATATCACCTAATGTAACTCTCTTCTCCCAAAGCTCAGCACATAGTAGACACTGCAGGGGCAATGCTCCCTTTCATTTGGAAATGAAATATTAAAGGCATAATTAATAGAGTATAAAATGATCTACTGTAACATTTCTCACACATCCAGGTGACGTGAATCTAAAAAAAAGTATTTTTACATTTTCACTCTCCGACCAATGTCCTTAGAGCACACACACACACATGCATGGTGAAAGAGCATGATTTCTAAAAATCAATGTATCATTGCCTTTTCTATAACATCTATTTCTATCTAGTCCACCTGGTATCACTGGGGACATCAGAGGGACACTGTACTTCAAAGACAAATGCCATCTTAATTGGACAGGTCTCTTTTTAACATTTACCATTTCCTGTTGGGTCCAACTCAAAGCAGTCAATACTTTTTTTATAAACAGGGAAGAAAAAAATGCCATCCAAAGCTCAGGTCTCTAAGTTACTGCCGTGTGTTTGGTGCAAGTGTGTTTATCCCAGCGCCCACGCAGGTGTAATGCCATGCATAGGTATTATCCATTCTAGGCACAGCGCTGGGGCTGTGTCTGCATGCGCCACCTGAGTCAGTATGCATGACAACCCAGTGCAGGGCTATTCAGCCACAAGGTCTGCCGTCACTCACAGTGGTAGGGTCCAGAATTGCTGGGGTTGACCCAGGTCTGCCCACAATGCCCAAGTCCTCAGCTGAGACACTAAGGGATGTCTTGCTTTTGCTCCTATTGACTCAGTTCCAGCAAAAACACTGAGGAAATGCAGTGGACCATACCACCTTATCTTCAAATTCAGACCATACACCAAAGCAATGTGGTGAACCCACTGCAGAGGTGCCATGATGCAAGAGGCTGCGTATTTATGGATTTGGGCATCAAAGAGACCTGAGTTCAGACATCAACTTTGCCAGCTGCTGACAGTGTGAATTCACTTCTCTGAGCCTGTTTTCTTTTTAGGACTACATGAGACAATATTTATACACTCCCTGAAACATAGCAAACTCTCAATAAATGGCAGAAGCAATAAAATAATAATGATTATTTTGATGTATTTATTTAGGAAAAGACTCAGCCTAAAGGGCAAAATGATCCCTGGTTTCAACAATGGGTATCAAAAAGAGAGCAAGCAAGGCTTGTGCCAGGAACACACTTAGCTGGTTGGGACACAGTGGCAGAGGGAGCCATAGTTGCAGGAAGCAGTGTGTCTCTGAGGCAGCAGAGAAGGAAAACCCTTGGCTTATGAAATCTGAAAAGTTACCTACCCTGTCCTGCCCCTGTTACCCCTCCATGAAACTCATGCTAATACCTGATAGAGGAAAATCAGTTACACCCAATGATGAGTAATAACAAGGTTTCTATACAAAACCATGGGAGGAAAAATTGGAAAAGGGTAGCAAAACATAACAAAATGGAAAACCCTCATGTTTTCATAGAGCAGCTAAAAACTATTACCAAACATTGTGTAGTGAATTTTTTTTTAAGATTTTATTTATTTGAGAAAGAGAGGAGAAAGAGTGAGCACAAGCAGGGGGAAGCACAGAGGGAGAGGGAGAAGCAGACTCTCTGCTGAGCAAGGAGCCCGATGTGGGATTCCATCCTAGGACTCCGGGATCATGACCTGAGCTGAAGACAGATGCTTAACCAACCGAGCCACCCAGGGGTCCCTGTGTTGTGACTTTAAAAAAGAATGGGAAGCAATGACATCTCTGAAGAAAGATCACAAAGAAGAAACACTTGTCTCACATATACTAGCTTAGTATTAAAAGGTATCATTCAAAAGTGATAAATCTGGTGATAAAATCATGTGCATATGTCTAAGCACTGAGGAATATACTAACATAATATTACAAACCAAAATTGGGTAGTGAAAAACAAAAGAAGAGAAGGAAAGGAAAAGGAAATGTGCTAATTGTAGCCTTCACCATGGTAGAGAATGGAAAAGATAGTATCTAAAGAAATAAGAACTAAAGATGTCACACAAAGTTATAATCATAGAAGTTATGGCTAGAACAAAACATAAACCCTCTTAAATATCAGGGGACCCAAAGCAAACAAAATAGACCACAGAGTAGAGGACTTGAAGGAACAAACAAAAATCTAATATACAATGACATTTCTGAGACCAAATATGTGTCAGGTCAAATGTAAATGGGCTCCACTGATCTATCAAAACGATTTTCAGGTTGGTCCAAAAAGCAAAGCCAACCCCAAGCTGTATTCAAAAGACTCACATCACCAAGTTGTTTCACAAAGCTGAAAATAGAAAGTTATCTGAAGGCGCACCAGACCGACATCAACAGAAGGCAGCCGAGGCCATGCCGTTAATATCCGAGAAGGCAGGATTCAAAATAAAAGCTTACAATGAGATGTGGAAGACTGCATTTTGATGGTAAAGGGAAAAATCTACAGTGATGATATAACTGTTCTGAACACCCATACATCAGGTGACACAGTGGCAACGTTAACCAAGCAGAAACTACAGGAGACATGGGAGAAACCACAGTGTCACCAGCAGCAGGGGACAATTCAAATTCAACACTCTCCATCTATGACAGACCAAGTGGGCAAAAACTTAGGATCTAGCCCCCCCAGATAACATAATTAATAACACAGACTGTACTGAGCCATACACATTACACACCTTGACAATGGATCATTTATTTTCTTTTCAAATGCCCATGAAATATTAATGAAAGAATTGATCACATTCTAGAACACAAAGGAACCCTGATAAATCCTCAAAAACCAGAAACAATATAGACCAGAATTCTCTGATCACAATGTAATAAAAATGGAAGCAAATAACAAAATTGGCAAATAAAAAAAAAATCCTTTCCACCTGAAAATTAAAACTAAATTCAAAAAAAAAAATCATTCTTAGATATACTCTGGGGTCAAAGAGGAAGCACAGCCCCCAAATTAAGAATTTCCGAAAAACAATAGTGAGAACATTGTATATCAGAATCTGTGAACGCTGCTGAAAAACACTCAGAGAAAGTCATAAACTCAGAAACTTAGATCAGTAAAAAATAAAGAATAAAAGCAAACAAATTGGGCATCTGACTAAAAATGTTAGGAATAAAACAAAGGTGAGAAGTAAAGAGCTAATAAAGAAAAAAAAATTAATATGTTAGAACATTAGAAACCCACAGAACTGAAGAATAAACCCACAAGGTATATCTTCAGGAAAAAGAGAGCAAGAAGTTAGATAATCCACTAACCTGATCACAAGAGAGGCAGGAGAAAATGCAAGAAAATATAGAGATGGAAATTATAAATAGACCAATTTTCACTGGAGAAAAAAAAAATGCTTAAAGTCTTTTGATAAAAATGGAGCTGGAAAAAGGCTAGCCTTGGGGAAATTTTATAAGATTTTTTAAAAAACCAGATCCAATAATGCATAAACTATCATAAGGCAGGTAAAAAGAAGAAAAATGCCCCAAAATCTTTTATTGAAACAAATACAAAATGACACCTAAACCTGGTATAGATTGGGAAAAAACAAAGCCAAACAGAAAAAACAAACAAACAAACAAAAACATAGCCTAACCTTATGATGCAGATTGGTGTAAAAATAAGATATACAATATTAGTAAACAATATCCATTAGACCATTAAACAATAGTACACTTTAAAAAGTGGATTTTATCCAAATCAAAACCTCAATGAGATACCACCTCACACCAGTCAGAATGGCTAAAATGAACAAGTCAGGAAACGACAGATGTTGGCGGGGATGCGGAGAAAGGGGAACCTTCCTACACTGTTGGTGGGAATGCAAGCTGGTGCAGCCACTGTGGAAAACAGTATGGAGGTTCCTCAAAAAGTTGAAAATAGAGCTACCATATGATCCAGCAATTGCACTACTGGGTATTTAGCCCAATGATACAAAAGTAGGGATCCGAAAGGGTACATGCACCCCGATGTTTATAGCAGCAATGTCCACAATAGCCAAACTGTGGAAAGAGCCAAGATGTCCATCGACAGATGAATGGATAAAGAAGAGGTGGTATATATATACAATGGAATATTATGCAGCCATCAAAAGGAATGAGATCTTGCCATTTGCAACGACGTGGATGGAACTGGAGGGTATTATGCTGAGCGAAATAAGTCAAACAGAGAAAGACATGTATCATATGACCTCACTGATATGAGGAATTCTTAATCTCAGTAAACAAACTGAGGGTTGCTGGAGTGGGGGGTGGGGTGGGAGGGATGGGGTGACTGTGTGATAGACACTGGGGAGGGTATGTGCTCTGGTAAGCACTGTGAATTGTGCAAGACTGTTGAATCTCAGATCTGTACCTCTGAAACAAATAATGCAATATATGTTAAGAAAAAAAAAAAAGAAGAAGAAGAAGATAGCAGGAGGGGAAGAATGAAGGAGGGGAAATCGGAGGGGTAGATGAACCATGAGAGATGATGGACTCTGAGAAACAAACTGAGGGTTCTAGAGGGGAGGGGGGTGGGAGGATGGGTTAGCCTGGTGGTGGGTATTGAGGAGGGCACATTCTGCATGGAGCACTGGGTGTTATGCACAGACAATGAATCATGGAACACTACATCTAAAACTAATGATGTAATGTATGGGGATTAACATAACAATAAAAATAATAATAATAATAATTTAAAAAGTGGATTTCATTTCAGAAACTGAAGAACAGTAAATTAGTAAGGAATCCATTAATAAGCCATCCTATTACTGGATGTAAGTAGAAAAATCATATGACCATATGGTTTTTGACACTAAGAAGAAGGTGCATATAAATTCAACAACAATTTTTGATAAAAAAGAACAAAAGCTCGATATAATATGAGTCATATATAAAGGTTTCCTAGAAATTTATAAGAAAAAGACAATGACTAAGTTGAAAATGGGGCCAAGAGAGCTCACAGAAAAGGAAATATAAATGGTTAAGCATAGGAAAAGAAGCTCAACTTCACTTTAATGAGAGCTCCCCAAATTAAAGCTATCTTGAGATGCCATTGACACCTATTGGATTGGCAAAAATCCAGAAGTTTGAGAATACTCTGTGCATGAGGCTATGGGGAGACAGGTGTCGTATATTGCTGGTGGGAATATAAATTGGTATAACCCCTGTGGAGGGCAAATCAGCACCATCTATCAAAATTACATATGTATCTACCCTTTGACCCATCAATTATACTTCTGGGAATTTATCCTCCAGTTACACTTGCACACGTGTGAAATGATGTCTGTGCAAGGTTATTCATTAACATTACTTGTAAAAGCAAAAATGGCAAGCAACCTAAATGTCTTTCTGTAGGGAACTGGTTAAATAAATTATGGTACATCCATACAATATAATACCATGAAGTTGTAAAGACATAGTGACACTTTCTATATATATATGTGGATACAGAAAGACTGCCAATATATATTATTAAGTAAAACAACAATAACAAAACCACAAGGTGCCTTTTGTGGAAAAAGATATATATATCCATAGATAGATATAAGATATTATATTATAATATATGAAAGATGCATCTCTATATGAAAGATATATCTATATCTATGTTATATATATATTTGTGCTAGGTTGTAGACAATTCCCTATAGTTTCAGGAAAAAGTCTTTCAAATATTGGCCCCAATCTATTCTTCCAGGTTGATCAACCACTATTATTCCCTCCAATACACATACCCCTCTGACTATATAACGAATGCTTCAGTTACACTGAGCCACTTAACAGTCTCTGGTCGTCTTTGTGCATGTATTGCTCCCTCTGCCTGAAGTACCAAGATGCCCCCTATCTGCCAGATGACTAGCTACTCTACTCATCCTTCAAGAAGACCCAGTTCCAATAATGCCCCTGCACTAGGGAGAGAGAGAGTGTGTTTCTCTTCTGTGGGGTTACATGCACAGATTTTCAGATTGTACTAAAGTGCTTTGCTCAGATATAATTCCCTAAGAAGACTATGAGAAATTCAGAGGAGCAATCATGTATTATCTGGCCCAGATCATGCACATATTAAATATGTCTTCGAATAGTAAATATAAACAACCGACATGTTCATGGATAGGTGAACAAGTTAACAGACTGTGGTATATACATACAGTAGCATATTATTCCGCCTTTAAAAAGGGGCAGTTCTGACACATGCTACAGCATGGATGAAACTTGAAGACATTATCTTAGCTGAAATAAGCCAGATATAAAAGGACAAATATTGAAAACATACACTGGAAACATGAATTTTCTAGGACAAATACTGGAAATTTTTACAACTTTTCTCAAGTGGTCAAATTCATAAAGACAAAAGGTAGAATGATGGTTGCCAGGAGCTGGGGAGAGGAGGAGGTGGGGAGTATGATTTAATGGGTACAGAGCTTCACTTTGGGAAGATGAAATGTTCTGGAGTTGGGTAGTGGTGATGGTATGCAATAGTGTGAATGCACTTAATAACCCTGAACTATATACCTAAAAATGGCTAAAATGGCAAATTTTATGTTGTATGATTTTTACCACAATGCAAAAGTATGCTTTCACCTAGGGGTATCCAAGGAATCCTTAAGGTAGAAAGTCTCTATCCCCAAGAATACTTTTTTATCCTATTCTTGAAGATGGTAAATATTGTACAGTGTGTCCCTGATCATCTGTCAGAATCTATTCTATCCTTACAAAGTTTTCTCTTGGGACTTAACTGAAAGCTGTAAATGAATGGTCACTAAGACCTTGGTAAATATGCTACACCATTCATTTGTCAATAAATATCCATGACTCACTAGGTGGTGGACACGAGGTGCTAGGGATACAGACGTGAGAAAGGTGGACATCTTTTCCTCACCTCAAGGAGATTACCACACAACATTGAATCTAAAGATTCAATGAAACACGGTGAAGACCCTTCACCTACAGATCCTTCCAGTCTATGGGGTCACCCTCTCACTGGCCCCCTGACCTCCTCTCTACTGTCTGTGATCATTTTCACTCAGGATACTGGGAATCTGTTAACATCCCACAGTAGAGAACCAAATTCCTTAAGTAAACAAAGCAGAAAAAGTTTATGAAATACAGGTCTGGGTAGAAAAGCACTGCTCATTTTTATGTTTTATTTTCGAATTGGTTATTGCTGGGGTAGAGAAGTGCTATTGATTTTTGTATGTTGATCTTGAGTCTAGCAATCTTGCTGGACTCTATTATTAGTTCTAATAGTGTGTGTGTGGATTCCTTTGGTTATTCTGGGTAGATGATCATATCATTTACAGATATTGTCCATTTTATCTCTTTCCTCCCAATCCTTACAACTCCAATTTCTTTCTCTTCCCTCGTAACATTGGCCATGACCTTTTAAATAAAATTTCAAAAACAAACACCACAAGGCAGCAAAAAAAGTGGATTAATTTTATTATATTGAAAGAAAAGATTTTTGTTCAAAGAAACCATGAGCAAAGTTACTGAACAATAGAACAGAAGATATTGGCAATGTCTAAAACAACAAGAGGTTACTATTTCTAGAATATGTAAGGAACTTCTGCATGCCACCAAGGAGAAAATGTCAAGCCAGTGGGAAAATAGTCAAAGGATATGAATAGTGATTTATAGATGAGGAAACTTGAAAGCTAAGAAGCACATTGAAGAGATGTTTAAAATCATTAATAATCAGAGAAATGCAAATTAAAACAATAATGAGACATCACTTTATATATATTAGACTGGCTCAGTTAGAAAGCTGGATAATGGCAAATGTTGGAGGGGATATGGGGCTATAAGAATATACTCCAATGTTTTATTTAATAGGAGTGGTAATTATGAAGAGCAAATGGGCAGCTTTCAGTCAAGTTTGATATACACATCTGCTAAAAGATATGTCCCCAGACCCCACACAGGTCCATAAGTGGGATACATATAAGGAAAGTCATAGTAGCATTATTTGAGATGTTGAGGAGTTGGAGACAGTTGGGTTGTCCACCACCGGGTGAGTGGAGAGGTAAAATATGGTAGATGCAAACCATGGGGTCCCATACAGCAACCGGAAGAAACAGCATGGATGTGCACATACCGACATGGACGGGTCTTAAAAACATAGTGCTGAGTAAGAGAAATAAAAAAGTCGATGATGTCTCAGCCAATGCCATTTATATAAAATTAGGTTGCACGCATACAAATCAAGAATAGACATTTTTCAAGAACATATATGAACAAAAATAGCAAGTACATGTTAAGTCCATCAAAATAGTTGCCTGTAGGGGTAGGACAAATGGGGAAAATGAATGAATGAATGAATGAATGAATGAATGAATGAATGAATGAAAAATAAATAAATAAATAAAATAGGAGCAGGCCTTTGCACAGAGTGATGGTAGCAAAGCTCTATGACAGAAGAGAGAGATTAATTAAGAAATAAATAAATAAATAAAAGCAATGCTGAGAGGCCAAAGGATTCCAGAAAGAAATGACAGGAGCCAAGCTGGTGTCTCAGAAGGATCACTCAGAGCTTCTAGCTCAACCAAAGGGTCATCCCAAAGCTATCTCAGAAATGCCCACAGGGGCGCCTGGGTGGCTCAGTCTTTAAGTGTCTGCCTTCAGCTCAGGTCCTGATCCCAGGGTCCTGGGATCAAGCCCCGCGTCAGGCTCCCTGCTCTGCAGGAAGCCTGCTTCTCCCTCTCCCACTCCCCCTGCTTGTGTTCCCTTCTCTCGCTGTGTCTCTCTCTGTCAAATAAATAAATAAAATCTTAAAAAAAAGAAAGAAAGAAAGAAATGCCCATAAAAGTGGAACCAACCACACTTGACATTATGGGATAAGAGTGAACTCCAAGAAAAGGCATGATAAGGAAGAAAGAAGAGCCCTTTTGCCTGCTTCCCACCTAGTGCAGAAAGAGAGGGGTGCAACCAAGTGGGAAGGGAGGGGTGGGACCATCTCATCCCACTCACTGCCCTTTACATCCTGTGCACAAGGAGAGGAGGACTCAGGGAAAAGCAGCCTTGTCTACTGAGCTGGCCAGGCTCCAAGCCCCTGTGGCTCGTGTGATATGTTAGAGCACAGGAGGGGCAGGCTGGGGGTACAGAGAGCCCAACCCTGTATTCATTACATATGGAGGAGTACCTAGTTCTCAAAGATCTGATTTATAGAAAATAAACAATGGGCCTAGAAGCCCAGTGGTCAGTCAGCTAACACACACAACCTTCTCTTGGTTGCTTTACTTGGATACATCATTTGACATGGCGGCAGGTTGGGGCTGCAACCCCGTGTCTGCTGAGGCCCTCCAGAAAGTTGGGACAGCAGGAGCTGGGCCATAATGGAAACGGTATTTTTATTAATAACTGTCAAAAAAAAAAAAAAACCACGGTGGTATAACAGGTGGAGTGTTAGGAACTATGTATTTACCTGGCTTCCTGAATTTATTCTCGGCTGGGTATGGATTGTTATATACAAGTTTCCTGGAAAGTTAGCCAGCCTGCGGCTCTCAAAATATGCTTGGGTGGGTGGGGGGTGGCACAGGGAAGTGTCTCCTGTCTCTGGGCATTATGGAAAGCAGGAACAGGAAAGAAAAACAAAGATAATGCAGTGTCTGCAGGGAGTGGGTTTAGGGTGGGGGGCTGGTCATGAATTCAGAATAAAGGCTGCCAATGAGAAAAAAGGAGTGATCGCTGTCCTAATTTAGGGTCGTTCTATTGCTCAGTGATTTCCAGGCAAGTCCCAGGGGGATCAAAGTGAGTTTAAGATGAACATGTTTGGTGCCCAAAGTTAAGTGATTAGATTTTATCTGAGGACAATGGCTCAGACTCTGAAGGGTAGCACTGTCTTACCCACCCTGTGTAACCATGTGACCGTCTGGAAGGTGGCAGTATACAGGGGTCAGGGCTCTGCAAGTTGGAATGCCAGCAGCACTGGGTCTCTGACACCAGGAGAGAAACAAATTTAGGAATAAATTGCCAATATAGATGGTGCTGAAATCATTATTCATATATACACCTTCATAAGAATTTAGAAGGAAATTCTAAATGCAAAAGCTTGGAAAGCAACCCAAATCCAAACCCACTCACAAGCACTACATGGAAGGAACATCTATTTTAGATGTCATAGGCCCACAACTGTCACCCCTGAGAAAGAGCACAAGAAGAAATAAGCATGGTTTCCCCAAGCCTCCAGGGTGGGGACAGCTGGTCTACCAGCCCCACCTGGTTCCTACATTTCTCTGGAGAGATGTCTCTTTGGCGGTCCCTGAAGTGCCACTGGGTACCCAGCACAGTCCCATAGGTGAATGAATGAAAAAATCAGTCTTGAAAATTCGCCCTCACGTGAATTTACAACTGCCTGTAGTTGAGAGACCGGGTGGGTCTGTTTTGTGACATTCTTCATCATCTAAAGCAATCCCTCTGGGATGTGACACCACAACCTTCCCATCCCCACCACTCTCCCCATCTCCATGTGTTCATTTTTATGTTTTATTTTCGAATTGGCTATTGCTGGGGTCCTGAATATCAAACTCAGAGTCCCTGAATATCAAACACTCCATACACCAATGTGACAATTAGCAAGACATGGCCCCAGTGTCCTGAAAGAAATGGCAACACCTCTGAAATGCCAGACTTGCACCCAAGGCTTGGTTTAGACTCCCCCAAAATTAAGGTCAACATGTGCCTGGGCATCAAATCAGAGAGAACTGTCAACTCCTTCAACTTGTCAGTTCTGTGGTACTGAAATTTCTTTCTTAAAACAGTATCCAATTTCAAGGATAAAGGGAGAGAACGTATAATACAGATGTTTCATGGAGTTTGAAGTAGTAAGAGTCTAAAACTATCACTTTTACTTTGTCAGCCACCTCTGAAGACTTCAAAGCATTTTTTTTTGTGAGCATTTTAACACAAAATTTCACAACAGCAGACTGGGCAGACATTGTCTTCGCTTCACAGGAAGAAATGAATGAACTGTGAAAGGTCTGCTGACCAAGCCTCTTTCTACTACATGTCGTTGCCTAAACCCAAAGGTCAGGACCACATTTTTAAAGCAGTGCCCATAGATTCCCCGGCTGTCCTGATCTTCCAGGGCTGGAGAGGCAAAAGCAAAAGTCAGGCAGTGAAGGGAAGGGCTGACTTGGGGCTGGTGCAGGTGGGGGCCAAGCCAGAATGCTCTTGGTCTGCTCAGAGAACACAGCTGAACCAATGGCCAATCACTGCCACAGCAATGAGGACCTCTGTGTTGCCAGATAATCTGATTTTTAAAGAGAAGATACACATGTAATAATTTTTGGATAAAATCCACTGATTTTTAAATGTTAGCTTTTTTTTTTTAATTTATAGCAAGCCAAACAAATCACATCTGTGAACCAGACACTGTCCAAGACAGTCAGTTTGCAATCACAGTCCTAAAATGTCATCACTGAGAGCAACTCCTATCTATGTTTAGGAGAGGGGAAGAAAAGAACCCCTATTTAAAACCACAAATGACCACAGCCACATCTCTCTGCTAGGGGAAGTGTATCCTTTCTCACCAGTCTGGAATATTTTCAAAAAAACATAGTGATAGGCCTGGGCTGGGAGCCTCCCCTGTCCCAATCCCCAGACGTTGTCTGAAAGGGGAGAGTAGATTTTATCTGCTTAGAAATGGGAACAGAATGTGAGGTTTGGAGGTCTGAGTTCTGCTGCACAGAAAGCCCTTCCATCCTCCCTCCCAGTCTTCAGTGAAGGTTTACCATAAGACACTGCCATTTGCTAAGAGAGCTTGGGATGAAGGAAAAGGCAGGGGTCCCCTGCCTGTGTCTATGTGGTTAGTGGGGAAGAAACAGCCATAGGGCAGGGCTCCAGATATGCCAATAGTTCTGTGCAAGACGTGGGAGAAATAAGTCACACAAGACTCCTCAGGGGGATTGAAAGGAGGTTTCCTTGCTTCCCATGGTAAGTGGAACAGGATTTGGGATTTTTTTTTTTTTTTTTACTTTAAAGATCAGCATGACCAGGGTTTGAGGCCATATTTAGGCAGGCAGCCAATAAGCTTTGAGTCCTTAAGAGCAAGTCACATCCCACAGGCTGCTTCATGGTGGACAATGAGGGCTTATGTCCTGCCAAGAGCCCCAGGGTTATCAGGCCCAGGGGCTTAGGAGTGGGACTCATAGCCAAAGTGTGTATTCTAAAAGGTGTGACCTCGCTGTACTAAACCACCAAATGGAGGTGCCATGTGGGGCATCACCTCATGACCACGGAGTAAAGCCTAGGGCAGCCAGGGACAGGGATTTTGTTCCTTCCCCGGCTCCTTCAGTTTCCTGAAAACCCAATCTTGATGGCAGCAGAGGTGGTCTTGAGTAGATAGAAATGCCCTCAGGACCCTTCTTGGACAGTTCCCAGGGGCTAAAGAAGCCAACACGACTATCAAACAGAACAGAGGGGAAGATCCCTATGGCTATCCTTGGAAATAGCTCTTTCTGCCCTGGACACTAGAAGGTTTTCAATACCGTCGCCGCCCACCCCTCCAACACCTGAGGAAGTGACCTCAACCTACAGAGACCCAGCCTGAAAACTTGCAGTTCAGACCTAGGGGAAGTGACATCTCACAACTGGCCTAGGGACTTTGTTATTCAAAGGGTCTTGCAGAAGGGTTCTTTCTTCTTGTTACCTCTAGTGGATTTTAGAGCCGCTTATCAGGAGTCACAGTGGAGAGAGGAGTTTTCCTTACATCTGCTTGGCTATAATTAATGTATGAATTGTTGGCATATTTTTTAAGAGAAAAATAAACAAACAACCGCAAAGGAAGAGTAGTGTGCCCATCTATGGTCTGACTACCATCATGTCTCATAACCAGATCAGTTTATTTGGTTAAAGCAATGTGAACTGTAACCCTGAATAATTTATTGAACTATTGAACCACTTGCAAAATAATTGAAGCTTGAGCCTAGTTCTACATAACAGATTCAAACTGGAGAGAAATATATTAGCAAGATCTCAACCTCTAGAAATAAAAAAGGCAAGTAAGAAACCTGACGGTCTTTACCATAACACCCAACACACATCTATAAAGCATTTCCCACTGGCCACTGTTTTTGGCATTGAGTCAGTAGCATCTCCCATCTCACCCCAACTGGGCCCTACCACACAGGGCTGGGAGCTGAAATGGTGGAGGGCCAAGGAAACAAAATGAGAGGCAAGCCCAGTGTTGGAGGAGGTGGGGGAGCAAGGAAGCCTTTTGGCTACAGCAGAGGACATCTTGACAGTGACCTACAACCCAAGAGTCTGGTGAGGACAATCTGGAGAAGTTCGCTGTGCACAAATAAGATGGGATCCACCGGTACAGGGAAAGGAAGTTTCGGCTCCACCTGGCTCTGAGCCCTGATGAGAAAACACCTGGAATTTCATGTGCACATCTGGGCCCACATGATTAGAGGGGCACTGATAGACGAAGGAATCCTATAATTAGCATTCGGGGGGGAAGGCAGGAATTTCAACCATGTCCAATGGGGATTCGTGAAGGAGCGTACTTTTCCCCTGAGTATTAAACTTTCTTTATTGTGCAAGTGTTCTGATACATATACTATATACAGATACTATTTTGATACATATATTAGAGTAACAAACTATGGAAACTACAGATAAGCAAAAAGGAAAAACATTAGAAACCACAATCTCAACAGCTAGAGATGTATATCCTTTCCAGTTTTTACATACTGCATTCCATAATAAATTGCATTTATACAGTGGAGTCATGTGATTTCATAATCTGTTTTTGCAATTAATACATCTTGTTATTATCTATAACAATATATATTTTGAATGTGCATGTCTCTCACGTCCATAAAGTATGTGTACAAAATTATTATTTTTTTAAGGAAGTTTTTTTTTTAAGATTTTATTTATTTATTTGACAGAGACACAGCGAGAGAGGGAACACAAGCAGGGGGAGTGGGAGAGGGAGAAGCAGGCTTCCCACTGAGCAGGGAGCCCGATGCTGGGCTCGATCCCAGGACCCTGGGATCATGACCCGAGCCGAAGGCAGATGCTTAACGACTGAGCCACCCAGGCGCCCCCAAAATTATTTTTAATGGCCACAAGGCGTTCCTGTACCGTCACCTACTAATGAATGTAGGTTGAGTCTGACTTCCAGATCTACAAGCAACGCTGTGGAGACATTGGTATTCCAATAACCAGAAAGACTTTGTACTAAGGAAGTATCGTCTATGTTTTGTCCTTTAATCCGTCTAAGCCTAGGAGGGAGATACTGTTAATTTCTCTGTTTTATCAATGAGAAAAATGAACTTAGAAATTTTAAGTAACTAACTGGCAGTGACGTTCTGGGCAGGGAGCAGAGCTGGAATTTCATCCCAGGTCTGCCTGATGCTGCAGCCAAGACTCATAATTACCACAATCTAGTGCTGTCTGCACACATCTATCACATTTTTTCTGACTACTTCTTTAGGATAAATGCCTGAATGTACACTTACTAGGACAAAGGAAACCAGAACTTTTAAGACAAAGAAACGGAGGGGGGAAGAAAAGTCAGCGTGTTCAGAGATCTGCAGTTCCTTGCAGTGGGAGGGAGGGGTCGGGCTGCAAGATTTGATTCACTCTGGGCTCTTCCGCCCAGCCCACGGGGGACCAGGAGCACACGTGCTCCAAAATGGAACCGCCTCCATGGTGAAGAAGGCCCTCTCCCCTCTCCAAAAGCATCCCAGGCAAGTTTGGAGGGCCTCTGCAGAAACAGGAGCCCTGAGAGGAGAGGCTGAAGGGGAAGACCCGGGGCCCTCTCCAGCCCTCCCGTTCTGTGATCCTGCAGCCCAGCCGGCCGTCTGGTACTACAGTTATGATATAGAATTTGGGGAGTCTTCGTTTATATGCCACACTTACTAAATCAGTGTTCCAAAACTATTTATGTAAAAGAAAAGTCATCTTTGATCTCTAAAAATGTATGGGGGTAGGTGGTGAAGGAGGAAGGCACGAACCCATATATGGAAATGTGTTCAATTAGAGCAAAATGCAAAACGGCTTCTGTTTCCAGTTACGAGCCTTTGTTCCCTGACAGTGGCCGTCTTCCACCTTGCTGGAGCCTGCTGCCCAGCCTTGTTTTCCTTGCAGGAGCCACACATTATTATTATAACTGAAAATGCACCCTCACCTGAACAAAGCTGCGGCATGGGCACCAAAAGACACGCAGACCGCTTCGCCTAAGCTGGCCTTTCTTCCCTTCCATTCTGATAGATCTTTTTCCCCCCTTTTTGTCACTCAAAATGAGTGTCTGATGTACCAGCATAAATTGTTAAAAGCAGTTTTAGGTAAAGGAAGAGAGAGTAAAGTGGCGTTTTTTTCACAAAAGCCAACCTCAATTTATGTCAAAGAGGGTTAAAAGACCTTGGGATTAAAGCAATAAACTTGCCGCTGTCAAAGCTAAAACCCGCTAACAATTTAGTGCCAAACGCATGTTGTTCAATATCATTTCATATTATATTATGTCACAAAGAGCTGACGGTTCTGCATCACTCTGACAAGGCTGATTTACTCTGAAGAATTCATCGACATTTTGCACAGTCAAAGCTGACTTCATTTTGTTTGGATGGACGGTGGGAAATATCTCTGTACTTGAGTTCGAATATTAGTCTGAAAATCATTCTCAGATTAAAGATTCAGGAGACCATTGGTCCACAGCTTTGCAAAGTAAGGACTTTGAAAGGCAGGAATAGACTTTTCATGGCTCTCATTGACAAAGTATTTAGACCAAGGCTTTAATAAAAATCAACAGAGGTTAAGTCAGATTTTTTTTTTTTTTGGAATCTCCTAAAGTACGTGAATTATTCGGCCAACTGCTCAGAAAAAGAAAATCGTACAAGAGGATTTTCCCTGATCGAGACATAAATCATTTATAAACTCCTTAAGAGACGTTAATCACCTTATTTTCTTAATTATGTGTACTCATGATTCCCTTTGCCCAATTTCTTTCCTACCTGTAAAAAGGCACAGGTGGAGTCAGGGGCATATCAGGATGTTTCTGGGCTCAGAGACTATGGGACAATGGATTTGGAAAAGTCAGAGTCAGTGAGACAGAGGTTCTTCTTGGGACAATTACAGAGGGGAAAAAATGGATTTGAAATCATCTGACATGTGCCTTAAAGAGCTAGAGGCCCACCAGGCTATTTTTAAAATCAAACAAGTGAATATACTGCGTATCGTGACTTGTGTAAGAGTCTACCACACATGAAATCTGTGTCTATTTTACACACTTAGGTGAAAGATGATGCAACAAAATATTAAGAGCGGTTATCTCTGGTTGAGGGGATCAGAGGCACCAGTGAATGTTTTCATCCTTACGGGCATTTTCAAGTTAAAAAAATCTACATGACTGGGGTGCCTGGGTGGCTCAGTCAGTTAAGCGTCTGCCTAGGGCTCCAGTCATGCTCCCAGGGTCCTGGCATCTTTTTAAAAAAATGTTATAAAACTGTACTAAAGGAATTTGTTGTTCAAAGCAACCCCACACTGAATGCCCTTTTGAAGTGTGAACCTATTCTTTAGATCAGGACAAAATAGTCTTAATTTCATAAGGTTCTAAAATTAAAGTTTTCAAAAGTTGCTTTCTCTGAAGTTGGGCCTGTAGGGTGGTCCACTCTGTAACCTGCAGGGAGGGGAGTGAAGAAATGATTTCTTGAGGGTGCATGTCGGGGATCCTCACTGTAGGTCCTTGGGGCTGCTGCGAATATTCCAACTGACGCCACCAAAAGATGCAGAAAGGTCTCGGCATGTGGTCAGAACAGAAGGGTTCCATAAAAGGGAGGCATGTGCCTGTGTGCATGTGTGTGTGTGTGTGTGTGCTTGCATACACATGTCCATGCATGTGTGTTGTGTCTCCCACAACTAGGAAAGGAAACGCTTCTCAGCCTCACCCAGCTTTCCTCTCCCAGACTCAGAAGCACCCATCTTATCCTTCTGTCTTTGGACAGGACCCCAGTGCCACCTGCCTCCCACCTGAGCTTTGCCATAGCTTCTACCATAGCCCAGGGGAGGATACCACCAAGGTGACATTCTCAGCAGAGTATTTTTCCTCCCTAAACAAGGAATTGATAAAAGGTGCTATGTATACAAAGGACCAGGACACCTAGAGAGCAGGTCTCTGTTCTGCCCAACACAGCTATGTGGCCTCAGTTTCCCCTTCTCTATAATTGGCACCGGGGCCTGTGCTATCTGCCTTGCAGGGGTGACCTGGAATCCGATGGCAGCAGGTATAGATGGAGCACCTGCTGTGCCCAGTTGGGGACGTCACAGTGACCTGAAAATTTACCTCAATCTAGGGATGAACTATAACCAGGGCTCAGAGGCAGCAAGGCCAAAAGATGGCAGATCAAGTAGGGTGCAGACCCCTTACTTTTCTGGGAGGAGTACAGAGAGGAGTCATGAAGGAGGTAGCAGTGGGACTGTGTCTGGAGGATGAGAAGACAGTTGCCTATGACATATGCGGGTGGCGGGCACTTACAGCTAGGAGATGAAGAGTGATGGTTACCTCCAGTGACACAGAGATCCTGGAGAGCTGGGTTTCTCTGCTCGTCTCTCAAAGAAGGCAGCATGCTCCCTTTCCCCATCCCAATCCCTTGTGATGCAGAGACTACAGTTCAACTGTCCCCAGCCCTTTCTCTCTCTCCCTCCCTCGCTTCCACAGGCAACCTCAATGGGTGATCCCCCTTTCACATGTTGGTTCGTGTTTCTGTTCTAGGTCACTCTGTCCCCAGTGAGGCCAACCCTGGCTGTGCATCTACCACCCGTAACTTCTCAACCTGACCTTCAGCCCTCACTCTGGCCAATCCTGCCTCTGATAGCACCTGAGGGTCTTAGCTGCCCATGGGAGGAGACCAGGGTGAGGACAGTGTTGTGGGGGACAGGCAGGTCTATAGACTGTAGACTCAGCCATCCTAACCTACCACTTGCTTCCGCCTGGTGCTCTGTGGAGAACACAACTCTGGGCCCAGATGTTGCCTTCCACAGTGCCTGGGGTCAATGTGGGAAGCAGAGAAGAAATAGCAAGAAATCTATAGCCCAGAGCACAACAGGCTTGGCTGCAAGTGCTGGGATGTAAGAGGAGGAACATCCTCGCCAGGGGCAGAGAAGGGTATTCAGGTGAGAGGGCACCTGACCTAGATCTCCATGATGGACCTGCAAAGCCAAGTCTAGAGGGGGAAAGAGTGAGGGGATTCTAAAGAAGAATTGATAGGATCGTGCTGGTGGGGGAGGGACAGAAGATAGAACTGGAAAGGGGGGGTAGCCTAAGATGTTTTAGGGAGTCTGTACTTTATCCTCTAGATGCCTGTCAGTGAAGGCTTTGGGCCAAGTTTAAGTATGCTGTCCATTGGCTGGGCTGGAAAAGGCTACCGCATTGTAGTTATGATTTGCATTTCCATAAGGAAGAATGGTGTTGAGCATCTTTTCATGTGCTTATTGATCATTTGTATGTTTTCTTTAGAAAAATGTCGATTCAGAGGCTTTGCCCATTTTTAATTGGGTTACCTTTTATTATTGAATTATAACGGTTCTTTATATATTTTGGATTCAAGTCCCTTATTAGATTTATGATTTACGAACATTCTCTTCCATTCCCCTTTCATCTCAACTATTAAAGCAGCCTCTTGTTGGTCTCTTTCCTTCTTCTCTTGCTCCCCTGCAAGCCGGGAGCCTGGGTGGTGCAGTCGGTTGAGTGTCCAACTCTTGATTTTGGCTTGTGATCTCAGGGTCACGGCATCAGGCCACGTTGGGCTCTGTGCTCAGAGAAGAGTCTGCTTGTCCCTCTCACTCCCCCTCTTCCCCTCCCTTCCCCCACTCAGATAAATTAATTAATTAAATCTTTAAATCATTTTTAAAAATAAAACATAAATCAGGTTATATTTCTGCAATACAACCTTGAAAAAAATGCTATTTTAACCAAGTCACTCCCCTGCTTAAAAATAGGTGTAAGAAAATAAACTCCTTGTTATACGCAAACAATGAATCATGGAACACTACATCAAAAACTAATGATGTAACCTATGGTGACTAACATAACATAATAAAATAAAATTTAAAAAAAAGAAAAGAAACTCCTTCTCTGGCTTCTCATCACTATTGAGATGAATTCCAGGATCCTTTCCCCAGCACAGGAGGCTGCAAGTGATTCTACTTCTGCCTGTTTCTCCACTTCCTTCCCACTTATCTCTGCACCCCCATCACCCCTAACCACACCCATTTAGTTTCAAAACTCCCACACTCCTTCACACCCAATGTCCTCTGCATTCCAGCAGGCTTCCTCTCTCCTTTTCCCCTGGTCAACCCCTTCCCACCTGTATCAGATTAAATGCTGCTTCCCTGGGCAGAACATCATTGATCCTTCCTCTCTGTTAGGTCCCTTTGACACAAGACTGACCGTACTCATCAAACGCATCCTACTCTGGTTGGAGGAGTTATTGATTGATGGCTTTGGGTTGAAAGCTGTAGAAGGACGGGGTCACTTTGTTGTGTGTCCAGCACTGTCTCCCAACAGAGTGTCTGCAGAGACAAGTGGCAGAATGTGAGTCCCTGAGGGGACAAGGCCCCTCTCTGCGAGTGCAATCCGGCAAACCTGAGAAAGTTTATTTTATTTATTTTTAAAGACTTTATTTATTTATATGTCAGAGAGAGAGAGCATAAGCAGGGGGATCGGCAGGCAGAGGGTGCCAAGCAGGGAGCCCAGTGCAGGGCCCAATGCCAGGACCCTGGGATCATGACCTGAGCTGAAGGCAGGAGCTTAACCGTCTAAGCCACTCAGGCACCCCGAGAAAGCTTATTTTAAAGAGCATCCATTATACTTCTGCCCTGTTCTGTATGATCTGTGTACTATTATTCTCAACAGATTTGGAAATCACAAAATTTACCGTTTCACCCAAAGTCGTCGCTGACGTTTGGTGTTGAAGAAAGTGTCATCAAAATCACCCCTACAGTTCATTAGCAAGCCATCAACCCTTTTTCCCCCCAGAGAACAAAGGACCACAATCCCTAGAGTTTGGGAGAGATCCATTGCGTTTGTTTTATTTTATTTTTTTTAAGTTTTATTTTAAGAATGACTTTCTAAGAGGCCTTTGAAGTATAAAGTAGCCACCTTTGCTAAACCTAATGTTCTTGTGAATTTTCACCATGGGTCTGACAGGAATCAGGGACAGAGCTGAAAGGGACTCCAGTGATCATCCTGGATAGGAATAGGTCCAGAGGGTGACCAAGGTTCATACAGATATTCTGTGATGGGGCCAGGATCGCAGCCGGGTGCCTCGACCCCGCCCCTCCATGCTCTTCCTCTTTTGTCTCCATTCACACTTCACTTGGAAATCCTACCCCAGCTTTCCAGTTTCGCTCCTATAAACTCCCCTCTCCAACACTCTTAGCCTTTTTCTTTAAGTTAGTCCCACACCCCGCTCAGAGGTGGAGCCCAAAAGCCATAGTTCAAGCCACCAGCCCTTCACATTCATCTGTCCAGCGGGATTGGATTAGAATTAGACACATGGCCCAATTAGAGCCTGTGAGATGCAGACAACTTGTGAGACTGCTGGTGCGGGGCTCGGGTTCTACCTGAGGATGCGCCAGAGGGTGGGTGCAGGTGCTGGAGCTGCTGCAGTCATCCTGGGAACAGAGCTGAGAGGGACAGAGCTCTCAGACCATCAAGCTCCTGTCCACCCTGGTCTGAGAGCACTGTACCAGCCCTCAGGCAGCTGGGTCTGCAGGCAGCATGCAGTTATGCATGTTGGTGAATTCCCTCTACTCAAGGTTCCTGCCACCTGCACAGAAAGCATCCTGCTGAGTGCATTTCGCTGGCTTCCGTGCCCTACACCCATGCCTGCCTCCAGGACTCGGATGCAGCTGCAGCTCATGCAGTCACAAGCAGGTGGAGGGGTCTCCACTGAAAAGGCCAGAGCAGCCTGCAGCAGCCTAGGGTGTTCTCGCTACCCCACGTAGCCCATGACAATCGGCAGCGCCCTCAGACACCCATCTCTCAACTGGTGAGATCTTGCATTTGGGGGGGGGGGCTGACTCTTCCTCCTCGGGAGACCCCATGTGCTACAGTGTGTTTAGCAATCTGCCCCCGCCCGCCTCATCACCTGACAACCTTCAGTCCCCGCCCCATGCACATTTGCTGGGACCCCTGGAACACGGGGCCTGCATTCTCCCTCCCACCCTTGCCTCTAGTCCTGCCCTCATTCATGGGGGAAGGAGAGTCGCCGACCCAGGCTCACTCCATCCCATCACTGCCTCCTGAGGTCTCACTTCCGCTTGGTGGGTCAGAGGAGGACACAGACGCTTGTCTACGTGTTGTCAGGGCCCCCACCCCAAGGCTGCGAAGCAAACGAGGCTTTTATTCTCCAGGCAACATCCGCAGACAACACTGCCTGAACGGCTGGTCCCCATCTCCTGCTGGAGGCTTTTCAACCACTTAACATGGGTTTTCAATTTCCACTGCTTATGCACATACATCTCCATCCTGGCGAATGGATTGCCACAGGAACTTTCCTCTCCAAAATTCTGATGGACGGTATTTTTACCCTGGAATGATCCCTAAGTTAGAGTGATATTCACCAATATTCATTATGTGGTAATGGCATAGAGCACCAGATCAAAAATTCATGGCAAGCACCCTCTGCAACATTCTCCTCCTTGAATGCGTGCAGAGCAAACATATGACTCCATGTATATGTATGTATGCACACACGCCGCATATCTCTATGTATGCAGTACACGCGTGCGCGCGCGCGCACGCACACACAGGCAGCCCTTGTCACACCCTCTCCTCCAGACTCTGTCCAGTGGCATCACAGGAACTAGCCATTCCAAGAATAGGCATGGGTGACAGGATTTCTCAACCAAGGGGCTGGCAGATGTGAATTTAGAAGAAGAGAAGAGTCAGTGTAGCAGGGCGTTCGGTTTCTCCCACTCTACCACTCTACCACCAGCTAGGAGTTAATTTAGACAGGGCGTCACCCTGGTGGAGATGCCCGCTCTCCCCGTGGAGGCAAGCAGGGAGGATGGGGGCGGGGTGGGGGCTGGGTTTCAGCACCAGGACTGTGTCAGCCAGAGCCCAAGGCCCAATGGCCCAGACCCACAAAAGGGAGAACAGAGAGCCCCACAGAACCCACCCTAGCCCTATAACTCAAGAGTGTTTGTTGAAATTAAAAAAAGACTCTTCACAAGTTATGACAAAGGTCCTTGCTCCTCAATCCCACAGGGAGCAAGAGAAGAGAGCGCCCCTCTCTTGCCATGGTTGAACCTCCCCTCTTTGTGTCCTGCCCCACCTGACTGCCCACCCCCACCCCACCTTGGGAACATTCTGTAGGAAATCGCTTTATTTCCTCCTTCCCTATTCTTATGCCTCTAATCTGGTTTTATTTTCTCATCACTGTGCCCGGAAATGCCAATGCAATGTAAGTAGAAGTGGACTTGGGGCACCTGGGTGGCTCAGTTGTTAAGCATCTGCCTTCGGCTCAGGTCGGGACCCCAGGGTCCTGGGATCGAGCCCCGCATGGGGCTCCCTGCTCAGCGGGAAGCCTGCTTCTCCCTCTCCTACTCCCCCTGCTTGTGTTCCCTCTCTCGCTGTGTCTCTCGCTGTCAAATAAATAAATAAAATCTTTAAAAAAAAAAAAAGAACTGGACTAGGAGTCAGGGACCGAGTCCTGCAGTTCTGATCATCTTTTAGCCATTCAAATTCATCACACCTGTTGTTAAGCAGCCACCGTGCTCCACGGGGAAAGCACAAGAACATTGTTGCCGTGGTAGGAAAATATTTGGTTCTCATTTTTCATATATATATATTTCCTTTTCTTCCTCCTTTTGACCCACAGAAAAGAGAGCCCTAAATCACTACACCTTGCTACTTCATAAATCTTCTGTCCCTAATTATGCCTCTGGGGTCACTCTTGACCAGTATTTCAGAGTAAATGCTACCTGTCCTTCCATGGCTTTGTTTATCACCTAGGTTGCTTTCCGCCAGGTCTGCTCCACCATGAGAGAAGTGTCTTTAAAGACTTGAATTATTTACCAGGGGGATATAGGGTGTTGATAATCAGAGCTGGGGGTTTTTGTTTATATGCTAGTGTGTGTGTACATATATGTACATATGTATGTATATAATACTCATATTGTCCTCTTCCACTTCCTGAAATACTCCTGAGCTAAGATTTTCCTCAACCCCAGGGCTCCTTGGGTGGGGGTCTGAGCACACGTGCCACAGGGGGGTCACAGAGGAATGGACATGAATGGTGTGTCCCCACTAGCACATCCAGTCACTAGAAGGCTCCCCAGGTGAAGGCACATGCATCCTCTCCTCTACATCGTAGTGTGTGTTGTCTAATCCCCTCAAAGGCAAAAGGAAGGCAAACCTTCACCATTTCCTATTCCAAAAGTGTTAAGGATGAAGTTGCTAAGTTCACAAAGAGGGAGAAAAGAAAGAAGTAGAGAAGCCTTACCTCCCAGGAGAGAGGACGGATGAGGCACTGTGGGATAATGGCAGAGCCTTGGGGACAGAGGCCCTTATAAGGAGGATCTCCCTGGAGGGAGGATGGGCAGTCTCACACCCCAGCTCAAAGATTCTGAAACACAGATACAGGGAATAGAGAACCCACTCTCTGGAGCTCCACCTCCTCTACCTACTCCATCCAAGAAACCCCAGGTGCAGCAAAAGTGTGCCCCCCACCATGCACAGAGGGAGAAAGCAAAGCTGAAACCCAAAATATCAGTCTCAAGGAGAATTGGTGGGCTCTTGGAAACATCCCCCAACCAGAGTATCCATGTTCCCACTTTTGAAACTGGGGGAGTTTGGCTAGAGTTGCCACATAAAATACAGGACATGCAGGTAAATTTGAATTTCAGATAAGCAATGAATAATTCTTTAGAATAAGTATGTACCAAATATTTCATGGGACATGTAAATACTAAGATTTTGTTTATTGTTTATATGAAATTCAATTTTAATGGGAGTGTTCATTTTCTTTCCTTTTCTTAAATGTTGCCAGATTTAGGTCAGGCAAAATTTCCAAGGCTTCCTTGAGTTCTGCCATCCTCCCCTTTCTGTCTCGCAGCTGTTGGTGAAGGGACTCACACACGAGAAGAGAAGAGCTCCTGGATCAGTACTGCCCGCTGTGGGGAAGGCAAATATAGGGACAAAACCAAATGAGTCGAGATTTGTAAAAACACCCAGTTCATCAGTAGTTAAGGCTGATGCACTGAGCCTGGACATCACAACCTGCAGTCTGGACCATCCGCTGCCAGGAAGCACCCAGGAAACCCTAATTCATAGTTAAAAGGATAAAATTCTGTGTCATCTGTCTTGGTAACCCCAGAAACTGACACTTGTACCAAAAGAAAAAAAAAGGCTAATATTCTGTGTGACAAATTGTATTCATATTTTTGTCTAAACCACTAATTATTTTACCTGTGTGAAATTCCTCTATTATTTTCACTGCTGGAAAACCACAGGGTGGTAAGTGCTGCTCGAACCTGTCACAGACAAGGCGTAAACAATGCGATACAATAAAACCTCATATAACATGGCACACACAGTAGTGGCTTGCCAGGCTCACCAGTAAAACAAAACATCAAAGCAAAAAACGTTAACTAAAGGTAGCCTGCAAGGAGAAATGTGGCAAGTGAGTTTGAAGACTGAATTGCTAATATCCCTGGACAACAGACTTCACAGATAAGACAGAGTGGGAGGGAAAGGTCCTGGAGAGGGGGGCTGACAATGAGCTGTCAAGATCTGACCAGAACGAGCTCCTCAATGCCTCTGCTCATAAGATGGGAAGCACAGTCCTGCACATCTGGTTAGCACTTTACAGTTTACAAATTGTTCATCGAATCTTCCCCCAACTCCATACAATAGGACAAAAGCCTGTAATTGTCCAGGAACTAACTCTTGGAGAGCTCTGTGATTTGTGATTTGACAAAGGGTACTGAGATTTAGGGCAGAGTTGGTGAATATATATAAAACAGTGGACAAAAATTTTTTTAAAAAACTCATAGAGTACCCAGTCTGGCTAGAGGGACACCCATTTATCAAATCACCATAATAATGAATGTCTAATTACAAACAGAACTCAAGAATAGGACTGGGCTCTGTGCAAGCATGTGACAGAAGAATCTGATCTAGCTGCAGGGCATTAGGAGAGGCGCCCCTTTGGGGGTAATGCTGAGCTTAGAGCTAAATAGGGGGGATAAAATGACTTCCAGTCAAGTGCAGAGTCCTAGGCAGACAAAGTCTGGTGGCTCACATACAGAGTGAAACAAGAAGGCTGAGAGAGAGAGGAAAAGATTGGGGCAAGATAGGGAGGGTCAGCAGGGGCCAGACATTTGAGGGTCCCAAAGGCCCTGCTAAGATTTGAGAAGCCATGGACTGATGTTAAGCAAGGAAGTGGCAGCTTCTTTTTTCAGAGTTCTTTGCAATGCTGTCTTCTCTACCTCACTGCCAGAATCCAGGCTCCAGCTCCCCACCTTCCTTCCAGGTGTATAGGAGTTCCCTGGGTCATCAAAAGTAGCTTTGTCATCAAGAGGTGAGTCAGATGTGACTTTCCAAAGCCTCTGTTGGAAGCGTGTCCCTCCTGTTGGTGGTCAGCAGGTAGAGTGGAAGAGAAGTCCTTGGTGGATGCCAACCACTGGCATCTACTGGGAAGACAATTTAAGGAGTTCATCCTCAGGTTGGCAGAGCTCTGGTCCTTGCTCAAGTGGAGAGTAGAGGTCTCTTGGTCATCAGCCAGGAGTCCAGGTCAGGGAAAGGAGGCTGGGCTCTCGCTGATCCCTACTCCTGGGCCCCTGAAAATTTGGTCCCTTTGTCCTCCCAAGCCCCAACCTCTCTCTTTCTCTTGTTATGGCCCCTTTATCTCCACCCATCCCTGCAATCTTGAGAATTCTTTTCAGTTTGGGATATGGGATATTTATAGGTATTCTTCCACATCTGTTTTCCATGCATATAACTCCTTTCCATCCCTCTTCAGCCTAATTTTGGGTTCTCAACAACTAGATTTCTTTTTCTCTGTACTCTGCTGTGTGTGTAATTCTTTTCCTGAGGCACTGAGTGTGAAATGCCTGGCTGAATGAGTGAAAGTCAGGGGGTAGAAAGAAATAATGTTATTCTATCACAACAAGTCTTTCCATTTGCGATGACCATGCTGGACACATCATGGAAACTGGTGGCGTAAGGGTAGATTGGTTGGTAGTTACTACATGGCTCTGAAAGAAGGGGATCGTGATTTGGACTGGTGTGATGGCACTGGACATGGAGAGTCCAGATTCCATATAGATTAGGAGGTAAGGCATTGAGATTTGGCAATATTTTGGAAATGGAGAGCAGGGACAGAAAGGTGTCAAGGAGAACATAACTCTCCTTCAGAGCTGGATGGCATGGGGGTCCTTCAGTGGAAATTAGAAACTAGAGATGAGGGTCACATTTGAGAAGAAAACTCACAAATTTGTGAACACAGCAAATTTGAGATGCATGAGAAGCATTTAAGTAAAGGTGGAAACTGGCCAGAGATTTGAACCCAGTGGTCAGCAGAGAGGTATTAACTTCAAATAAAAATGTGGAAGCTATAGGTATATATAACTAGTAAGAGAAACAATAAAGGAGATTGCCCAAGAAAAAATGAGTAAAGGTAGGAAATATCTTGGACAACTCTAATATTTCACAATTAAATAGAAGGGATTGAAAAGGAGATTGTAGAGTGATAGAGAACCAAGAGGATGTGCCATCACAGGATCCAAGGGAAGAGGTGGTTTCAGTGATGACACATTGGTCACCAGTGACCCTGCTAAGGGTCAAGGGAACAAAGAATGTAAAACAGCCATTGGATTTAGGAACATGGAGATCATTGATGAACTAATGACACTGTTGGCAGAGTGATGAGGGCAGAAGCCAATGATGTGAACTTCATTGTGAATAGGGAGTGAGGAAATAGGAACAAAGAGTGCGGGTGGTACAGATCATTCTTTACAAAAGTATAGCCCAAAATTATAGCCCATACTTTCCACCAGTTTGGCTGTGGCCAAGAAAATAGCAATAGGGTAGCAACTGGAGGAAGATGCGGAGTACAGGAAGGTATGTTTATTTGCTTGCTTGATTATTTTAAGATAGGAAATTTGAGTTTCTTCACAGCCAGTAGGAAGACCCCTATGGTAGAAATAGTAGTTGTAAAGATAAGAAAGAGAAGAGAATTTATAAATAGTATTGGGTTCCTGTAAAGGTAGGAGCAGGGGGACCCAGAGTTTGAGGGGTGATGGAAAAGAGAATCTACCTTGGAAAGGAGGAAGAGCACCCTGGGTCCAACAGTAAAGAAGGGAGGAGGGAGAGGATCTGCACAGGTGCAGGTGGCTTAGGGCTTGGTACTAAGATGTTTAGCCCCTGTATGATTTCTTCTACATTTTCAATAAAGCAAGAGGAGGTCCTATCGCTAAGGGGGATAAGTCAAACATTTGAGTGGAGTAGGCATGTTTTGAAATAAATCTGTAAGAATGAGAAAGCAAATTAATCTGAGAAACCTAGCAAAAGAGCCTTTCATGTTTGAAAGATCTAGGTTTGGTGATCATGGATTCATAGTGGAAATAGAGAAGCCTGTGATCCAAAAGTGGGATGGTCATATTGGCCTCCATCTATCTGTTCACCCAAAGCATAGAGACCTGTGTCTATTCCTGACCCATGTAAACCTTATCAGTCTAAATAAGATGACAATTTTGTAAGTGGCTACACATAGCTAGTTCTATCTCCCCAGCTAATATACACACTTTGAGAACATAATTTTTCCATCATTTGTCTGGTCTCTTTTCTACGAGCTTGCTATGGTTCTAGAGAGAGAGCACATCAATGGCATTCAAATGAAAAACAAGGTAACACTTGTGAAAGCATGGTGAAAACTTGGCAGTGTGCAAGACAAAACTGAGTACATTATTACCGTATCAATAGGGAGGTCTAATATAGATGATGTTAACAATGTGCTTTTTGAGTGTCTTGATTTTTTTTTCAAAGCGCATTCATACACAGCATCTTACTTGCTCATAAAGTCACTAATGAGGTGGGTATTATTATACTCATACTCAGTGCAGGAAATAAGGGTGAGGAGCTAGTTGAAGGTCAAAGAACAGGGTATATCAGAACTGAAAGTGGGTCCAGGTCTTGGGACACCAAGGAGGGAACTTGTTCCATTACCAAACTTGGGAACATCCAATGTGGATTAACCAACCTCAAAAATTGAGACTGAGGGATGAAATCTCCAGACGCTTTTTTTTTTTTTTTTTTTTTGGATACAGAACTTAGTTTTCAAATATCCAGGCACACACCTGGCCACACCTCTAAGACTGAGAGGTGCAGAGGTCTAGAGCCACAGACTGCAGAGAACCACTTACCACAGCTTCCCCTCCTCCTGCAAGGAGAAAAACAGCTGTGGATTGCATTTGTCTAAAATTGTCCTCTTCATTTAAGCTTTTGGGATAACGGTGATGGAACAAAAGAACTTCCTGGGGAAAAGGATATTTTCCTGCATGTGTAGAGGCCAGAACCACATGGTCAATGAGTGGCCACAGTCTATGAATCTAAAACTAATCTCAAACAGCCTGAGGCTGGTCAGAGGTACCCAGTAAAGGCATCATTTTTCAATGAGCTTTGAACAAAGCACATTGTCCACACAAGAGTGCCCGTGCCCCTCCCATGTGTGTTAATGCTTTGCCAAAATTAACAAGGAAAGAAATATCCAAATAACTTTCAAGACGTAAAAAGGTCTCTGGCAGTTCCAAGGATAAAAAATAGTAAAACCACCTTTGGACAACCCAGAACAAAATGCCAAGGACTTGACCGGTCTATTTTTCAGAGATGAGTCAGGAAGAAGGTCTCCACTTAGAAATTGGGACTGATATTGGATGGTGAAAGCAAGCCTTGTTTGCCTTCAAAAGAGTTCTTTTTTTATCAGTGTGCATCCAGGAATCCATATCGTGCTTTGGAAGAGGTCCTTGAGTTTCAGGGAGAAATTAGTTGCATGCCTTCTAAGCTGGAATATGACTGAGTCTATTCCATTTCTTAAATGTCTAAGAAATATCAAGAGGATCTATTAAGCTAAAGGACCCATGTTAATGCAACATTAGAGAACTTGATTAGAGCCCAGCACTCAGGAAAATCATTTTCAGCTTCGCACATGCTACATTGCACATGTAATATGTTGTGTTTGATGTTATTTGTCATTTATTAAATGTATATGCTAATATGAAGTGTTCCATTTCCTGACTATGGAGTGTTTAAAAAGTTCACTCTCACTTCACACTCAAGCCTAAGAAACCTGATTCCCTGAGCCCTTCCCTGAGCCAAAGCTGAGGATCAAAGAAGCATTTCTTAAAATTCTATTTATTAAGTGCCTATGGCTATGAAATATGTCCAGGAGTTCATAACTGAACCAGACACTGCCTCTGCCCTCCAGAGGCTTATAGTTCAGTGGGGAGAAAGAGACGTGGGAAACTAATTAAATACAATATGCCAAATGCAATAATATGGCCATATCAAATGCTTCAAGAAAGAAAGAACAAAAAAAAAAAAGAGAGAGAGAGAGATTCATCCATATGGGGGTTTGGAAAAGACTTGTATAGGGTAGACAGCATCTAAGCTGGGCATATGGAGTAGTGATTCTGGTTTAAATAGAAGAAGAAAAAATTGAGGAACAATTCTCAACATTTTTTAAAAGCAACAGATTGTCAAAGTAAGTTTCTTATGGATTTGATGTATGAAAAATATGCAATGGGCATAAAGGAAAACGTGTTCCTCAATTCCTGATATTGTCATTTAGAGATTAATATTAAAGAGTTTAGAGAGAAGAGAGTGAAAAAGTTCATAAGGAGAGTTTCTTCTCCAATAGTTGCTATCCCAGAGCAAGTCCCATTGCACTGTGCCCCTGACCTCCCTTCACCTGAGAATCAGACACAACTCTGGGGCCTGCTGTCACTTTCAACCAGGGGTAGGGAAGAGATGCCCCCACTGAATAAAGTTTAAAGGGATGGTAGTTAACAAAAAATAAAGTCGCCTTTTGATTATGTCATTGTTTAAGATACCAGTTACATAAAACAATGTAAAACTTTTATTGACATTTGAAAATGTGGCATAATATTTGGTGCTACTGTTTATTTAACAACTTCCCTGTAGTGTTCATTATTTGTCTATGCAGGCTTTTTCTTTCCTATTTGCAATGTTTCAATGAATATGGTCGGCTATATCTTGTGCTGATTTCTAGTGCTTCTCTATGATAAAGCCTGCAAGTGCAATCATAAGGGTAAAATTCTCTGCCTTCCAAATTGGTAGACTTCTTTTAAACTATTTAAATATTCTTTACTATTTCTATTAGACAGGGGAGGTGGGGGGGATGGGGTAACTGGGCGGGCATGAAGGAGGGTGCGTGATGGAATGAGCACTGGGTGTTGTATGCAACTGATGAATCGCTGAACTCTACCTCTGAAACTAATAATACACTATATTGTTAATTAATTGAACTTAAAATTAAAAAAAGGAAACCCCCCCCAAAAAAGACTGCCTGAATTTGCTTATTGATTTATAAACATTCTCATGTATTTTTTAGAGTAATCCCCACTATATTTGATGTAAATATTTTCTTCCAGTGTCACTTGAGATGTTTCCTGATTATGTCCATTTTGAAAATTTTGGTAATTTCAAATTTACCCATCTTTTCTATATTTTTTATAATTATTAAAATAAATTCTGTAATTCTTTTTGACACTCTTAAATTTTATTACTATCTCTGTGTGTCTGTGTGTGTTTGTGTGTGTGTGTGTATTTAGGTCTTTAATATATCTTAAGTTCATTTTGTGACTTTTGCAAGTTAGATTAGATATTTAGTTAGATATTTAATATGTAGGACTAGTTCTCCCAATTTTTTTGAACATCCTTTTCTCTCTCAACTAATTTCAAACATTAGTGCTTCACATAGTTCCAGTACCTATAAGGGTCTATTTCTGGAATTTTGTCTATTCCATCTATTTTATATTCTTAAGCAACACCTCACTTCATTAATGATTAGAGCTTCATAAATTTGATATCAGGTGGTGAAAGTCCATTCTTGTGATCATCTGTTTCAAACCGCATGGCTGTCCATGAGCATTTATCTTCTATTTGAATTTTAGAATCTGCCTGTCAATTTCCATAATGATCTCACTGCAATTTTGACTGGGGTTACATTATATTTTTACATAATTTGGGGAGAAGCAACATTTTAAAAATAGATCTCCCCAGTCACTCTCCATTTATATTCAAATCTTTATTTATTGAATGTTAGATTTTTCCACAAAGTCCTATCATAATTATCATTAGATTTATTTACTCTCAGATGCAGTATTTTATAGATGTTTGCTGTTGTTGCTATTTTGAACAAGATGCATTGTATTTGGTTACTGCTGGTGTATAGGAAAACTTTTGACTTTTGCATATTAATCTTATATCCGGCCACTCTGCTGCAATCTTATATCAATATCAATGGATTGTTAATGGATTATCTCAGTTGTTAATAGAGTCTCTTGGATTATTTAAAGTAGTTAATTATGTCATCTTCAAGTGAAGACAGGATTTTTTTTCTTTCCAACTTTATTTCCTCCCTTCTCTTCCTTGCTAATGGACTACAACATCTAGTAAAATGTTGAATAATGGTAATCATTTCTATGTTTCCTAATTTTAATGGGAGTGTGTATGTTTAACCAATACTTTATATATTTATTGGGTTTTTTTCATATTTCCTTTGATCCCTAGATTATTATTTTCATCATGATGTGATGGCAGATCTTTTTAATGCTTTGGGACAGCTATTAAGATAAATAAATGGTTTTACTATTTTACTCTGTTAATGTAGTAAATTACAATATTAGATTTTATTATGTAAAATCTTCCAAATTTATATCTCCAGCCATGAATTTTCCCTTGACCTCTAAACTTGTTATAACCAACTGCTTCTTAACAACTTCACTTGGATGAACAATTGACTTCCCAAACTTAATGTAAAGTAAATGGTAACACCATCCACCCAGTTGTTCAGGAAAAAACAGTGGAGTCATTTTTGGCTCCTTGCTTTCTCTAATATATCATATCTAATCCCTAGTCCATTCGTAAATCTCATGGACTCCACTTACAGTTTGTCTGGAATTGCAACCATCCCCACTTTTATCTCTCTAGCCCAAACCACCAACACATCTCACCTGGGTGACTTCAATAACTTCCAGTTGGTCTCCATGCTTTCTTGCTGACTCCCTTCATTCTATCCCTAAACCAGCAACCACAGTGATCTTCATGATTTCTCCTAATCCAAATGTGCACTCCCTTCCTATCATACTTAAAATAAAATCCAAAACTGTTCCCCTGACCTATAAAGAACAACACAGTTTGGCCACAATACTCCCAACAACTTCTTCCACTTTTTTTATTGCCCACTGGGCTTCAACAATATTAGTCGCCTTGTGGTTCCCCCATGTCCTGAGCACACACCCAACTCAGGGCCTTTGCAGTTGCTGTTCCCCTGTGTAGAAAACTCTTTCTATAGCTACTCACATGGCTTTCTTCTTTACTTCATTCAGGTATCTCCTAAAATATCACTGAGAGCAGTCTTCCTTGACCACTCAGTTTCATCTGGCCCATATTCATCATTTTCTATTTCTTTATCCTACTTTGATTTTTATCATTGCCTGACATTATATTATATATTCTAATCTTGTTCACTGCTGTGTCTCCCATTTCAACAAAAATTCCTAAGGGGATTTTCTGTCTGTTTTACTCATTTCTCTATCCCCACTGACTAGAACAATTAAAATGTATCCAGATCCTGCCACATGTCCCCTGGGGAGGGGCAAAACACCCCCATTTAAGAATCACCACATTAAATGATTATATTAGAAAGAAACAAAGGTCTCAAGTCAATAATCTAAGCTTTCACCTGAAAAGACAATGAATGACAGTAATGAGTGACAAATAATGAAATATATGCACACACATACAGAAAAAAAAAAAAAGGAGAATAAATCAACAAAACCAAAAGCTGTTTCTTTAAAAGAAAAAAATGAAATTAATGAATCTCTAATTAAACTGACCACGAAAGTAGAGAAAAGATATATATGACCAACATTGGGAGTTACAGAGGCAACATCACTAGAGACCTGAAAATAAAGCTGAATAGCTATATTATTATTATTAGACAAAATAAACTTCAAGAGCATAGAACATACTTATAAGAGACAGAGAGAGCCTAAGACAGAATAATTCTAAATATGTATGTATACAATAACAGACTTTCAAAATACACAAAGCAACATGGGCAGAACTGAATAGAGAAACAGGCAAATCCAAAATTATAGTTGGAAATTTAACCCTCCTACTCAGTACTTGATAGAATGAATAGACAGAAAATTAGCCAGGACATAGAAGACATGAACAACATTATCAATCAACTTGACATTTATAGACGCTCCGTCCAAAAGAGCAGAATGCACATACTTTCCAAATACTCAGAGAATAATCACTAAAATAAACTATATTCTGGGCCATTAAAAAATTGCTAATAAATTTACAAGGATTTAAATTAGTTGGAATAGTTTCTCTAACTTCAACAAAATTAGAGATTAAAAAAAAAGAAAGATATTTGGAAAAATCATCAAATATTTGGAAAACTGAAAAATATTACTAAATAACCTAGGGATCATAGCAGATATCACATGAAAAGTTAGAAAATATTTTTAAAGTGAATAAAAATAAAATTACATTATATCAAAATATGTGAGATGCAGCTCTTAGAAGGAAATTGGTAGGTTAAAAACTTGTATTAGAAAAGAAAAAGGCTCCCAAATGAATGATCTAAACTCTGACCTTAAAAATTTGCAAAAAGAAAATCAAATTAAAATCAAAGTAAATAGCAGGAATTTAGATAAGTGCAGTCAGAATTCAATAGTAAACAAACAATAAAGAAAAAGTAGTAAAACTAGAGTTTTTTTTAAAAAGCAAGCAAATTTGATAAAGCTATACATAGGTTTACTAATAAAAAGAAAACAGAGATTAACAATAATATCAGTGAAAGAGGGGAGACCACCTTATATCCTTCAGGCTTTAAAAGAATTATTAGGAAATATTACTAACAGCTTTATAAAACATAAGTCACTAAAACAAAGGTAGAAATGGAAAATCTGAATAGCTCTATGTATTTACTAAAACTAATTGAATTCTTCAACTAAAAACTTTCCCACAGAAGAAACTCCAGGCCCAGAGAGGTTCTCTAATAACTTCTATGAAACATTTAAGAAGGAATAATACCAATCCAACACAAACTTAATACAAAAATTTGAAGAGGAAGAAACACTAACCAATCCATTTTATGAAGCCAACATTACCCATATACCAAAACCAAACAAAAATATTAACTAAACACCAACATCTCTTGTGAACACAGGTTTTAAAATCTTTAACAAAATATTAACAAATTGAAGTCAGTAATATGCAAAGATTATAATACACTGTGATCAATTGGGGTTTATCCTGCTGGAAGGAGAATTTGCCTAGAGGCCCTACTCTCCCCATAATGGACTGCTCTATTGCACAATCTCCCTTTTCTCTGGAGCTCACACTCCCTTCTCTCTGACCAGGCTGCTCTTTTGTCTGCCCATTGACTGGGATCCACTGTAGCTCACCCCCAACTGGAGCACACCCAAATCCCAACAACTGGACTTTCACTCTGTCTTTTACACATCAGTGAAGTTTGATCAGTATTTCCTAATCTGTGGATAAAAAGTCCTTAAATGTTCGAGAGCAACTTTGTTCAAAAAGCCATAGCTTATGTTTCATGATGTCCTGCAGCAACACGCTTTACCCCACTCCCCCCTTTTATCAATTTTATTGAGGTACAATTGACAAGTAAAATTGTAAAATATTTGAAGTGTACAACATGATGGTTTGATGTAAGTATACATTGTAAAAGGTTTTCCTCCATCAAGTTACTTAACACCACATTTACATTCTACAATCTTGGAAAATTTCAATTATACACTATATTGTTACTTACAGTTACCATAACTATAGTTATTTATAGCCTTCATGTTATACCTTAGATCCTCAGACCTTGTTCATCTTTTTTTTTTTTAAGATTTTATTTATTTTTTAGAGAGCGAGCGAGAGAGAAACAGCATGAGAGGGGAGAGGGTCAGAGGGAGAAGCAGGCTCCCCGCTGAGCCGGGAGCCCAATGTGGGACTCGATCCCAGGACCCTGGGATCATGACCTGAGCTGAAGGCAGACGCTTAACCATCTGAGCCACCCAGGCTCCCAGACCTTGTTCATCTTATAACTTACAGTTTGTACCTTTTACCAACCTCTCCCTATTTCCCCTACCCACTAATCCCTGGCAACTGCCATTGTATTCTCTATTTTTATGTGTTTGATGTTTTTTTAAGATTCCACATATAAGTGATACTATACAGTAAGACATCTTTCTCTGCCTAATTTATTTCACTTAGCATAATGCCCTCCAGTTTCATCTATCTTGTCACAAGTGTGAGGATTTCCTTCCTTTTAAAGCTGAATAATAATCCATTGTATGTATGCACCACATCTGCTTGATCCATTCATCTATGGACATATACTTAGGTTGTTTCCATGCCGTGGCTATTGTGAATAATGTTGCAATGAACAGGTACTCCTAACCCCTTTACCTTTATTTCTCCTCATAATCACAAGCTCAATGCAGGAAATTCAGAAAATTTGGAAAATTAAACAGCAAAAGGAAAAGAATCACCCATGGTCCTATCAACCAGAGATACCCAGCAATCATATTTGGTACATAGTACTATTAATATCTAGAAGCCTTAAACAAATTTATAGGTTATTTTATGAGTTTGGCCTATCAACCAGAGATACCCAGCAATCATATTTGGTACATAGTACTATTAATATCTAGAAGCCTTAAACAAATTTATAGGTTATTTTATGAGTTTGGCTCTATGTTTGGGAAGGACTCTATCCCTCAAAAGATAAAGAACTAACTTGTTTTTTCTGATATTTAAGCAATTTTCCTAGAACCATTTAATTATTTCATAAATAACACTACTTGTTCCATATAATAGGCAATTTTATAGGTTATAGGTCTATTTACAATTTTATTATTCTCTTCCATTGACCTTTGTTGTATCATCCATTTTTCAACAATGTGACACCATAAATATCTTCTAATATCTGGTGCAAGACTTCCCTAAATATTTTTCTTTTTCAGCCTATTTTTGCTCACTTCACATTTATTCTTATAGATAAAATATATAAAAATTTTCAATATGCTTGGGGCACCTGGGTGGCTCAGTTGGTTAAGCAGCTGCCTTTGGCTCCAGTCATGATCCTGCAGTCCTGGGATCAAGCCTCACATCAGAGTCCCTGCTCATCAGAGGAGTCTGTTCCTCCTTCTCCCTCTGCCCCTCTCCCTGTTTGTACTCTCTCTCTCTTTCTCACTCACTCTCTTTCAAATAAGTAAATAAAATCTTAAAAATTATTTTCGGGGGGGCAGAGCAAGATGGTGGAGGAGTAGGAGACCTGGATTTCGTCTGGTCTCAGGAATTCAGCTGGATAGGGATCAAACCATTCTGAACACCTACAAACTCAACAGGAGATTGAAGAAAAGAATAGCAGCAACTCCCCGAACAGAAAAGCGACCAGAAGGTAGGACATGCGGAGAAGTGAATCCGAGGCGATATTTGGGAGGACAGACAGCGGGGGAGGGGGGGCCTCCGTCGGCTGCTTCTGGCAAGTGATAGAGCCACAGAGCACAAAATCGGAACTTTTAGAAGTCGGCTCCGCTGAGGGACGTCACTCCGGTGGCTAAGCGGGGTTGGAACCCTAGCTGGGACAGTGTGGTCTCAGGACCCTTGGGGTCACAGAAAGACCGGGGGTGCCTGAGTGCAGCAGAGCTCCCAGGTATCAGAGTGGGGAAGCCGGCTGCAGAGACGGAGCTGAGAGGCAGCCTCTCAGCTCGGGGTTGCCATAAACCATGATCCGTGGCACAGTCGGGCCCCTGCTCTTCCAGCAGGGACCCAACAAGCGGCAGATCCGGGGAGACTCCCCTTCCTCCCCCGGGAGGAGCCGCGCGGGAGCGCACCGCAGGTATCTGCTGGGTTTGGAGACTCCACACGGGGTCGTGAGCCAGAGATAGAAATGCGGGGTCACAGGCCGGGTGAGCACGGAGTGCGGCTGGAGACCGGGGAGATGGGAGTGACTGACGGCTTCTCTCTGGGGGCACACTGAGGAGCGGAACCCCGAGTTCTCGGCTCCTCCTCCGGGGCAGAGATTGGGAGGCCACCATTTTCACTCTCCGCCTCCAAAGCTGTAGGGAAAGCTTGCAGGGAACAAAAGCTCCCAAGAGCAAACCCGAGCAGATTACTTAGCCCAGACCGGCAAGGGTGGGGCAATTCCGCCTCCGGCAAAGACATTTGGGAACCACAGCAACAGGCCCCTCCCCAGAAGATCAGCGAGAACTGCCAGCCAAGACCAAGTTTACCAATCAATGAGATCAGCAGAACTCCAGGGCTAGGGGAATACTGCACATAGAATCCATGGCTTTTTTTTACCATGATTCTTTAGTCTTTCAAAGTTAATTTTTTTTTAACTGTCTTTTTTTTTTGGAATTTTTCTTTTTCCCTTTTTCAACCAACATCTTATCAATCCCTTTTTTAGAGTCATATTCTATCCCTTCATAGTAGTTACCCTTATTTTTGGCATATATATATGTTGTTCTCTCTTTAAAATTTTGAGATAATTTCTTTGAACAGATCAAAATATACCCTAAATCTCTAGTGTATGGTTTTGTTCTACTCTCCTGCCTGATCATACTCTCTCCCTTTTTTTCTTTCTTTTTTTTTTAAATCCTCTTCTTTCTTTTTTCAAACAACTTCTTATCAATTCCTTTTATAAAATTTTTTATAATTTTCATCTTTACAGTCATATTCCATCCCTTCATCATATCAACCCTTATTTTTGTACATATATAAGTTTTTCTTTCTTTAAAATTTTGGGAGGCACTTTCTTCTAACAGACCAAAATACACCCAAAATCTAGTGTGTGGCACTGATCTATGCACCAGCCTGATCATATTTGATCATATTCTGGGTTTTTTTGTTTTGTTTTGTTCTGTCTTTGTTTGTTTTTATCTTTTTCTTTTTCTTTTTCTTTTTTCTTTCTTTCCCTTTCTTTTCCCCTGGCTTCAGGTCTTTTCTGATTTGTTTAGAGTATATTTTTGGGGGACGTTTTACCCTGTTAGCATTTTGTTCTCTCATTAATCTATTCTCCTCTGGACAAAATGACAAGACAGAAAAAGCCACCTCAACAAAAATAACAAGAGGTAGTACTGACTGCCAGGGACCTACTCAATATGGACATTAGTACGATGTCGGATCTAGAGTTCAGAATCATCACTTTAAAGATACTAGCAGGGCTTGAAAAAAGCATGGAAGTTATTAGAGAAACCCTTTCTGGAGAAATAAAAGAACTAAAATCTAACCAAGTCGAAATTAAAAAGGCTATTAATGAGGTGCAATCAAATATGGGGGTGCTAACTGCTAGGATAAATGAGGCAGAAGAGAGAATCGGTGATATAAAAGGCCAAATGATGGAAAATAAAGAAGCTAAGAAAAAGAGATGAACAACTACTGGATCACAATGGCAGAATTCGAGAGATAAGCAATACCATAAGACAAAACAACATTAGAATAATTGCAATCCCAGAAGAAGAAGAAAGAGAGAGAGGGGCAGAAGGTATAATGGAGCAAATTATAGCAGAGAACTTCCCTAATTTGGGGAAGGAAACAGGCATCAAAATCCAGGAGGCACAGAGAACCCCTCTCAAAATCAATAAAAATAGGTCAACACCCCGACATCTAATAGTAAAACTTACAAGTCTCAGAGACAAAGAAAATCCTGAAAGCAGCTCGGGAGAAGAGATCTGTAACCTACAATGGTAGAAACATTAAATTGGCAACAGACCTATCCACAGAGACCTGGCAGGCCAGAAAGGACTAGCATGATATATTCAGAGCACTAAATGAGAAAAATACGCAGCCACGAATACTATATCCAGCCAGTCTGTCATTGAAAATAGAAGGAGAGATAAAAATCTTCTAGGACAAACAAAAACTAAAGGAATTTGCAAACACAAAACCAGCCCTACAAGAAATATTGAAAGGGGTCCTCTAAGCAAAGAGAGAGCCTAAATGCAACATAGACCAGAAAGGAACACAGACAATATACAGTAACAGTCACCTTACAGGCAATACAATGGCACTAAATTCCTACCTTTCAATAGTTACCCTGAATGTAAATGGGCTAAATGCCCCAATCAAAAGACACAGGCTATCAGATTGGATAAAAAAACAAGACCCATCGATATGCTGTCTGCAAGAGACTCATTTTTTTTTTTAGATAACTTTATATATAATTTTCCCTTTCCTTTTTTTTTTATTCTTATGTTAATCCCCATACATTACATCATTAGTTTTAGATGAAGTGTTCCATGATTCATTGTTTGTGCATAACACCCAGTGCTCCATGCAGAATGTGCCCTCCTCAATACCCACCACCAGGCTAACCCATCCACCCACCCCCCTCCCCTCTAGAACCCTGTTTGTTTTCCAGAGTCCATCGTCTCTCATGGTTCGTCTACCCCTCTGATTTCCCCCGCATCATTCTTCCCCTCCCGCTACGTTCTTCTTCTATTTTTTTTCTTAAAATATATTGCATTATTTGTTTCAGAGGTACAGATCTGAGATTCAACAGTTTTGCACAATTCACAGCGCTTACCAGAGCACATACCCTCCCCAGTGTCTATCACCAGTCACCCCATCCCTCCCACCCCACCCCCCACTCCAGCAACACTCAGTTTGTTTCCTGCAATTAAGAATTCCTCATATCAGTGAGATCCTATGATACATGTCTTTCTCTGTTTGACTTATTTCACTCAACATAATACCCTCCAGTTCCATCCACGTCGTTGCAAATGGCAAGATCTCATTCCTTTTGATGGCTGCATGATATTCCATTGTATATATATATACCACATCTTCTTTATCCATTCCTCTAAGAGACTCATTTTAGACCCAAAGGCACCCCCAGATTGAAAGTGAGGGGGTGGAAAGCCATTTACCATGCTAATGGACACCAAAAGAAAGCTGGGGTGGCAATCCTTATATCAGACAAATTAGATTTTAAACCAAAGACTGTAATAAGAGATGAGGAAGGACACTATATCCTACTTAAAGGGTCTATCCAACAAGAAGATCTAACAATTGTAAATATCTATGCCCCTAACATGGGAGCAGCCAATTATATAAGGCAATTAATAACAAAAGCAAAGAAACACATCGACAACAATACAATAATAGCGGGGGACTTTAACAACCCCCTCACTGAAATAGACAGATCGTCTAAGCAAAAGATCAACAAGGAAATAAAGACTTTAAATGACACACTGGACCAAATGGACTTCACAGACATATTCAGAACATTCCATCCCAAAGCAACGGAAAACACATTCTTCTCTAGTGCCCATGGAACATTCTCCAGAATCGATCACATCCTAGGTAATAAATCAGGTCTCAACCGGTACCAAAATAGCGGATCATTCCCTGTCTATTTTCAGACCACAATGCTTTGAAACTAGAACTTAATCACAAGAGGAAAGTCAGAAAGAATTCAAATAAATGGAGGCTAAAGAGCATGCTACTGAAGAATGAATGGGTCAACCAGGAAATTAAAGAAGAATTTAAAAAAATTCATGGAAACCAATGAAAATGAAAACACAACCATTCAAAATATTTGGGATGCAGCAAAGGCAGTCCTAAGAGGCAAGTATATAGCAATACAAGCCTTTCTCAAGAAACAAGAAAGGTCTCAAGTATACAACCTAACCCTACACCTAAAGGAGCTGGAGAAAGAACAGCAAATAAAGCCTAAACCCAGCAGGAGAAGAGAAATAATAAAGATCAGAGCAGAAATCAATGAAATAGAAACCAAAAGAACAGTAGAACAGATCAACGAAACTAGGAGCTCGTTCTTTGAAAGAATTAACAAGATTGATAAACCCCTGGCCAGACTTATCCAAAAGAAAAGAGAAATGACCCAAATCAACAAAATCATGAATGAAAGAGGAGAGATCACAACCAACACCAAAGAAATACAAACAATTATAAGAACATATTATGAGCAACTCTATGCCAGCAAATTAGATAACCTGGAAGAAATGGATGCATTCCTAGAGATGTATCAACTACCAAAACTGAACCAGGAAGAAATAGAAAACCTGAACAGACCTATAACCACTAAGGAAATTGAAGCAGTCATCAAAAATCTCCCAAAAAACAAAAGCCCAGGGCCAGAGGGCTTCCCAGGGGAATTCTACCAAACATTTCAAGAAGAATACCTATTCTTCTGAGACTGTTCCAAAAAATAGAAATGGAAGGAAAGGTTCCAAACTCATTTTATGAGGCCAGCATTACCTTGATCCCAAAACCAGACAAAGACCCCATCAAAAAGGAGAATTACAGACCAATATCCCTGATGAACATGGATGCAAAATTCTCACCAAAATACTAGCCAATAGGATCCAAGAGTACATTAAAAGGATTATTCACCACGACCAAGTGGGATTTATCCCTGGGCTGCAAGGTTGGTTCAACATCCGCAAATCAATCAACGTGATACAATACATTAACAAAAGAAAGAACAAGTATCATATGATCCTCTCAATAGATGCAGAAAAAGCTTTTGACAAAGTACAGCATCCTTTCTTGATCAAAACTCTTCAGAGTATAGGCATAGAGGGTACATACCTCAATATCATAAAAGCGATCTATGAAAAACCTACAGCGAATATCATTCTCAATGGGGAAAAACTGAGAGCTTTCCCCCTAAGGTCAGGAAAGCGGCAGGGATGTCCACTATCACCACTGCTATTCAACATAGTATTGGAAGTCCTCGCCACAGCAATCAGACAACAAAAAGAAATCAAAGGCATCCAAATTGGCAAAGAAGAAGTCAAACTCTCACTCTTTGCAGATGATATGATACTTTATGTGGAAAATCCCAAAGACTCCACCCCAAAACTGCTAGAACTCATACGGGAATTCAGTAAAGTGGCAGGATATAAAATCAATGCACAGAAATCAGTGGCATTCCTATACACCAACAACAAGACAGAAGAAAGAGAAATTAAGGAGTCGATCCCATTTACAATTGCACCCAAAACCATAAGATACCTAGGAATAAATCTAACCAAAGAGACAAAGGATCTGTACTCAGAAAACTATAAAATACTCATGAAAGAAATTGAGGAAGACACAAAGAAATGGAAAAACGTTCCATGCTCATGGATTGGAAGAACAAATATTGTGAAGACGTCAATGCTACCTAGAGCAATCTACACATTCAATGCAATCCCCATCAAAATACCATCCACTTTTTTCAAAGACATGGAACAAATAATCCTAAAATTTGTATGGAACCAGAAAAGACCCCGCATAGCCAGAGGAATGTTGAAAAAGAAAAGCAAAGCTAGCAGCATCACAATTCCGGACTTCCAGCTCTATTACAAAGCTGTCATCATCAAGACAGTATGGTACTGGCACAAAAACAGACACATAGATCAATGGAACAGAATAGAGAGCCCAGAAATGGACCCTCAACTCTATGGTCAACTAATCTTTGACAAAGCAGGAAAGAATGTCCAATGGAAAAAAGACAGTCTCTTCAACAAATGGTGCTTGTAAAATTGGACAGCCACATGCAGAAGAATGAAACTGGACCATTTCCTTACACCACACACAAAAATAGACTCCAAATGGTTGAAAGACCTCAATGTGAGACAGGAGTCCATCAAAATCCTAAAGGAGACAACAGGCAGCAACCTCTTCGACCTCAGCCGCAGCAACTTCTTCCTAGAAACATCGCCAAAGGCAAGGGAAGCAAGGGCAAAAATGAACTATTGGGACTTCAAGGTAAAAAGCTTTTGCACAGCAAAAGAAACAGTCAACAAAACCAAAAGACAACTGACAGAATGGGAGAAGATATTTGCAAATGACGTATCAGATAAAGGGCTAGTATCCAAAATCTATAAAGAACTCATCAAACTCAACACCCAAAGAACAAAGAATCCAATCAAGAAATGGACAGAAGACATGAACAGACATTTTTCCAAAGAAGACATCCAAATGGCCAACAGACACATGAAAAGGTGCTCAACATCGCTCGGCATCAGGGAAATCCAAATCAAAACCTCAATGAGATACCACCTCACACCAGTCAGAATGGCTAAAATTAACAAGTCAGGAAATGACAGGTGTTGGTGGGGATGTGGAGAAAGGGGAACCCTCCTACACTGTTGGTGGGAATGCAAGCTGGTGCAACCACTGTGGAAAACAGTATGGAGGTTCCTCAAAAAGTTGAAAATAAAGCTACCATATGATCCATCAATTGCACTATTGGGTATTTACCCCAAAGATAGAAATGTAGGGATCCAAAAGGGTACATGCACCCCGATGTTTATAGCAGCAATGTCCACAATAGCCAAACTGTGGAAGGAGCCAAGATGTCCATCAACAGATGAATGGATAAAGAAGATGTGGTATATATATACAATGGAATATTATGCAGCCATCAAAAGGAATGAGATCTTGCCATTTGCAATGACGTGGTTGGAACTGGAGGGTGTTATGCTGAGCGAAATAAGTCAATCAGAGAAAGACATGTATCATATGACCTCACTGATATGAGGAATTCTTAATCTCAGGAAACAAACTGAGGGTTGCTGGAGTGGGGGGTGGGGTGGGAGGGATGGGGTGACTGGGTGATAGACACTGGGGAGGGTATGTGCTATGGTGAGTGCTGTGAATTGTGCAAGATTGTTGAATCACAGATCTGTACCTCTGAAACAAATAATGCAATGTATGTTAAGAAAAAAAAAAAAGAAGAAAATAGCAGGAGGGGAAGAATGAAGCGGGAAAATCAGAGGGGGAGACGAACCACAAGAGACGATGGACTCTGAAAAACAAACTGAGGGTTCTAGAGGGGAGAGGGGGTGGGAGGATGGGTTAGCCTGGTGATGGGTATTAACAAGGGCACCTTTTGCATGGAGCACTGGGTGTTATGCACAGACAATGAATCATGGAACACTACATCAAAAACTAATGATGTAATGTATGGTGATTAAGATAACAATAAAAAATTTAAAAGAAAATTCTCAATATGCCCAAAATTCACTGTGAAGACTAATTGGGATTCCATTACAAGTAGACTTAGGAAAGAGAGTTTTCCATTTCTGTATTCTCGTTTATTAAAATCTTCATTCATTTTTCTCAATAATTTTTTGCTTTGCTTTATTTCCTTTTATATACTGCATATTTTAGAAAATTATTCCAATTCAACATTCCTATTTAATAATTGTGTTTGAAGTATCTTGAAAGACAACCAAAATTGCTCCACAAGACCCATTGCTGGCTGCACCACAAAACATATTAATTCCTCAGTAGTGGAGGAAAACTTTTCTCCATGGAACTCCAGAACACAGGAATCTTTTTCCATTTCCTGGGATCCCATGGTTTTTTCTTGTATGTTGTGTTCCTTTTTGCTCTTTAAAATTGCAAACGTTGTTTGAATTCTATTAACTGCTTATTCTTTAGTGATTATACCAGGAACAACAGGGAGATAGCTACACTTATCAAATGGAGATTGCAAAATAACTACAGCTATTTTGGGGTCAATTTCTTTCTTTTTTTGAAAGGTTTCATTTATTTATTTGACAGAGAGAGAGAGAGCCCAAGTAGGTATAGCAGCAGGTAGAGAGAGAGGAAGAAGCAGCCTCCCTGCTGAGCGAAGGGCCCGATGCAGGGCTCGATCCTAGGATCCTGGGATCATGACCTGAGCTGAACACTTAACTAACTGAGCCACCCAGGCACCCCTGGGGGTCAGTTTTTATGTTCCTGACACAGTGGCACATTTGTATGTGTTTTCTTTGCATTCATTCTAGGTTGCAATGAACTACGATCATCTTTTATAAATGAGAAACCTGAGGGTTTATGCCATGGGTTTAAGGTAGTCTGACTCAAGAGCCTATACACTCAAAATTACACACCTTCTCCCCTTTCAAAGTAAAGAATTCAGACCCCAAGGTGGATTTTACCCACACCATCCCTCACTAGCAGTGTTGGGTAGTACTCTTGCTACAGTGGGTGACTTCCTCCCCAATACCTCTTCATTGACTACTCTCTCTCTCTTTCTCTCTCTCTCTCTACAGGTTCCAGCTTCTTCTGAACATGCTCATGAGAAGCCTGTGTAACTAAAATCTAAGATAATATAGATGGCAACATTTCTCTGGAGTTACAAAGATTCCTAATAAGATCCTAATTGCCTTCTTTATTACTAATTCTTAGATGATGACTACTTCTGCTATATCTGTTCTTAGGTTGCACCTGCCTTGGTTCAAATGCAGGATTCTCTGCATGTGACCATTCTGCTTACTGCCTTTTAATAATAATATTTCTCTCTCTCCCAATGTTTATGCCTTTTATTTCTTTTTCTTTCCTAATTGCATTGGCTCTATCTCCCAGATAATTTCAAATAATGCTGATTATTGTGATTCTTTATTACTCAGCTTTAACAGAACACTTTGGATATTTTATAATTATATAAGGTAGTGGTTAGAGAGTCAAGATATATTTTTAGAGGTTTTAAAAGGATCTTCCTTAAAAAATAAAAAATAAAAGTATCTTCCCAATCTAATACTTTTAATAGAGATGATTTTTAAATTTTATCAAATGCCTTTTCAGAAATGGAAGAAATGTTTTTTTTTCATTTTGCTCTGTTATATTCATGTGATTAAATATATTAATAGATATTCTAATATTGAATCACTTGTTTTCTATAAAAACATTTCTTTGGCCAGTGAAGATTTTTTTTTTTAAGATTTTATTTATTTATTTTTTGAGAGAGAGAGAATGAGAGACAGAGAGCAGGAGAGGGAGGAGGGTCAGAGGGAGAAGCAGACTCCCTGCCGAGCAGGGAGCCCGATGCAGGACTCGATCCCGGGACTCCAGGATCATGACCTGAGCCGAAGGCAGTCGCTTAACCAACTGAGCCACCCAGGTGCCCTGGCCAGTGAAGATTTTGATTATAATGCTAGATTTGATTTGAGTATTTTAACTTTAACAATTTAAGTCTATATCCTTAAGTTAAATAGTTCATTGTCAGGTTTTTTCCACTTTTGTGATATATATTCCAGTTTTAATATCAATACTTAGCTTGTTTTCTTAAATAAATTATAAAGCACTTAACATGGAGCTATTCTGTTTATTAAAGTTTTGAAATAACCTGCCCATATTTGAAAAGTGAAGAAATTTAGAGAAAACTCTTGCCTGAATTTTTGTGTTCATGCTTCATTTATTTATTTTCTAACAGTGGGTGTATTTAGGGCTAGGGACTCTTTCTGAGTCTTGCTTTTGTTGCATCTCATGAGTTTGCATTCGTAGTGATTTCATTGTCTTTATTTTCTAAATTTTCAGTAATTACAGTATTTTGGCATTGGCTATTTCTCCTCTAAATTAGAAGGTATAGATGAATTTTAGCTAGACTATATTTGAAGCTCCAGTAGAGCTTTTTAATTTTTTTTAGCAAGAGGTATCTACCATCAGACACACTATTTCTAGCAGAAATTCCTCAAAATCTGTGACATGCACTTTTAAACTCCAATAGTACTCTGATCATTTTAATTAGTACTGGAAGAGAGGATCTTCAGCCTATAAGCAAATCACAATGGTTTCCAAGACTCCTCCTTGGAGGCAACTTTGAACTGTGCCCAATGTTGATCTGGCACCCCAACTAAACTGCTCATTCTCAGTTCCCAAACCAATCCTCATTTCCTAGGAAGACCTTTCCCATTACTCCCTACGAGGTTCAGTTTCTCCCAATATCCCTCCCACCCCCGCCTCCGGCATCCTGACTATCTCTTAAAATAATCTTTTTTTCCCCTCTAGAGTATAAGATCCATCCATACATAAATCCATACATAAGATCTAGTACTGCGTATGCTTAGTGAGATACCACATCTCCAAGGTATTTCCTGACACATGGTTCCTACTGGGCTCTCAGTAAGTATTTATTGTCTGATTCCTAGAGGGCAGGGATCTTGCCATCTCTTGTCTCATTTTCAAACTCCATGCAGTTCTGGATGTAGATCAGAGCACAATAAATCCCACATTTCAGAAAAGTACATTGAATTGATTAGTTTTCCATTTTCTAGTGACTCCAATCTGTTCCAGGGGTCTTTAAAAACTGAGTTTTCAATCTTCTCTTCTTTAGAATCTACAACTCAACAGCAGGAAGTAACCCCTAAAGGTTATTTTACTTCAGCCTCTAATAATAACATGTTGATGCTAATTTAGGCATATATAAATAATTTCTAAAAACATAATTTCAAAAAAATTGATTTCCCTCATTTTCTTGAGTTCTTAATTGTCACAAATATCTCTCTTTCTCTCTCAAAAAGAAAAAAAAAACAAAACTGTTCTTCCTTATATCAAAGCTTATTCCAGCTTGTCGCAATGTCAGGATTTTGGTCTTTGTTTTCTCCCTGGGTATTTGTACCTATTCCTGCTATAATTACTTCCTGGCCTAAGTTTTGTCTGTCTGACAGGGAGACAGATAGAAAGACAGTATGCCCACCTTTAAACTCAAGGAAATCCCTCTTTTCCCTTGGAAGTTTAGAAGCAGATCCAGCAAACAGAATTCTTTGCAAAGGCCAAGGGATCAAAGACAGAAACTGCATCAAAAAATTGTCTCTTGAACCCACATCATCTTTCCCCCGAAACTTGCAAAGGCCAAGTAGACAATTGCTTACATGGCAGGGAGAATTTCTGACAGTTTCTTACCTCCAGTTCTCTTTCCTCCACAGGTCAAACTCAAGCCTCACCATTTCATCCAGGCACTGATTTATAGCCCTGAAGACTTCTGTCATATCATGCCCATGATAACTGTCATGACACAGTGAGCCATGGTTAGTTCCCTCTATCTGAGCTTGGGTTAGTAAAGATCTGAGTGTATGATACTTAGGACGGGTACGTTTTAAAGGAGAAGAGGCAGCAGAAATATCTGGAGCTTAGGATACTCTACTTTTATGTAGGACTGGATGTCTTCCTGGGTGAGATGTATGTCATCATGAAGTATAAGGAAAACAATTTCTTTATAGAACAAGGGGACGCACTCAGGATAAGAAAATGCCTGAAGTTGAGACCAGACTTCAAGTTGAGGCCCAGATCAGTCAAAATACAAGGAAGAATTTGTTACCTATAAGGGCAAAACCCTTACATTGGGACAGCTGTCCATCTGTGTATTAAGGCATTTCATAAGGTGATGCCTTCCCATCCTTGGAGGCTGTGCCTAGTGATGGTTCTGTCCTGGAGAACACCACCTTGGCTCCAAAGAAGAACAGGATGCTCTCTGAGGTTCCTTCTGACCCAATTATTCTAGAATGACTATGTCCAGGGTGGCCCAGACCACAGGGTAAGAAAGCATCGATTTCTCTATCACTCACCGAAACAGAGACTTCAGGTGGACTCTTTTAGAGTATGCACTGGCTGTCCATCCATTGCCCTCCTACCATTCATTTCCCTCATGTCCTTTCTCAATAGCCCATAATTTCCATTATTTTCCCTAAATTATTCCGTAAGTCCCCTTATGATGCTGTTGAAGCTAAGTCCATCACCAGTTCCAGGGTTGGGACATATGAATCTGGCTGAGATAATTAAGATATTCTATTGCCCTAACCAGCACGATTGTTTTAATGACTAGAAGTGACCTTGGCAGGACCAATCAGGGGATGAAAGAAGAAAGCTGCCCTGGGAGCGTTGGCAGTCAACTCATCTTGTATCAGGAAACAAAGACAAATCTATAGAAGGCAGGGGTGAAACCTTAGTGATGTGGTTGAGCCTCCAGATGAGCGTGTGTTGAGTCTGTCCAGTCTCTGGACATTTGTTAACCAACAAATTAATTAGTAAATTTCCTTCTCTATAGAAGCCAGGTTGAGTTGGGTTTCTCTCACTTGCAACTGCGTTCGCTCTAACTGATGAGCATTGCTCTGATTTCATGGCTCCTATACTAAGTCATTAAATGATTACTGGATAATCATTCCAGGGTGTGACCAGGAGCCTCCTCTCTCCTTTCCAGACATGTGAGCAGACAGACCTGGGCTGTGAGCTCTCCCTGGCGGTGGCAGGGACCATGCTCCATACCAAGAGATTCCTCCTTTGGGTGGGAGGGGGCCTAGAGAGATGCAGGCCCTGCATCCCAGGAGCCAACCTTGTGCCCCTCCCACTGTCTCATCTGGCCACCAGCAACCCTGTCATTTCCCTGCCACTGGGCTGGCTCAAACAAAGCTCTAGTTGAAGAGATTACAGACAGATGCTCTGGCACAAATCAGAGACCCCGTGGAAGGAAAGCAGTCAGGTTTTCTCTTAAGTGACAGCCATCACTTTCGGCAGGCAGGGTAATTACAGGTTTGCCCTTCCACAGTGCAAGCTATCTGAAGGTAAAACAATGGTGAGCAGCATGTGCCTGCCTCAAAGGATGGAGGGGAGAGAAGAGAACAGAAGGACTCAATCTCTTTTAATTTATTTTAATAAAGCATGGGTTTTCCAAAAGGCCAAAAGGCCTCATTTGCCACAACGTGGTTGAGATCCACCAACAGCTTCCCCAAACCTCCTCTTTCCTCATAATTCAATCAGAGCTGCAGATGGAAGCACTCAGCTGGCGTCTTCATGGTTTTTTTGTTTTGGGGAATTTTTTTTTTTTTTTTTTTTTTGGCCATTTCTGAATCCTTCCTGTGTGACTGCCTCAGAGAGAGAGGAAGGCCTGCTCCTCCTGACAAGCAGGCTTCCTCATCCTCTCTTTCCTCCACATCCTGGAGCCTTGGTGAAGCTCACCTCCTCCCCGGTCTTCCCTGTCCAACCTTTGCCCGACGGCCCCTTGTGGATGTTTAGAAATGGTGGGACCTCTATTCTGACTGTGCTCTAGCTGAGCAGTCTGTCCCAAGAAGGTGATGCCCTGGCATTCTTCTGAGACTCAAGGAGTTATCATAGCAGAGGGCAGTCATGCAGGAGGGAATGAGCAGCCTCACTGAATTATTCTGAGCAAGATACATTCTTGGAGTGACTAGAAAAAGAAGACTGACAATCTTGAGAAGTGACGACTGCCATCCCTTCACCCAGTAACAAAACCCACTCTGAGCTCTGAAATGTGCCTACCGCCCCAGGGAACTGACCCCTGGGCCAGCCCCATCCCCTGCCCCGTAGTTCTGGCCACTGCTCCAGACATCTGGAACTTTCTTTGAGAGATTTCTTCTCGTCTTTCATCACAAGTTGCCTCCAAATTTCACAGCCCGGAAAAATAAACACCACCTTATTGGTTTTTCCTAAAGAGCAAAAATAGCAAGAATTTCGTGAAAGCCTCAGGGAGGGGATTTTGGCTCATTTATAGCAAATGGATGGGTTAATTTTTCTACCTGGGGCTGTGGAAAATGAGTTCCCAAGTAAACAAATCTCTGTTGTCACATGAAGGCAAAGTTCTTTGCCTTCTTCCCCTCATCAACAGAGAACAAGGGCAGCCTGTCCCTCCTTCTCTCCTGGTGGAGCTTTCCTTACGATTTCTTACTGCTCTCGGGCAACTGCAGTGAGAGGGGGAATCCACCACGGAAGCTTCCACACTGGGGGTGGCAGGAGGCTGTGCATCCCCTTCACCCACTCCCCCAGGACACGCCTGGTCTTTGAGCTACAGATGCAGGGTGTCTCTGGGGGTCTCCTCTCTGCAGCTTCACTCCAATGGTAGGACCTAGGGTCTTTTTCCTTTGACTGGTGACCTTCTTGCCTATACCCCATATGGACCTCTCCTTCTTTGGGGCTGAGAATATTGACAACTAATGGCCTTCGTGAAGACCTCTCTTCCTTACAGTGCTTTTCTCCATGAAATGCTGGGCAGTGTTCTGGTGCTTGGCAGGTGTGGAGGCTTGGTTAGATTTGAGAAAAGAGCTGCCCACATCCAGGGTAACATCCCACGCTCTTTAGCCTGCCATACCATTACTCCTTGCAGCCCTTCTTCCTTGTCCCATCTCCCCTGAACTCATGTGAAGGACTTTCTTCAGAAGGGCTTTGAGCCAGAAGTACTCCCCACTAGGCTGCCATGCATACCTCTCTCTTTTCAAGTATCCTGGACACCTTCCCTGGTCTCAGCTGAGATGTCCAGCTCTGAGCATCTCAGACACCCAGTTTGTTTCCTACTGTCTTTCATATGGGCAGGAAACACCACCGTGAACCATCCAAAATGGACCCATTTTGAAGAATCAAATGGAAGGTCAAAGTGGGACTCAACCCCCAAACTAGTATTTGAGAACCATCTTGCTATGAAAGGATCAGTCCATGGCGTAATGCTGGGTAGGCCTTCTGAGGAAAGACCTAGAGAGGATTCTATGTAAAAGCAATAGGGCATCACAGAGAGTCAGCCTGGGGACGAGACTTCAGACACTCTAAATTCATCTATCCCAGGCACTTCTTCCTTTATGCTTAAACACACTTGTGCTACAGAGGAAATTGAATCCTTACGCACTGATTCTTTTAAACCTCAAGCAGCCACATGTTGTTTTCTGGATCTGTTTAATTGTCCATGAAACCTCAGAGTCGTCTGTAACATGGAGGGCAGCCACGGAGAACCCCATTACCATCATTGCCACAGACCACACCCTGCCAGAGTCAGCCACCTCCCTTGGCATCGTGGGTGGGCAGGCAGATGGGGCCGGGCCAGGACATACTGTTAGCATTGCTGGCCGCCATGTGTGTCCCGCTGACAACTGGTCCAGAATGGGAAGGGCCATCACAGGCTGCTCTTACATCTTCCAGACTTCGTTTCTGGAGGCAACATTGCTATCAATGCCTAGACCAAGAGCTTAGAGACCTGATGTTACCCCAGATGGGAGATCTTTTTTTTTTTTTACATATATATATGTTTTTAATTTTATTTTATTATGCTATGTTAGTCACCATACAGTACATCATTAGTTTTTGATGTAGTGTTCCATGATTCATTGTTTGTGCATAACACCCAGTGCTCCATGCAATACGTGCCCTCTTTAATACCCATCACCAGGCTAACACATCCCCCCACCCCCTCCCCTCTAAAACCCTCAGTTTGTTTCTCAGATTCCATAGTTTCTCATGGTTCGTCTCTCCCTCTGATTCCCCCTCCTTCATTTTCCCCTTCTTACTATCTTCTGTTTTTTTTTTTTTAAACATATAATGTATTATTTATTTCAGAGGTACAGGTCTGTGATTCATCAGTCTTACACAATTCACAGTGCTCACCATAGCACATACCTTCCCCAGTGTCCATCACCCAACCACCCCTTCCCTCCCACCCCCCCCACTCCAGCAACCCACAGTTTGTTTCCTGAGATTAAGAGTCTCTTATGGTTTGTCTCCCTCTCTGGTTTCATCTTGTTTCATTTTTTCCTCCCTTCCCCTATGATCCTCTGTCTTGTTTCTCAAATTCCTCATATCAGTGAGACCATATGATACTTGTCTTTCTCTGATTGACTTATTTCCCTTAGCATAATACCCTCTAGTTCTATCCATGTCATTGCAAATGGCAAGATTTCGGTGTTTTTTTGATGACTACATGATATTCCATTGTATATATATACCGCATCTTCTCTATCCATTTATCTGTTGATGGACATCTTGGCTCTTTCCGTAGTTTGGCTATTGTGGACATTGCTGCTATAAACATTGGGGTTCACATACCCCTTTGGATCACTACATTTGTATCTTTGGGGTAAATACCCAGTAGTGCAATTGCTGAGTCATAGGGTAGCTCTATTTTCAACTTTTTGAGGAAGCTCCATACTGTTTTCCAAGTGGCTGCACCAGCTTGCATTCCCAGCAACAGTGTAAGAAGGTTCCCCTTTCTCCACACTAAATGGGAGATCTTAGACAAACCACCCAATGGCCCCAATCTCAGCTTTTTCCTTCCTCAAATAGGGCTACTGGTACTTGCTTTATCCACTTCTGTGGCAGTTGAGATGAGCATTCTGAAAGAGAGGAGGCATACTTCCATCATGCTTGTGAGGATGGAAGCCACATAGTGCCCTACCTCCTTTCCCCTAAGTCCTACTGGGGAGCAGTACTTGCTGCTGGGTACCAGAACCCCCCGGGCCATTCATTCATTGCTTTGCAGCTTACACACTGCGTGTACCTGAATTATCTTGGTTATTCTCTACAACACCCAAGGGAAAACAAGTGTTATTATGACTCCCATTCAGGAAGACCCCAAGTTTCCTGGAGACTCAGCCATGTGCTCAAGACCTGTAGACCATGATGTATCAGGGCTGCCCCCAAGTCCAGGCATGCACCTCCTGGCCTTTCACTCCACCACTGTGTTTGTCTGCCAGTTGGCATAGCCTGAGTTCCACCTCAGAAATGGCTGATGCTCAAGAGGTGCTTGCAATGGCATATCTGCCCCATCAGCTCAGTGGCCCACCCTCTCCCTGCTGCACACCATGCTATGACCCAGAGCTCCATCCCCATCATTTCTGGGGAGGCATGAAAAGTCCACCTGAGGCTTTGAGATCAACCATGTCTTGGCTTTAATGGAAGCAGGAGTCTAGTTCAGTGCTCGGGATCCCCTCAGGGCCAGCCTGGGGCTATAGGGAGATGTTCCCAACCAGTCTACAGGGATCAGCAGGCTGCTCTGAGCCAGGCCTGACACAAATGCAACCCACTAACTATAGAAACACAGATTTAAGCTAAAACTCATGGGCTTGACCAAACAGACAAGGGGTAGGGGCATCCAGTACGGCTTGATTTGGGACTGAAATAAATACTGAAATACTGAAATAAGGGACTTCTGACTCCCTTAATAAGCACCTCATTGTCATAAGATGCCTGTACTTGCTTCTACCTCTGTGTGTTCTGGTTCACATCTCACAGGAAGAGTACCTGCTTCTCTCCCAGAAGCCCCGACACAGACCTCATTGGTCCAGTCGAGTCTAGTCACCGACCTGAATCAATCACTCTGCCCTGTGGGGTGGTGGGGGGGAGGGGCGTGCTGAGGTTGAGGTGATTGGCTCCAACCTAAGTCAGGTGCTCTGTCTCTGGGACGAGGCCAAGCTGAGGGAGAGGATCAAATCTTTTCAATCACGTGGACTGAGAGTGAAGGAGGGGGGAGTTACCCAAGAGAAATTAAAATGTGGCCACTAAAAGATGAGTAAATGCAGCCCATCCAGCACCAAACCCCAATATCCACCAGAGGGACAAGTGAGCTCTCATTCTTCCTCTAACAGGGGAGTTGGCAAACTTTTTCTGCAAAGGGGCCAGATCGTAAATATTTTAAGCTTTGCAGGCCATAGGGTGTCTGTTGCCGCTAGTCAGCCTCTGCCCTTATAGTACGAAATCAGCTGTCTAGTAGGTAAGCAAGCGAGTGTGGCTGTGTTCCAACAAAACTTTATTTAGGGATGCTGAAATTTGAATTTTATATAATTCTCACATGCCACAAAATAATTATTCTTCTGTTGACTTTTCCGACCACTTCAAAATTTGAAAACCATTCTTTGCTCATCGGCCATGTAGGAACAGTCAGCAGGCTGGATGTGGTGGGGGGCTGGGGGGCGTTGTTGATCCTTGCTCGTAAAGGAAGGCTGACGGGAGGTGGGAACCCAGGACGAGGGCCTAGGAGGCAGTCAAGTGGAGCACAGTTGGGATGGAATGGTGTGTCTCGGGAACACGAATAAGAACGAGCTTGAAGAAATCATTGAAACAAAGTGAAATTCTCAGTTTGGCTAGGGATTTACCTATATTCTCTCCCATACTAATTTATAGAGAGAAGTCTATTAATCATTCCCGGTGCAGAAAGGAAATCACAATCTCAGCATGAACATAAATTATCAGCCTAAAACTCAAATTCCTTCAGAGGGATGGGGCGAGCTAAAAGTTTTGAATAGCTCAAATAGAACAAATGGATGAGAGAAGATAATACATCTTTTGAAATACAAACCTGAAAAGATGTTATGCTCAATTACACTGACAAAAGATTTGGGATCCAGCAATATCCTCCGTGGAATTCTGCAGCTAAACAGGAATGCTAAATCATAGACTCTAACTTAAGCAAGAGTAATCTAGCATAAGCCACATTACATGCGCATCCTCTGGGAGTCTGAATTGGTTCTGATGTTTACAAAATGCCTTTCTGGATCTCTATAAGGAGGTGGACCTGCCTGCTAAGACCCCCATGTCTCCAAGCCGCCCAGTTCCCAAACTGGGAGCACTGGGGTGCACGGAAAGAGAGCTGGATCAAGGGAGGTCAAGAGGACGGCTGAGTGTTAAGTCAGAGAGGGAGGAGCTTCAGTTTCAAGCGGGCAATGCTGGGGGAAAAGGACACTGGGGAGGAAAAGTGAGGAGGATGACCAGGAAGGAAGAACTGGAACATGGCTAGAAGTCCACGGTGTCACCTGGGCACAGGTGAGGAAAACCCCGCCCCTGTTCTCAGCTCCTTGAGCCAGCACAGGACTTCACAGACCCTGGGAGATCTCGAAGTGGCTTTCCCCAGCCAGTCTCTGAGTCCCTGAAAGGCCAGGGACTACCCCGTGTGCATTGCTGTGTTCTGCCCCACAACCAGCACATGGTAGGTATTTGTTTAACCCCCGAGCAGCAATGTCCTGATAAGGGTTGTGTGTGTGTGTCAGGCCAGGAAGGGGATGGAAAAGTGGGCTTGGAACCTGGAGATCGAAAGCTACCCCTGCCACGTTTCTGGAAGGCAGGCTGAGATCCTACGTGAATCTTTGGCCGCTACCGTGTTAAGTGTGAAAGGCTGACCTTTGAAATGTGTCCCTCAGGGACCCTGGGAGGGAGACAGATGAGCTAAAGGAAAAAAGAGAGACACAAAGTTCTAGAGAATCAGAGGAACAGGGCTGCTCTGCGGCACGTCCAAGGGCAAGGCCGGGACTTACAGATGTAAGCTGGGGGGTGCCGGCTGGAGCAGCGAGGAGGATGTTCTGGAAGAAGCACGATGCTCTCCTGTGCCAGGGGCTGCCATATGGCGACAGTGCATCCTGTCATTGGAGCTGGTTATGCCCTGGTAAGGAAAATCGTCCCCAAGGAGAAGCACCTGAGAAATAGGTACAATTAAAGGTGTAAGTTATGTTCAACTTTCGCCATTTTGTGCCCAGGCCAACCTGAGACCTGAACTCCATGAGAAATGGAGCCAGTAGGCAGAGAGAGGGGGGCTGACGTCTGCGTGAGTGGGGTTGAAGACTAAGGCTTGACTTTCAACCAAAACTGGACTCGCTCACTCTCCCCGAAGCTATAAGCCCAGACTTGGGGCCTGTGTGTGGAATCTGGTGTTCAGGAAAAACAGATAGGCTGCCAGCTGCTGGGATGGTGCTGACCTGTCTTTCACCCCGTGGAGCACAAGGGCCCACGAGCCCACGGAAGTCGGGCTGGGCCACGCCTGGGCGTGCCCTCCACAGGGTTGCAGGAGTGGAGACATATCCAGGCTTCAGAGAAGTCCCTCCGTGCCCCACAGGAAGTGGAGCGAGGCAGGCCGGGAAAAGGCAGACACTGCCTCTTCACGCTGAGCACCAGGAACTCAAGGGGAAGGGAAGGGCTTTTGCGCTCCTCCCCGCAGGACCTTTGTGGGAATCACAGAAAGCCCCATACCCGCACCTCTAGGGAGGCCGCTTCCCTGGGGTTTGCAGGGAAGATGCCAGCCGCTAGGGGCTGGTGCAGAGGGCACACGACAGGCAGCTCTTTAGCCATCTGCTGAGGAAACACCAGGGTAAATTAAAACGAGAGTGGATTTGTGACTTCTGTCTTTTCCAAGAAGATAGTGTTGGCAGGTTTATGAGAAAACCATTCCCAAACACCTTGAATTTATATGGCATGCCTATTTCAAAAGCTCTTCCACATCTGTTAGCTCTTTGAAACCCCTGGAGGCAGGTAGGGCAAGAAGGAGATCTGGGTGGGAGACAGATCCACAGACGGGTTGAATGACTCGCCAAGGCCACATGGCTCCCGGGGGAGAGGCTGAAGTGGCACACGGCTCCCTGTCCCTTTACGTGGGCTCAAGGGGCGTCTCCTTCCTCCAAAGCTCTGGCCAAGGGCATTGTGTCACAAGGCTGGAAGCAACGTGACCACTTTGAAGCTAGGCGGTCAAGCGCAGGCAGGCCCCGGGAGCACCCCCTTCTCACACACACATAGCCCTGCACCCCTGTGCCCTGCGAATTAGCCAGGGTTTAGAGGTAAAGGAATAATGGCTCCTCAAACAGAAACAAACAGAGGCTGATTGACAAGGAGGCCCCTCATAATCAGTGCTGCAGTAAACTATACTAATTATGGTGTCAATTGGTAACATTATAAAGGTTGAAGCTCCATAATGAAAAAAGAGCATACACACAGGCAGCCCGAGTTCAGCAAATGTAATTACAGGGTGACATTGTTGGCAAATAGTGTTTTATGAGGTATTAAGAGGGAGGTAGCATAAACGCATTCCAAAACTTACAAGCTCCTCGGGGCTGGGAGAACCAGGAACTGGCCAAAGACTCGCCCCAGCCACTGCAGTTTGGCTAGCTGAGCACTTTTGGGGAGACCCTGAGGCCTTCCTGGCATCCCCCCAAGGAGAAGATGTTTGCAGGTAGGGATCACTACTCTCATGGTCCAATCCCTTGGAAGTTAAAAATGTCCTTGTCCCCAGCCTGCCCCAACCTCTTTAGAGTCTTCAGATCCTAAGATCTTGGACTGTCCATGCCAGAAGGTGCCGCAGATGTCTCTTAGCTTCCTAGCCACACTACGGTGGGTGGGGAGGGGAACCGGAATTGCCAGTTCATTGTAACAATATGTATCGATGTTCAGTAGTGTTCGTGGGGCTCCGTGTCAGACACGCCTCTAGCTGTGGCCCAGGTCTCTGCTGTCACTGGGGCCACATTCTAGGGGAGACCAAGCAAAATTGATCAAGCATATCACTGAGGCTGTCCTAGATTCAGAATGACACCAGGTGCTCTGAAGAAGACTGGATGGGGCAGTGGGGTCTCGGGGAGGGGAGCTGGAAGTGGAGGGACAGCCTGCTTGGAGGAGCCAGCACTGATGAGCTGAGATGTGAGGAGGAGAGGAGAAATGATCCTCCACGGGTGCCCAGCTCCTTACTGGCAGAGAAAGGGCAGAACAGGTGCCCTCCCCTGCAGCCAGACTCTCTCTATCATGCTGGGCACTCCCAGTGAGTATGTGGGAGAGATGGGAAGAAAAACTATCAGCTCTAAGAGTTTGTGGGGCCAATGCATTCTGAAGGTTAAAGAAAGAGTAGAGATCATGTAATTCAGAGTCCCTACGGGCTGGAGAATCCCGTGGCTCGTGTGCGTGATGAAGGAGCTATCCCCCAGTTCTGGCTATCTATTGCTGTAGAGCCAACCACCAACATATCCTTCTTACTTGCGTGCATTGGCTAGATGGTCCTCCTGTGCCTACAGTCAGATGGTGGCTGGGCCTGGAGTCATCCAAAGGCTCTTCACTCACGTGACTGGCCTGCGCCAGGGCGACTGGTAGAGCTGGGAGCTGTCAAGCCTCCCTCCACAGCTAGTGGGCTCCTCCTAGGTTCAGGATGTGTGGACTTTTTCCTTGGAGCCTGGCTCCCGCTAGAACAAACATAAAAGGATGAGGCTGGAGCTGCAAGGTTCTCAGGATCTGGCCATGGAAGGGCCAGAACCTCCTTTCTGCCACAATTGCTCAAAAAAATTGCTAAGGCCCTCCTAGGTTCAGGGGAAGAGAAAGTAGACTTTCCATGGGATGAGTAGCAAAGACTTTGTAGCCATCTCTCCCTCTGCCTGAAAACCACACCTTCTACTAAGGCTCTGCTTAGCCTCTTGACTACCTAGGAAAGCATCTGTCACCCACACTCAGATTGTCTTCGTTTTCCTCCAAAATCAAAGAAGGAATCCACGTTTATGGAGGGCCTACCATGTAAAAACTGCATCATGCTTGGTACCACGTGACCCACACCACACACCACAAGCAATGTAGTGTCTTCCCTGTGGGAGCTTACAATCCACAGGAGGTGCTGCATTCTTCCCTGTGCAATAGCTGGACTGTTTTAAAGGGAAATTGGACCCCGAGGCCCCGTATATAAAATAGGTCAAGGCAGGACTATTCTGGGTAAGGTGAGAGCCCCAGGGCACCTCTGCTGACACCTGCACTCAGAGAATCACAGTGTGCACAACACCATGGAGGTGGAGGGAGCAGACTGGGGAGTGAAATGTCCCTTCTCCATACGACCTGACCAGAAGACAGGGACCCAGCCTGATGGGAGGGCTAGTATATTCATGAGATTTTTTTTTAATTATAAATCTATTTTAAGATTGTCAAATTGGCTCCAACAACGAAAACAAGGACAAAAAAGGTCCTAGTTAGAGCTTGTTTCAGAAAGGGCTGGATCCAGGGATTCGCATGATGTCATACGTTAATGAGCGTGTGATGCTGTAATTAACACGGGGTGGGTCTCACTAGTCTTCACCTGTTCTAGCTTCACTCTCAGGGGCACTCGCTCTGTGTCGTTGGGAGGACGGGTGGCCACCAGCGGTTCTGGGCTTCCTCCTGCTATTGCGCACTCTGCACTGGCGGTTTCCACCAAATCCAGCTCTGGTTGGCCTCCCACGGGTCCTGAGCTCCAACCCATGCGCTCCGTGATTAGTGGATGTTCTGCTCTGATCTGCTCTGACTGTCAAAGTTCAAGGAGTCGTTCGAACGCCGAAGCCACAGAGGAGCTGGTGATGTCTCTTATACTGAGAGCGGAGGACAGGGAATTACAGAAAGGAAAGAATGACAAAGAAGCAAGACACAGGAAGGCAAGAGGCCGCATCTGGAAAAGCCGGCAACGCCTGGTCCTTCCCCGCAAGGTGAGAGGGCCGGTCAGCTAGCTCCTTAGGTCCGAACTTCTCTTAAAAGTGGTTCCTGTGTCCCGGGACGCCTGGGTGGCTCAGTTGGTTAAGCGACTGCCTTCGGCTCAGGTCATGATCCTGGAGTCCCGGGATCGAGTCCCACATCGGACTCCCTGCTCAGCAGGGAGTCTGCTTCTCCCTCTCCCCCTCCCCCCTCTTGTGCTCTCTCTCTCTCTCACTCTCTCTCTCAAATAAATAAATAAAATCTTAAAAGTGGTTCCTGTGTCCCAGGGAGGAGGTTCGAGGTCAGAGGTCAGGACCATACTTTGGACCCCGGTGCTGGCTCTGCCCTCAGCTCTGTGCCTGTCCCCTGGGCACCTCGGGCACCAAGATGACCTCTGAGCTTGGAGAACACCCAGAAACATCCCCGAGAGACTTCTGGCGGGTGCTTTGGCCTGAAATAAAGCCAGGGGAAAGGAAACACAACTGCCATGCAGGATTATGAAACATTGCCATTAAGTTTAATGCCTTCGTAACAAAGAATGCCATATTTATTATCACAAATAAATCCATGGATTTAGCACCCATCAGGCTTTAGACTTTATTTTTCCATATAAAATAAATATGGCTAGAGTATAAGATTATGACTGCACCATAATTTTCTAAAACTATTTAATTTTAGCGCAGTTCTAACTGCCCCCAGGCTGTAAACCTGGACACAGAGAGGAACCACCCCACTCCCGGAAGAACATTCGCCCCACTGCATGCGGCGGCCAACAAGGTGGGCTTGCCCACACAACTGCTGGGTTTCATCACTGTTTAATGAATTGTTGCACTCTTTATAGGGTAAACAATAAATTGCACATGATTTATCATATTACCCAATAAATCATGTGACAAATCATTAGGCAGAGTGATAAAATCAAGTGTTTTAGAAATAAGTTAATCTATGATGCCAATGTGTAAACTAAACAGTTGCTTAAAAACCCTATTTACTAATCATTTTTACATAAAGAAAGATTAATGATTATGTAGATTAAATGTGTACTTATTCCTATAAACATCAGACAGCCATGTGCCCTGTTGGCCTTCCCATTTCAGCCAAGGGCCCCCGAAAGCTTTCCTCCTTCCGCACAAGCCCATCTGCCTCCTTCTCCTCCTTGGATTTGCTCTGCCCAGGAAAGGAGGCTGGAGAAGCCGGGGCAAGAGAAAGAAGTGGTTAATGAGGAGTGTGTCACCAGAGGGGTCTGGTGGAGAGGCTGTTCTCACCGTAAATTCTGTAATACACTAATTAACACTTTCATTAGGGCTTGGAGACAGGTTCCAATGCTGCCTGCTTTTCCAGCCCGCCTTCGACCCAGTGCTCTTTCTCACTTGTGACAACTATGTTTATAGCTTCTCTGCCCATCGAGCTGGCTGGCACATCGAATTACCCTCAAGAGTACATGGGCATCACGTCACATTTGCGTGCCCAATATCATACGTGACGAGCTGAGCCACCGCCAGGGCCTTTAACGCACATCCCACAGACGGCTGGCCCCCGGAATGCATAGGCAGATATTAAGCTAAATCTTTTTGGAGTCAAGCTTGTTTCACATCAGTTACACAAACATATTGGTTCCTTTAAAAGAACAAATGCTTTGTGAGTAAGGAAACGAGTCCAGGAATGAAACCTGAGAAATCATTCCACGCGTCAACTCAGACCTTCCTTCCAAAGGCTCTCTTCTTAGGATGAGGGGGAGAGACGGTTTGGCTTCTAGAATATGAGTTTTGAGCCACGTTCATTATGAACTCCGGACGTTGCTAGGCAGTGTAAAGGGAGAGAGAGGGAGAGCCCTGGTGAGTCTAACTAGGAAGACCATCAGAATATCAGAGAAGAGCTGTTTTCCTCTCTTGCATGAAAATGCCCCTAAGCTTCCCAGATAGTGCCTCTGCCTTTGGATTCCCCCAACATCACAAATCAATCCCTGAAGGTGATCCTAGCGATGCAGAGAGAAGTGAACCCACCTCAGACGGGTTCTAAAGCCCACCTTCTCTTTCACATGAAGTCTATGTTAAATTACACGGGAAGATGCTAATCACCACCCTCGGTACCCCAGCAAAGCGGTCACTGAGAGATCGGGGAAAGCATGGGAGGTGAGAAAGGAGTCAAGGATTACATGGCATTGTCATTCTTCAGAAAAGCTCTAAAAAGATGAAATGGATGAATTTTACCAACAACTTTGATTTCAATGAACTACCTGAAAAATATTGCCGCCAAGGCAGAAATCCAAGAAATGAGCTTTTACACGTGGTCTTTAGCCCTTCCCAAGAGGCAGAACAGTAGGAGTTCAGGGAGGAACATAATAGGAGTTCCAAGTCCCTTTATAACCAGGATGCATGGCTTCTCCTTTACTGCTGCCCTTTTAAGTGGCCATGAGCTGCAGACTCAGAGGAACGGTGTCCAACTGCCCAGACAAAACTGGAAGAAGCTTCAAAATAAGTTCTGTTTCTTCATGCCCAGAAAAGAGATAGGCAAAGCGACAATACACTTTCCATTTTGCTTTCCCTTATTCTTCTCCAGCCCACCTCCAAATCCACCCTGATTCACATTTCACAATACCACCTACACGAGGCAGGATGGGTTGAGTTTTGCTTCAGTAATATACAATCTCAAAATCTCAGTTGCTTAAAACACGCTATTATTTCTTGCTCATGCAATGACCCTGTGGGCCCCGGGAACACTTGGAGACAGGTGTCTGCCCTGCAGGGGTGCAGTGATTCTGTCTGCCTCGGTGGGAAGTTCCTGCCATGGGACCGCACACTTTTCCAGTCCCTGAGGAAGACAGCATACAGAAGGGAGCACTAGCTCTTGCATGCTTTCACCGGAAATGACAGACCATTTCACTGGCCAGAATGAAACCCATGGTCATTCCTAACTTCAAGGATGAGGAAGTATAATTCTCCATATGCCAGAGGTAGAGAAGAAGTAAATATTGTTGAACATTTGTAGTTGACCACACACCCTTCCGAAAGCACCCTTCTCTGCCGCCATGCTGTTCCCTGCAAAAACAACGAAGCAGAGAGCTCTGTTAGTAGAGCTTACTTCCCAACACCTTGCTGGACTGCTTCCATCCTCAGAGCTATGGTGCATTTGCTCCATCAGGGATGGTGAGAGGCACATTTGGGTAGTGGTCAACTCTACAAAGAGGCAATATACCCTAATGGTCAAGAGCGTGGATTCCAGAGTTAGACAGTCTGCACTTGAACTCCAGCTCTGATACTTATCACCAGTATGGCCTTGGGCAAGTTAATTAACTTCTTTCTACCTCAATTTACTAATTGTCAATGTGGAGCTAATGATGGTGCCTAACTTGTAGGGTATTCGTGAGGATTAATTACATTAATACATGTGAAGCCCTTGGCACTGAGTGAGTGCCATAGAAATGTTTTCTATGACTGCGGTGCTTTACAATCTGCAAGGGACCCTCACAACCATTGGCCTGTTTGGTCATTACAATTTATCTATGGGACAAGCTGACCCTATCTCCTATATCTACCCCCACACACACACCATCTCAGACAGAGGCCAGAGATGAAAGAAGAATGTTGACTTGTTTAAAGGCTGGGGAAGGACTTTAGAAATTAATTTGGGGAGAAATTATTTGCTCTGCCTATGAAAATGAGAGGGTTTTGAAGGAATGTGGTGGAAACTCTCATACCTGCCCAAGAGCCTCTATGTTCCCTCTATTTCCCAGCCCCCTTGTAGTTGAATGGGCCCTATGGATAGTTAAGGCCAGTGAGTTGGGAGCAGAAGTAACACGGCTACCTTCGGGGCACAGGGTTTTTTGCACTTACCAGGTTCTCCAGCACTCTCCTCTCCCATCACAAGAACAGGGGAGACCCCAAGTTGAGAAGGTGAAGCCTGGATTGCTGAGCTAGCCCTGGAGGATGCTTTTGCTGAACGCCTACAGTGCAACTGAATCTGTGAGAACTTTTGTGGAGCTAATCCCTGATGTCTTGGAGTTATTTGTTTTTACAGCATACCCTAGCCTAAGCGGGATACTACAGAGGGGTTTTCTTCTGAAAGCAAAGGGCAAAGAACGGAGGAGATGGCCACGTCAGATAGAGTGGCTGGAAGTCTCTTAAGAACAAGAGTGACTCATAAAATTTTAAGCTGTTAGCATTGCTATGATGTAAATGTCCTCTATCTCTCCTTCTCTGTTTTGATTTCATTCTGGTTGGTGTTTTTATTTGGTAAGTTTTTGCACAGGAACAGCACTGGAAACATCACCAGAAGGCAACAGCTACAGCACAGAATCCTGAGGTAGAAGCTGGAGCTAGCCCTACTCATGATAGCATAACAATATACTCCCTGCAGATATCTCAGAGGGGACATTCAGCTTTCCAGAGGTGACTCAAGTCAATATTTGTCAATCTGATTTTACCTTAAGAGGTATGCTGATCCTAAGTCATGAAAACCTGAGTTAGGGTGAACAGCATTTAATATCATCTCACATTTATGGATGACAGAAAAACAAAGATATGGACAGAGTAACTTCGCCAAGGTCACACAAAAAAGAGTGTGGTGAACTTGGTACTAGAACTCAGATCTTTTGTGCCCAACCCACTATAATGCTCTTAATGTACATATGTAGACCAGTCTCAATAGAGTCAAGGTCAATGACCCCTATGTTGATAAATCCAATGGTAAATCTTCAGTCCTTGCTGGTTTGACAAATCCATGGCCTGTGGCACAACTAATTATTCCCTATTCCTTGGGAAACTTTCTCATTTGGCTTTCAGTACACGACACTCCCTTGGTTTTCCTCCTACATCATTGGTTGCAATTTCTGTCTCCTTTGCTGAATCTTCCTCACTTCCTCAACCCCCATGGAGAGGTGCTTCAGAGTTCAGCCTGTGGACCTCTTTCCTTAACTCTATATATTCACTCTGTTGATGAGTACATCTAGTTTCATAGCTTTAATTTCCATCCATATACTGATAAACTCAACAAATTTATAACTCCAGGCAGGACCTCTCCCTTGAACTTGAGAATCATATATCCAGCTGCTTACCTGGCCTGCCACATAGGTTTCTAATGGGCATTTGCACCTTTAACGTGTCCAAAATTGAGCTCCTGTTTTGTTTTTTGTTTTTCCTCACTCAGCCTACTCCTACACAGATTTCTATATCTCAGCCTTCCCTTTACTCAGCTCCAAAAACTTGGAACCATCCCCAACTATTCGCTCTCTTTCACCCCACATCCAGCCCATAAGCAAACCCTGTTGGCTCTTCAACAGCTTGAAAAGGGCGTGCAACAGGCATCGTGATCCAAAACATCATTTTTACTTGTCTGTGTCTTTGTGTTAGCCTCTTAATTGGTCTGCTGGGGTCACCTCTTTCAAGTCCTTGCTCAAATATCACTTTCAACATGAAGCCTTCCTTAAACACCAAATTTAAAGTTGACCAATCCTCTTTCCACTGACACCCCATAGGCTCCTACTCCCAGCACCTAGAACCTTATACCATGTTACACAGTTTAATTACTTTATTTATACTCTATCTCCTTCCTACTACGATGTGATCTATAACAGGGATTTCTTTTTCTTTTTACCATATCCCCAGGGGCATACGACAGTATATGGCACAGAGAAGATGTTCCATAGCTCCCTGTTGAATGAGTGAATATGTGGCCCACAAGTATTCCCCAACCTAGGCCCCTCACCCTCTACTCTCAACTTCTAGTCTCTGTCTGGTTGAATTTCCTCTCATCCTTCTCTTCTCCACTCAGGTATTTCAACCTGATATCTTGGGAGACAAGCTGACTGGCTTCTTCTGCTCCCCTCCTTCCTTCTTAAATAGTCTTCCTGGCTCCTGACAGTGGAGGAGAGAATCACCTCTGCTCCCTCATCAGACTCAAGGCCTTGATATTTTTTCTCCACTCACCAAACTCATGCTCTGCTTGTCTGGAACTGGGATTGGAAATGTCGTGGCCCAGCAATTTCTTCTCCTTTGCCATGACATTTTTCCTGACTATTCCAACCCATATTGACTTCCCCCATCTCTGAATTACTTTAGGGCACAACTGATATAATAATTAGCATTTACATACATCTCTCCTTAAATGTTTGTATCAATGATTCTAGGGAAATACTATTATTACCCATTTACCAACAAGGAAACTAAGGCCCAGAGATTATAAAGCTACTTATCCAAGTTACAAAGAATGAAAATTCTAAGGCAAGCAGGCCTAAATTTGAGTTTTGTGCCCTTCCTTAACTCCATCACACTTACTGTGAGAACCAAAGCTAAATTGTTGGTCATGTCTAGTTATTTCCTGGCGGGGGGATCTCAAATCCTTAGTGGCCCATGTACAGGACTGTCATACCCTTGATCTGCTAGTCTGTGACATCAGTGTAGCCTGGCCATGCATGGCTACCTGGAGACTTTCTGCCAGATTCACCAGATTTGGTGGCCTTGTGGGGAAGTGTAGGAAATGAGACAACTTCCAGAGCTGTTGTACAAGAAAGGAGGCCGTGTTGGGAAAGCACTCACAGGGAAGCCAGAAAATGAGCCCCTTGTTGTCTTCCCCTCCTGCTTCACTCCTGCACGTTGCTGGAAACCAGAATGGCGCATACATGCTCATTACCTTGGGCAAAGAAGAGACAAGTATGTCTGTTCATTTTCCCAACCAAGTGATTTTCTCTTTCTCAAGTGATATTTTTAACCTATTGTTATGAGAGTCTCAGACTCCTCTGGAAGGAGCCAAGACAAATTCATCCATCCGCCTACCACTTACTGACCGATGTTTGTTTATTGATGCCTACCTCTGTACTCGGTCATGAGGGAAATACAAAGTCTTTCTTTTCTAGGGATGACAAAGAAGCTGATACAAGTGACAAGTCAAAGAGTAGGATAAGTTACTGTATCCATGCACTGTGCTTTACAGTTCATAAATCGTGCTCTCCTCCGTCTCATCTTAACCTCAACCTTGGTTGTAGACAATGTGCCAGTGACGAGCTTTATCCAAAATCAGAGTACATATGCAGATGATTCAAGTTTTCAGACCCAGTTTTCAGACTTCGAGTCCAATGCTCTTTATATGAGTCTACACCAGCCCATTCCATCCTAATGCCTATGTAAGTGATAGACTCGGACAACAGGAGGGATCTGTCCTTTATTGACTATTTCATGAAGGTCAATACTCAACCAAAGCTACTTGTGCTGACACCTTGCCTTGGGTCTCCAACACGGCTGTAATCCCCAGAAGACAGACACAACTCCTTGTACTTCATTTGTATCCCCAAAGAACTTCCAGCAATTCTCTGGAGACTAAGCAATGCTCAGGTCCCATCAGTGCTCTCCCTTAGCCATGGAGTCTTCCTCGGCTGCTTCAGTCCACACAGACCCAGCTTATCTCCAAAGCAGGTATGCAGTAGGTGCTCAATTACCACATGTTGGATGAGGGAATACAGAGCAAGTGTGACTGTGGGCTGCAGCATCACTCATGACCATTATTTTTATCCCTCTCTCCTCCCATTTGTGACCTTATCCTTCCTCTTCAGTTTGGGAAACAGTCCAGCCTTGGGAACAAGAGAGGGTTCCAGCATGTTTCTGTCTAGGGACACTGGATGTCTTCCAATGTGGCCAAGAGAATCAACCATAGGCCCTTCAAACATAACATGCTGTTCCTCTAACATGCATGTCCTTGTTGGCTCAGGCACCAGCCTTTCCACTCTGAAGCAGTCTTTCTATCCTTGACGTCGACTGTCAACATCTCAGATGGGGACTTGGGACTTTGCCACACAGGGTGCCTTTGTGGTTAGCGGCTCCACACGGCATGGTTTCAGTGGGTTTGGTGCAATCTATAAGGAGAGTAAAGAGCCTGCCCCCAATCAAGCAGCCAGTCCACACCCAAGCCAAGAAGAAAGCTAAAAGAGTCTCCACTCCCACTGCATGTTCTAACCACTAGACTGAGCTCCTGTTGCTTTTTCAAAAATGATTTGCTTTTAATTAAAATAGGAGCATAAATTATTTTTATCCCTGTATTATTGGGCGGTAAGTAAATTCACAGCAACTCACTGGATTTTTTAAAATCTATTTTAAATATAAACACACTGCCATATTTTCTGTGGGTTTGAAAGCTTATGTTAAGTTTGCAAATAAGTCAACTCCATAAAGATAACATCTTTCCCTAAAAAATGTGTTGCAATCTAATGGCATGCTATGGAAAATTAACATCTTATTAAGAACATACATGAACTGTCCCTCAGCTGGAAAGGTCCAGAGTCGACATAAATCCCTGACCTGTCCCTGAGGCCAAACCAGCTGACAAGGCAGCTTCCAAATTGTCTCCCCTCACTCCGGGGCTGCCCTCTGCAACCCTCACAAGACTGTTATTTTATTTTGAGTCATGCCAAACTTTATTTCTGAGCCTACCTTTTTACATGTCTGACAGGTCCGGTGTTCACCGAGGGGCTTGAATCACTTTGGTCCACCCTGAAGATACGCCATCTCAGGTAGTGCTGCATGCAAACGTGCCCAGCTGTCCCTCTGAGCACCGGGGGTCCAGGCAAACTGCTGTAGGGGCATTGATAGCCACACCTCCCGTGGCCCCAGTGACCAGCCCTCAGTGACGGGGACAGAACACTAGAGTTCTCACCCATTACATGGATAATAAGAGCCCAAGGCCTCATAGGACCAAACATCACTTTTAGATGTAATGAGAGAGCTCAGGGTGCACAGTTGCCCAGGAGAAACCCCTCTTGCAGTCTTACCCCTGTGCATCCACTTCTCCCTAAATGTAGTTTATTTACCCAGCAGACTAACCAAGGGCCACGGCTCTTTCTTGTGTCTCTGTGGCAAATGTTTTCAGCACCCTTTCCTGGGCCCGAGCTTTGAGGGATTGAGCTGATGCCACACCCAAGCCTGCCTCGACCCTACTTCTCTCCCGGCCTCCCTGGACTGCTCGTCGTCAGAAATTTTACCAAAATAAAAAGTCTTATGTAAATACGAAAAGGAAAAAGCTGTCAAAACCTGCATGAGTTGTTTAAATACCATGAATAAGAACCAGTAACAATAGGCACATCAATGAAGATGTGTTTCCTTCAGACTTGGCCATGTGCCACCCAATGCGAGTCCCCCAGAAAACGCCACTCGGCGAACGAGGGAGTTTGGCTCACCCGCCCCTCCGCAGCACCCCCTCCCCAGTAAAACATTTTTGACAAGCAACTCATCTAGAGCCATTTCCCACAGCGTTCCTTTCATTTGCATTCTCATTAGAATAATGTGATTTCATGAAGTGGGAATGTGTAAGTCCTCGCCACACGGAGAGAACGCTGAACCCCAGATTCCAGGTGCTGGCCTGCCTCTCAGGATGCAGGGCAGCGGAGAGACGCTTGAGACCCAGCCACACTCAGGGAACAGACGGAAGCAGGGACCTCACAACCAAATGGTTTGATCGGGACCTTTTATGTAAATCTTCAGAATTGACCCAAACCAGAAAGGAAGTTTCAAAATGGAAGAAATGCTTTTTTTTTTTTTTAAAGGTGGGGGGAAAGAGGGGGGGGATCCTGGCATCAGAAAAGGGGAGAACAAAGTGATTTCACAGAAAATAAGAAAAGCATGCATTTTGCTTTATCCTACTACTTTGTTTTCTTACAGATGCTTGCCCCTGATTTAAGATTTCCACATGCCAGCTTTTAAAAGTGTTATAATTGAATCAATTTCTCTAAGTCATTCCAAGGCATGACTTACCAAATAATTCTTTTAGTGTACCCCCTGTTTTCTTCCTGTTGTTGTTGTTGTTGTTAATGTACTTTTACTGAATGATGTCTTGTAAATATTTTTCGGTCACTTAAAAGCCAGGAATAAACAATGCAAACCGTGTTTCCCCACATCAGAAGCTGGTTTACATTTCTCTACTTTCATGGGAAGGGTTTCTTCTATTTCCTGAAGAACTGGAAAGGCTTATGAAGCCAAAAAACTTTGCAAAGCAAATCATCCAATATTCGCTTAGCTCGCCTTCACTTCAGATGGGGAAGGCAACGGTATTCATGATAAAGATACACCATAAATTGTTTCAGAACAATTTCAGGACAGAGTCGGCGTCGAGGGTAGGGGATGGACTGGGAGCTGGAAGTAGGAAAATGGGGCAAAATAATGACTTTTAAAAGGAGCTGAACTCTACAGAATTTCCTTCCGGAGCCTATGTTCTAGCCAAACCTTGGGAACTAGATACCCTGCATGAGACACATCTAGAGGAGAAGAGATCAAGAAAGTCAGTCAAACGTTCCTGGGCCATATTTTCTTACCCCGCTTAGGGATACTTTGCCGCCTTTCCTAGGGCGGTGCAAATAAGGTCATATTCGGGATCCTGCTCTCCTCTCTGATTATAGGCAGGCCTTCCAGCCACAGGGGTGAGGAGAAGCCTGGGCTGGAGAGAAGGAAGAAGGAGAAGGAGGAGGAGAAGGAAGAGGAGGACAGCAGGAACAAGAGAAAAGAAAGGAAATGTGCTCAACCCCCCAGAGGGCTTACTCCTCTGTCCCACGTCACCTGCCTGAGGACACCAAATGTTCTTCCAATGCGGTGTGGTTCGAGTTTTTTAAGATTCTCTGAGCATATCGCATTTCACAAAGCATTTCATAAACATAAGAATGACATTTCAATT